>NW_019154108.1:30311557-30849441 GCF_002288905.1 Enhydra lutris kenyoni | reverse complement strand
GAAAGAAAGAAAGAAAGAAAGAAAGAAAGAAAGAAAGAAAGAAAGAAAGAAAAACTGCTCTAATACTAGGTTAGGTAGCCTATTATATTCTGTATTTCTTGCATCAGTTGGATGTCAGATAAAAAATTACAAGTACTTCAAGAAACATGGAGAAAGTTCTATATAATCTTAGTGGGAGAAGCTATCCTAAGTATGACACAAAGTCCAGACAGAATTTTTGTTAAAAATATTTTATAAATGAAATTATATTTAAAATAGTAATTCCATACCACACAGAAATTAATTCAAATAAATTACACACCAATTAGTGGGACATATTCAAAGGACAAAAAGAACTAGAAAGAAATCTTGAACCTTACCTGGTAGGTTAATCTTCAGTAGGTGCAGTGGTGTTATAGGGATAAGACTGTTTTGTGTGTGTTGTAAGGAAGCATCCTGAGTAAACTAACCAGTGTTTTGGGAAGAGGGTTTTCTTCAGGAAGAGGACAGTCGGGAAGGTGAGGAAACACTCGTGACATCAGATGTGGATGATAACACAAACTTGTGACACACTGAAGATACACGTGCATGTATTTTAGTTGCACATTTAATTTTACATCTTAAAAAGTTCTACAGGAAAAGAAGATGTCCAAATGGCCAACAGGCACATGATAAAGTGTTCAACATCACTTGGCATCAGGGAAATCCAAATCAAAACTGCAATGAGATACCACCTCACACCAGTCAGAATGACTAAAATTAACCAGTCAGGAAATGACAGATGTTGACAAGGATGCAGAGAAAGGGGAGCCCTCCTACACTGTTGGTGGGAATGCAAGCTGGTGCAGCCACTCTGGAAAACAGTATGGAGGTTCCTCAAAAAGTTGAAAATAGAGCTACCCTATGACCCAGCAATTGCACTACTGGGTATTTATTCTAAAGATACAGATGTAGTGATCTGGAGGGGCACATGCACCCGAATGTTTATAGCAGCAACGTCCACAATAGCCAAACTATGGGAAGAGCCTGGATGTCCATCAATAGATGAATGGGTAAAGAATGTGGTATATATATACAATGGAATATTATGCATCCATCAAAAAACAAAATCTTGCCATTTGCAATGACGTGGATGGAACTAGAGGGTTTTATGCTAAGTGAAATAAGTCAATCAGAGAAAGACAATTATCATATGATCCCACTGATATGAGGAATTTGAGAAACAAGACAGAGAATCATGGGGAGGTGAGGGGGGAGGGAGGGGAAAATGAAACAAGATAAAACCAGAGAGGGAGATAAACCATAAGGTTTAATCTCAGGAAACAACCTGAGGGTTGCTGGAGGGGAGGAGGGTGGGAGGGATGGGATGGTTGTGTGATGGACATTGGGGAGGGTATGTGCTATGGAAAGTGCTGTGAATTGTGTAAGATGATGAATCACAGACCTGTACCCCTGAAACAAATAATACACTATATGTTAATTTTAAAAAAAAAGCTCTATAGGAAAATATAACAGAAAAAAAACAAAAGGCAAGTGAAAAAACAAAGACAAAAGGCAAGTGAAAAACCAAAGAAAGTATTAATAACACAGAGACTAAGAGCCAATTCCTTTAATATATAAAGAACTCCTATATCAATTGTCTAAACAAATAAAACACAAGGACAAGAACAGATAT
Organism: Enhydra lutris kenyoni; assembly: GCF_002288905.1. Lineage (NCBI taxonomy): Eukaryota > Metazoa > Chordata > Mammalia > Carnivora > Mustelidae > Enhydra > Enhydra lutris. The sequence goes on along the minus strand of NW_019154108.1, from coordinate 30,847,787 downwards.
TTCTCAGAAAAGAAAAGATAGATGGCTTCTTAATTTATCAAAAGGGGCATCTGGCTGGCTCAGTCCATACAGCATGGGACTCTTGATTTGGGGCTTGTGAGTTCGAGCCCCACATTGGACATAAGAACTTATTTAAAAAACAAACAAACAAAAAATAAAATGAAAAAAAAGTTGATCTCTCTCATAATGTTAAACATATAAATTAAAAGCTGTGGGAAAAATCAGAAGTAGCTATCAACTTTCAAATTCAGATACTCTGACTCAGCAATTCTTCTTTTAAACATTGATGTTACAGACACACCCACAAGTGGATGCGAAACCAGTATTTCACCAAGCTGCTGCTTGTAGCAACCTGAGTTTGGAAATAACCGGAATGCCTACACAAAGCAGGCCATTCACCCAGCGGTGACAGATCATGCACGGGATGCTATGCACCTGTGACAAGGACACAGCGCGTACATTCCAATGTGGAAACCATTCCAAGGTACATTGTGAAGATTAAAAACAGGCAAGGTACTAACGTGGTGTGTCTGTGGCTATCCTCAGTGCTTTTAAATAAAGCACATATATAAATATAAAAACATATACACTTTGTACAATGAACCGATCTGGGAAATAATAAAAAACAACTAATAAATGACTAAAAGAAAGAAACAAACAAACAAAAAAAACCAAAAAAACGAGGCGGGTTTTGGAAAGGAAACTAGGAGACTAGATGGAAGTGGTCACTTTTCATTTGTGCTTTATTGAGCTTTATTGAACTTTGCACATTTTATTAACCTACTTAAAAATATTTAATTTCAAAACAGCTTCTTCACAAGAAAAATGCAACTTAAAACTTTTTTTTTTAAAGATTTATATATTTTAGAGAAAGAGAGAACACGAGAGGGAGGGCCAGAGGGAGAGGGAGAGGGAGAAGGAGACTCTGCACTGAGCATGGAGCCAGACTCAGGGCTCGATCCCAGGATCATGACCCTGGGATCACAACCTGAGCCAAAACCAAGAGTCAGATGCTCAATGGACTGTACCACCCAGACACCCCACAATTTAAAATGTTTAAGTGAAGATTAAAAATTGGGAACACCAGTGTGAAAAATATGACATCCAACAAAATATTAAAAATGGATAAAGTTGGTGCTCATTTTTCCCTTGAAGAGCTGGGTCATCTTCAGACATGTAAGCACAGGCGGGTCACACTGCAGGGGATGACTGACCCCATCACTAATGGAAGAGATATAGGCTCGGGCAGCATCGGAAAACATGACACTCTCCAAGATGAAAATGGATAAAACTGGAGTTTATGAGATGTTCTGCTCGTTCAGATGGCGTCTGAGCACTTTCCCCAAACAACATTGATGCGCACCTGGCAAGAGACTCTGAGGTTCCCAACCTCAGAGTTGGGGTCCTCAACCTCCCTGCTGTTCGCTCACCAGCCTCTAGCAGAGAAGGGAGCAAGGGGCACCTGCCAGTGCCAGGGAGAGAGAGGGCATGCAGGGAGGGTTTCAGCTTAGCAAGATTCCAGCACCAGCAATTTATTTTTTATTGGGAGTTAGAGGCTTTTAGGGAAAGTGGAAATCAGGGGCGGGGGGTAATGTGGGTTTTTGTTTTTTTTTTTCTCCTATAAAGCTATCTGGGAATATATAACAAGAATTTAAAATCATTCTTGATCCTTCTACTTTGGTGTCAAAAAACCCCGTGGTTCATATCAATGCTATTTATAATAATGGGAATGTGAGAAATAGGTTGAAACTTTATTTTGCTTTCTTTTTTTTTTTTAAGATTTTATTTATTTGACAGAGAGAGAGAGAGAGAGACATCACAAGTAGATAGGCAGAGAGAGAGGGGGAAGCAGCTCCCTGCTGAGCAGAGAGCCCAATGCAAGGCTCGATTCCAGGACTCCAAGATCATGACTGGAGCCAAAGGCAAATGCTTAACCCACAGAGCCACTCAGGTGCCCCTTGCCTTCTAAAATATATGGATGGAGAGGGGCGCCTGGGTGACTCAGTCGTTAAGTATCTGTCTCAGCTCAGGTCACGATCCCAGCGTCCTGGGATCAAATCCCACATCCGGCTCCTTGCTCGGCAAGAAGGCTGCTTCTCCCTCTCCCACTCCCCCTGCTTGTGTTCCCTCTTTCACTGTCTCTGTCTCTAATAAATAAATAAAATCTTTAAAAAATAAAAAATAAAAATTTTCAAGTGAGAAAACACTGAATGAAAAGTAGAATACCAAAAAAAAAAAAAAAAAAAAAAAAGAAAGAAAGAAAAAAGAAAAGTAGAATACCCAATAGTAGATGCACACTTGTTACAACTATAGAAAATCTACATGGAGACATCGCAAGTAGAAAAGGAATTTGGGGGAGCGGAAGTGTTTTGTCATGAAGTGTGCATTGGTCATTGGGTGATCGGCTGCTCCCTTGTAATGGAAACCTTACAGTGTCCGCCAGGCGCTGTAACAGAGCACGGAGGAGCAGATGGGCACAGTAGCAGGTCAGCACTGGCGGAGGAAAGAACACGGGGAAAGGATCACTGACGTCCCACCTTCAGGACCCGGAGACCAGCTGGCCTAGCCCTAGACTTGCCCGTGCCAGGTGCTCGCGAGGGAGTTGAGGCCACCTGCTGGCTACGCTGAGAAGTGCAGCCTCAATCCAGGAAGTCAGGGGCGCGAGGACTGGCCAAGACTTGCAGTGACCCCCACTTCTCATCTGATAGCTTTGCAGGCGCACAAAAGCATCTTCACTGGCTCCTGGTTCATCTCACTGCTTCCTGTGAGACCTGTTCCTCTCGGTCTTGGCCAAGGCTCTCGGTCGTGCCTTCTATCAGCCCCAGGCAACAGAATTATCACCATCTTGCCTCTAAGAATGCCACTTGCAGGGGCGTCAGCATCGCCCGCGGGTGACCACGCTCCAGCGCCTGGAGCCTGGAAGACCACAGCTGCGCCTCGCCACACCCCCTGCCGCTTCTCCGGGAACACAGCGATGTGTTTGTATTATTAATAAGAAATAAAGGAGTGCTTGATTCACAAACACCCACCATGTCTCACTCTCCATTTTTTTTTAATGTCTTGTTCATTCCACTATTCAGTCAACTCTTGATTGTCCTTTGGGGGAGTTTGGGGGAGGCAGATCATTCCGTTTCGTGTCTGTGTTTGCTAGTGTTTCTAGTAGCACCCTGTGCAGCAGGCCCTGGCTGCCTGAAGGAAGGGCCCCAGGTGACACATCACTGCAAAGGTGAGAAACGTCTCCAGAGAGGACCTGGGGTGCTGACACCTGCCTCCCCTAGCTTCCCTCTGACCAGCTTCCTGCAGGTCTCTGCCTCCCAGTTACTCAGCTGAGCACTGCTCTTCTATTTGCCGTGGCCGTAAGTGGGTCATAGCAGGGCCCTAACTGACGCCCGTCTTTCTAGGGGGTTTAGACTAGCAGACTTGTGTAAAGCCCAGAAGTCTGGGACAGAATGGCAGGGACCAGTCACACCAGACAGGAAGCTGTTAGGTCCATCTCTGGCTTTAATGAGTCCCAGGATCAGAGTACCCCTCAGCCACCCCATCTGCCTTAACACCATGCACCGCATGAGGGTCCCCATCCATCCATCAGCCCATCTTCTCCCAACCTGGGCCTGTGTGTGCCAGGTCAGGAAATGTTCTAAATTCTTTTTCCCAGAATCCACTTGTGACAGCATGACAACGGCCTGATTTTTCCGAACTCACTGAAAATTAGAAGATGTGCTACCCACCCCCAAAAAACTTGAGAACAGAGACACAAAACACTTAGGAACATGTTTGCCATTTGTCTAAAAGAAGTCTTAACTGGATTCCAACGTATGCATTGTTCTCTGTTCCCTCCATCCTTACTGTGCTCGTCAGGGATCAAAGCACTGGCCAACAGTTACCATCACCAACAGTGGCACGAACGGATAGCACGAGTTTGCGGAGGGAACACACCAGATAGGACACACGATTGCTTCTGCGTTCTTGCCAAACACGCACAATGTCAATCTAATCATGAGGAAACATAAACCACAAGCAAAGTGAGTGACATTCTACAAATCTACTGACCTCTACTCTGAGAAATAACAAGGTCATGGGAGTCAGCAAAGGCGGAGCTTTTGTTCCAGATTCAAGGACACTGAAGAGTCATTGCAAGGACGCTATTGAGGGAAGAGGCAGAATTTTGTGTAAGGAGCTAATGGGAGATAACAAGATCATGCGAAGGTTAAATTTCCTGGATTTCAGAATTGACCTATTAGACAAGAGAACGTCCTTGCTCTAGGTGATCATTGCTATAGTATTTTGAAGTAAGGCAACACAAATAGTTTAGAGGAAAAGTAATAGGAATATAGAGAGGAAAGGGAGTGATAAAGCAGATGTGCAAAATCATGAAACGTGGGGTCAAGAAACATGCAGCTTCTGCACGTTATTCCTTTTTTTTTATTAAAGTAGAAATACAGTCATTGTGGGGCTTGAACCCACGACCCCGAGATGAAGAGTCACACGCTCCACGGACGGAGCCAGCCAGGCGCCCCTCTGTGCACTATTCCTGTGCCTCTTCTGTAGGTTTGAAATTATTTCTAAAAAAAAAAAAGAAAGAAAGAAAAGAGAGAGCACAAAAATAGAACATTCAAGACTCAGGTCTTCCCCTTCCACGTTTCGTGGGTTTTTCACATAAGTGAGAAAATAGGCTGAGGCTCTCACAGAAGCTGCACTTTTAAATGGAGCTGTCATACTCGCTGTCAGGATTCGATTCTTTGTCTGCGGGGACCTGGCATGGCTACGCTTTTCTGAGAACAAGGCGCAGACGTGCCTCGGGGATCCCCCAGGTCAGTCCAGGTTCCGGCTCTACGGGCCCAGGGAGGCTTTGCTGGTCTTGCCCCCAGACAACAGCCAACGAGAAGCTGGTGCTTCCGTGTGAGGCATAAAGCGAAGATTCAACACCATTACAACACAATTCTTACAACAATCCTAGGAGACACATGTTGTGACATCCACGGTTTCACAAATGAAGGAACCAAGATACAGAAGGGAAATTTCATGAGGACTCCAAACTTCTCCATGGCGGGGCTGGGAGTTAAACCTGGGTGCGTCGGGGCTCCTGGCCGGCTCCATCCGTGGAGCGCATGACTCTTGATCCCAGGTTTTGAAGGTGGAGGAAGGGCCGCGAGCCGGAGAGTTCCAACAGCATCGGGAAGCTGGGCAAGGCTCTCACCCAGACCCCTGGGAAGGACACGGTCCTGCGGACACCTTGATGGCAGATCACTTGGCCTTCTGTCGGACTGCTGGCCCACAGAACGGTAAGATAATGCACTGGGGTTGTTTGAAGCCACCAATTTGTGCTAATAGGAATGGGAGATGGGGCCACATTTTGTGAAGCTAAAAAGACTGGACACTATCTTTCTATTTCCATTTCCTATATTCGCTAACCTTCATGCATCATCCCAGGAGATACTCAGAAGAGGTCCAAAATCAATAAACCAAAACCTAACAGTTCAAGCATGCTCGTTTTATACAGAGATGAATCTCAGAAGAACCGCCTAACAGAAGTGAGAGCGGGTGCCGTGGGGAGCGAGCCTAAGACACGGCAGGAGTCCGTGGTTTTTAGTGCTCTTCGTGCTCATTTTTAAATCCAGGGACAATGGAAGCTTGATCGAACCAAACGCTAAAGCAGGAGGCGCTGGGCTGGCTCAGTTGGTAGCACCCGGACGCTTGGTCTCAGGGTCGTGTGTTCAAGCCACATGCTGGGTGTGGAGCCTACTTTAAATAAAGAATTAAAAATGCTGAATGTTAATCAGGTAGCGCCCACCTTCCTCTGCTGTGTCCAGTCTGTCACCAGCTCCCGGACACTGGGCTCATCCTCACGGCTGACGCTCCAATAGATACCCATGCTGCACCTGTTATGCAGGACCCTGCAGGGGAGGCTGGCTGAATGTGAGGATGAAGGTGGGTAAACAGCAGACCCACTGAGAGGCTGGGTCGGAATTGTTCAGTACCTGGTGGTCACAGCCCAAGGGAGAGAGGAGGGAAGGCTGTTTCCCCAGCTCCTGTGTGTGGGACTAGAGGCCTTCCTGTTCAAACCATCTCATCTGGGTATTAGGTATCTGATTCCAGAGGCAAAGTCCTTGACATTCATGAAGAATCAATAGACTCACATCCACTAACATTCGTTGGCTGTTCCAGAACTTTCTCTGCAGCTTCTAAGCGTTTTTCTGCTGGGAGCCATTTGGATTTCACACTTTCGTTTTTTAAAAAGGCGGGTTTGGTTTTTAACCTAATTTTGTTTTTGCAAGAATTATGGGAAATCACCTGGGTGCTTGTGCTAAGGGAGAGAGTCCTTGCGGGCTTTCAAAGCCAACTGTTTGCAGAAAGCACAGGAGCCAAGGAACCGAGGTGAGGGGCTTGGGACGAATGAGACCCGACATGAGGTCTGGCCTGGGGTCTGAATGATGCCCAGCAAAGGCAGGCATCTCATCCCAGCACAGAGCCTCTGACGGTCCATCTCCCAAGGCAACGAGAGCGGCTCCCTTGGCTTTGTCTGCAAAAGCTTGCTGGATGCGTCTCTGAACAGTGACAAGAAAGTCTACCTCATGTTCTTACAGTTCATCTTACTTTCAGGACAAGACTTTTAGAGCTTGATTTTTTCCTGAGCTTCAGTAATGTGCTATACAGAATACAGACTAAGACACAAAAGGAGAGAGACATTTCGGCAAATCTAATTTTTAAGGTTTTGACTCCGAAAATACAAAATTATACCGGTCAGGCAAACCCCCATTGGAGAAAAAGCCCTTTGGTCAAGAGATGAAAAAAGTAATATGTGGCAATTACTTTGGAAATCCGAAAGGGAGTCTGAGCGGGGAGCAAACGGTGGGCCCGTCCTCACTGCCCAGAGAGCCCACCCTGCCATCTTTTCCAGTGGGTGTCGAAAAAGAAGTAGAAGGCAAAGGAACAGAGCAGGGGGGCGCCTGGGTGGCTCAGTGGCCTTCGGCTCAGGTCATGATCTCAGGGTCCTGGGATTGAGCCCCACATTGGGCTCTCTGCTCAGCAGGGAGACTGTATCCCCCTCTCTCTCTGTCTGCCTCTCTGCCTACTTGTGATCTCTCTCTCTGTCAAATAAATAAATAAAAATCTTTTTTAAAAAAAGGAACAGAGCAGGAAGTTAGGGCTGAGGCAAAACACGGGCAGGGTGCATGTGAAAATTCCACTGCTACTGGATCATTTTTTTAAAGACTTTATTTATTCAACAGAGTTAGAGAGAGCACAAATAGGCTGAGTGGCAGGCAGAGAGAGAGGGAGAAACAGGCTCTCTGCTGAGCAGGAGCCAGACATGGGGCTCGATCCAGGACACTGGGATCATGACCCGAGCCAAAGGCAGCTGCCCAATTGACTAAGCCACCCAGGCACCCCTACTGGATCATTTTTAAGGGTAACTTCCTTTCTCATTCTTTCCTTTCTCTCTTTCTTTTTTTTACTTAATTTGTTCAAGGTGAGTCACAAGCCTTTCTTACCAAAAACTCTGCTATGCATCAAAAACTAACGATGTACTATATGTTAACTAACTGAACATTTAAAAAAAACGAAAAAAGCTCCCCGCAATAGACATGTTTCCCAGGCAGCAGCCCACACCAAGCCCCCCCAGTTCCCCCAGACCCACACCTTCATTTCTCACCCTAGGGAGCGATGCTGCCCAGCACTGAAAACCATTGTCTAGACAACTCATCACCCAGACAGAAGTCCCATCCTTGCTGCAAAAGCAAGACGGTCTACCAGTGTACTCCGTGCCTCAGTTTCTTCCTCTGCACCTGCCATCCACGGTTGGTTTGAAAAGTGTCCTGCAAATGCAGTAAGGTTGAGTGGGACAACCTGTAGCCGCCTCCCCACATAGGAATTAAAGTCCCTGTGATCATTTCAGACCAAGAGACTCTGCAGATGACCCCTGGGCTTCCCCTCTTCAGAAGCAGCCCCTGGGGACAAACTGCCGAAGCCCAGTCGTGGAGTACTGGCCTCTCACGATTACAAGACGTTCTTCCCTGAGAGTCTTCGAGAAAACAAAGCCAGTTTCCTGAATCAGGCTCCAAGTGAGGCCCTTGCTCCGCACAGTTGAGTAACCTCCGACAGTTTTTTCCAATTGTGTTCTGTTTGTTTTCTAACTCAGGAGGCTCCCAGGATAAGGCGATTATATATTCAAGTCTTGCCAAAAAAACGTAAGGGACGGACTCCTGTGTGCTCGGATCAAGAGGGACAATCTTCCTGAAATAATACCTGAAAATAAAACGAATCTGAGTGAAGGGGATGGAAAGGTTTAGAGGAGCAAAGTCAGCGCTTCGGTTCTGGTCCCCTTTCATCACCAAGCAATTTAGTGTAAGAGCAGCAGCCGTTCCAGCCACGGGACTTGGCCTGACCATGGGTCACTGGTCCCGCCACGCGGCACCAAACAGTAGCTGACTGCGGTTACGCACTGAACATGTTGCCCCCGAGTCTTACTCTCCCTGGTAGCCTCCTGGCCCTCGCCCGGCCGCCAAGATTGGTGCTCATCTCCTCTTACCTACAGAGAAAGAACTGGAAGCTACCACGGGGCGAGGCGTGGGGGGTGGGGAGCTTGTTTCCAATGGTCCGACGTGAGAGGCTATTTTGAATTTTGCCCATCACTTCCTAAAAGTGTAGGGTGTGACTCTGTAATCATACCTGCCTCTTCTCTATTCCCCCACGAATGAAACTGTTCTCCCCAGCTGGATTTTAAGGGATGAATGGATTGGTTCTTTGGCCAGAGTGCTCTGTGATTGCAAAGTATCGTGTTATCCTCACATGCTTTTCCCCTTAGGTGGTCAGTTAGGAGGAAGTACGACCTTCCGGAAGCTCTCTCCAGGTTAGCAGAACCCACCATCTCTGGAGTCTGACCTCCCGTGTGAGCAGGTATAATCACAGCGACAAGTGACCTTCAAGCTTATGCCCACACACTCTTAGATTTCTGATTTGCCCCCTAAGGAAGATGTCAGGGAGAGTAATACTCGTACTAGCCTTAGGCCTGAGTTCTCTGTATGCTTGAGTTTGTCTGCCCCTTCGCTGGTGACCTGCCACCCTGAATTCCTGACCCGTTCTTGACCTCTGATAACACCTGCTCCTTAACACAGTTCTACTGGTATAGATCCCTGCCTTCCACCCGATCCATAATTCTGACTCTTGGGCTCCTGGACTAGGCCAATCCTCGCAGTATGGCAAGGGTAGAGACGGTCTTAGATGGAAATGCCCAAGCCCAGGTTTCACGATTAATGAGGATAGACAAATCAAAGACTCGGGGTCCTGAATGAGACCAGGCGACCCCAGGGCACAAAAGGCTGCAGAGGGGACAGGGAGGGTTCCACTTCCCTTCATGCAGCCCAAGCGTGGATTAGCATCTGAAGAACAGTAGTGTCTCATCATCACATCGTTCTCAGTCTTCTTCCCCGTGAGTGGGCATTAAACACTTCCTCTTATGTTCTGGGTTAATTGGAATTTGCATTTCAAGTACAGGACATTAGAGTTTGCCCTTGTTGGATTTCATCTTGTTGATGTTGGAAGAGCCTATAAGAAAAGCGGGAGGCAGAAAGAGATCCCTAGCAGGGCCCCCGAGCCCCTGCCCCACCCCATTAGTAGGGGGTACACTATCTGGACAAACACTCTGTTGGAGGGTTGCCGTACTGTTCTCATGGATATACGGAAGTACTTTGAGCTCAACCCCTTTCCTAGTGGGAAAATATCACCGAATCCTTCTGTACAGAGTCCAACCAGTCCAAAGAGTAGAGATCTAAGAACCTAGCTGAAGGGTCCCCACTCCTCCACCTCCATCATTTGGCAAAGCCCATGAACAAGCCCCATCCACATACTCAGAGTCTCCAGACAGCTCTGAGGGTGACTCTCTTCAATACAAGCAGAATACAATACATCTAAGGCCCACCAGGCAGCCTAGGAAAATCTCCAGCATGAAAAACAGATCATAATAAACACACAGAAAAAAAAAAAAGGAAAGAAAACAGCTCAAAGAACACAGAGACTACAGAGATAGTGAGACAGCACAAAACTTAACTAATAACCTCAGAAAGATGAGAAGACAGACACTGCATTCAAGAAATAAGAATATTTAGAGACCAGGGCACCTGACTGGCTTAGTCAGAAGAATGTGCAAATCTTGATCTTCAGGTCATGAGTTCGAGTCCCATGTTGGGTGTTAGGATTACTTTTAAAAAAGAGAGAGAGAGAGAAACTAACAAAAACAAAACAATCCAACTAAAAATTGGGCAGAAGACATGAACAGACTAGACAATTCTCCAAAGAAGACATCCAAATGGCCAACAGACACATGAAAAGATGCTCCACATCACTCGTTATCAGGGAGACACAAATCAAAACCACAGTGAGATCCCCCCTCACACCCATCAGGATGCCTAAAATCAACAATATAAGAAACGACAGGGGTTGGCGAGGATGCAGAGAAAGGGGAATCCTAGTGCACCGTTGGTGGGAATGCATGCTGGTGCAGCCACTCTAGAAATCAGTATAGAGTTTCCTCAAAAAGTTACAAATAGAACTACCCTAGGACCCAGCAATCTCACTGCTGGGTATTTACCCAAAGAATACAAAAATGCTAATTCAAGAAATACATGTACCTGAATGTTTGTAGCAGTCTTATTTATAATAGCCAAGATAGAGGAGCAGCCCAAGTATGCACAGATAGATGAATGAGTAAAGAATATGTAATACACACACACACACACACACACACACACACAATATACATAAAATGGAATATTACTCAGTCATTGAAAAAGTGAAATCTTGCCATTTGCAACAACATGAATGGATCTTGAGGGTATACTACTAAGGTATAAAGGTATACTAGGGTATAATACTAAGGGAAATAAGTCCATCAGAGAAAGACAAGTATCAAATGACCTCACTCTGGAATTTAAGAAACAAAACGGAGACAAAAACAAAAAACAAAAAGAGCCCAGACTCTTAACTCTAGAGAACAAACGGGTGGTTCCCCAGGGGAGGTAGGGGGAATGAGTGAACTAGGAGATGGGGATGAGCAGCACACTTAACATGATAAGCCCTGAGTAATGTAGAGAACTGTTCAATCACCGGGGCTCAGTTGGTTAAGCATCCAACTCTTGGTTTCCACTGATGTCCTGATCTCAGTGTCTTGAGATCAAGCCCCAGGCCAGTCTCTGTGCTCAGTGGGGAGTATGCTTGAGATTCTCTCTATATCCCCCTCCAACCCTCTCTCCCATTATGCTCTCTAAATAAATAAATAAAATCTTAAAAAAAAAAGAATTGTTGAATCACTTTATTGTACACCTGAAACCAATATAACATTATGTTAACTACACTACAATTAAAATAGAAAAACTTGGGCACCTGGGTGGCTCAGTGGGTTAAGCTTCTGCCTTTGGCTCAGGTCATGATCCCAGGGTCCCAGAATCGAGCCCCCCATCAAGCTCTCTGCTCAGCAGGGAGCCTGCTTCCCTCTCTCCCTCTGCCTGCCTCTCTGCCTATTTGTGATTTCTCTCTCTCTGTCAAGTAAATAAATAAAATCTTAAAATAAAATAAAATAGAAAAACTTAAGTGTCTGCTTCCCCTCCCCTCCACGCAATCCCCTTGCCCTGCAATGTGGGCCAAGCCCAGGGCCTTACTTGTGACCCACAGAGTACAGCAAGGTGAGAGACTGTCCCTGCACGATTAGGTGCAGTCTGACGTCAGGCACCCGCAGGGAGCTCAGGCTTCAGGCACCTAAGGGCACAGGCCAGTGGGTTGCCCCACTTCTGAGCAAGTGGCTCCACATCTGGGGAATTCTCACTACCTCTCAGGTTTAATCATTCCCTAGAGTGACTCACAGAACTACGGAAAGTACACACAATTACTGTTTCACTGTAACAGATACAGATCAGGACAGCACAAAGTTGGAGCAGGTCCCAGAGGTAGGCTTCCCGCACCCTCTCCCTGGGAAATCAGGACAACTAGACCTGCCAGCACTTCGCTGGGCTCACCAGCCAGGAAGCTCCCCTGAGCTTGTGTCTAGAGTTCTTACTGGGGTTTCCTTGTGTGCGTGGTTGCTCTACCATCAGTTACTGGTGTGGCTGGACTCCATCTCCAGCCTTTCCCTCACAGGAGGTCCCGCTAAAGTCCCAACCTACCCGACCTCCGCCCCCGTGTCACATGGTTGGTCTTCCAGAATGGTCACCCTGGGTCACCTCATCAACAGAAATGCAACAGGGTAGAAGGGCCTCCTTGAGTAACAAGACATGCCTGCAGCTCAGGGAAATCTCAGGATTTAGACGTTCTCTCCCGCAAACAGGAGCCAGGACTGGAAGATTCTTCACTGTGCAGTATCAGGATAGGAGAGAGTGTGGCTTCCGTGTTGCTCTTAGCATGTCTCTCTTGCCAGTTTTTTTTTTTTCAAGATTTTATTTATTTATCTGACAGACAGAGATCACAAGCAGACAGAGAGGCAGAGAGAGAGAGGGAAGCAGGCTCCCCGCTGAGCAGAGAGCCTGATGCGGGACTCGATCCCAGGACCCTGAGATCATGACCTGAGCTGAAGGCAGTGGCTTAACCCACTGAGCCACCCAGGCGCCCTCTCTTGCCAGTTTTGATGAAGCGAATGGCAAGGTGCTGAGGGAGGCCTGGGTCCAACAACCGCTGAAGCATGGAATCGTGTCAACAGCCATGTAACTTCAAAAGCTGACTCTTCCCCAGCTGAGCCTTCAGATAACACCCTTTACTGTACTCTTCTCAGAAATCCCGAAGCAGAGGACTCAGCTAAGCCCTTCCCAGATTCCTGACTCATGGGGAACAACCAACTATGAAATAATATGTGCACTATATTAATTTGCTCAATTGGGGGGATAATTTATTACACAGAAATACACATAATACAGCAATACACTGACTGTACTGGGACTAAAATTCAGGGATGTCCGGAATATAGCAAACCCAGAAGTTGCAATCAAACCAATGGACTTCCTGGAGTTTTGCTAAATAAATGAAAAAAAATGGGCTGGATTATCAAGCAGCAAACTACCAGGGCAGACAGATCAAGTGACTGACTTTAGTTTAAACAGGAGGTAAGTAGCAAAGTGAAGACCTGAACCCCCCACTGGCCAGACTCCAGAACCTGTGAATTAAAACACTACCTTACACGCCCACTGGAAAAAACCAAACAGCAAAACCACAGGATAGTTGCCCAAGACCCCTACAATCAAAGACTTCTCCCCTCAAGTTTCTAACTACAATTTATTTATATGCCACTGCTTCTAAAGAGGATATCAGGAGTCTCAATAATTCTACACAACAGTGTAATGACAATTACAAATGAAAAGAATATGGGCAGGAGAAACAGCAGGAAGCGGGGCAGGCTTGTTCCTGGGTAGAGACAGAAGCCACAGGTTCCAAGCTCTGAGTGCGAAAGACTCCAGGACAGAGGGAAGCAGATTTGACCATGGGATGCACAGTGTGTTTCGGGAAGTTGACACAACTCTTCCTGGTGGAGACCAGGGAAAATGTTTTTCTGCAGGTGCTCGCAAAGGAAATCCTGTGTAGTCATCAACGTCCCCAGAAACATCTGTAGGGTACCAAACTTGGTGATTTAGCTTCCTGCTGGTAGCTCAACGCACACACAGAGTCCAGAGGAATGAGAAAGATGGACACAATGCCTAGCTTCTCTCTCTCTCTCTCTCAAAATTTTTCCTTCGCAACATTTTCGAATTTTTCCTGCTCTTTGGTATTTCGAGCATTAGCGGAGAAGATATGAGGTCTTGGGCTGAAAACAGAGACTAAGGGCAAAATCACTATGGCAGTCACCATTGTCATAAAGAGGAGTGGGGAAACAAAAGGAGGATGTCACTCCCTAAATAAATCAACTGGTCCTTCATGTTGACAAACCAACCCCCTTCCATAGACGTGTGCCCCGCGTTCCGCCATCCCACAGGTCAAATGTTGAATGTGCCATTAGGACACATAGATTCCAACACTGACATCTCCCGTTGCCGTGACAATACGATAGTTCTTCACATCTCTGCTGTGAGATCTTGGCCCTGTTACGCTACCCTCAGCAGCCCTACTGAGGATGTCCTGCCTGGAGCAGCTCTTTCCTGTCTCTGCCAGACCTGTCTGATGCTCCCCATTTCCTGGATCCCAGTGACCTCTGACATGCTGCTCTTTATTATATGATCATGGGCAGAACCATTAAAAATAACGTCAGGAAGCCAAGGGATATAAAAAAGGGTCAGGAGCGACTGCTCTGGGTTGTGACTGCTCTGTGCTTGGTGTCCAGAGTAGGCCGAGCACCAGAAACGAGGCGGCATGAGGCACGAGTTACATGACGTCCTCCCCGGATGTCGCCTAGCAGGTCAGTGCTACTGGCTAGCATCCGACGCCCATGTGCTTGCTAGAACAGCTAGGTGATTGTGGGGAGCAAGGGCTCTCCCCACCACAAGGTGGACTTCTCAGAATCCGGAGACAAGAACAACGTAAGCTGGAATCACACTGTAATCTGATGTTATTTTACATCAGGAAAGAGGAAATTAATATTTTCATTGTAAACACTTCTGAAAGTCATGCTCAACAAGATCTTCCTGGCTGCAGAGAACACAGAGAAGTAGTGAGTCTCACAGTCATGATCAGAAAGTAGGGTCCCAGCCTACATACCCAGCCTGGCAAGACAGGACCCAAGACTGCCCGCCCAATTATCAGAGAGGATGTGGACTTAGCAGGTGGGAAACACTGCCAGACAGTGGACCGTGTCTGATTCCTCCTGCTCTCCCCAGCGCTTATGGCTCCATTTGCACAGAAACTTCACAGAAAGTCTGCTCCAGGACAGTGGAATCCATAACAGTGGTCACCCGCAATGAGGAATGCATGAGGTGGATGGCCGAGAAGGGGTCTAGGGAGCCCCTCGGAGTGAGGAAGACGTCCTGCACCTCACCTACGGTGGTGGCTTCGTGGAAGTCACCAACCACACCATCAGTATGTGTGCATGTCATACCTGCATGAAGCTGGGGGTTTTGAGTTCATTTATTTAAGTCATCTCTACACCCAACATGGGGCTCGAACTAAACCCTGAGACCGAGAGCCACATGATCCACTGAGCCAGCCAGGTGCCCCCATAAAGCTGGCTTTTAAAGGGAAATTGAACACATTCAAAGCAAAGCTCATGATCCCCTCACCTGGACCGGGCTCCTCTGTCTCAGAAAACGTCTGCTCTCTTCCTTCTTTGCTCAGATCCTGCATCACTGACTCCTCTCCACACCCCACTCTGCTGTCTGTCGCTGCCTTCCCCTCCTTTGGCTCGCTGCCAGCCACTGTCCTTGCTTGCCTGACGCGGGAGCCTCCGATTGGCCTCCCTGCCCCCATCCTCAGCCACCCTACTATTCTCCCCGGTGTCCCATGACATACATGTGACTCCCTTGCCTACGCAGTATGTCCTCCAGTGTGCTTGCGTGGCCTGCAGGACCTCTGAGATCTGTCCCCCCCACCTCCGAGATCTGCCCTCCCCCCCACTCCCGCACCCTGCACCCCCGCTCGTCCCCCCACATCCCCGCATTCTGAAGCACACATCCACCTCAGGACAGTTGAGCTGTTCCTTTGCCTTCGGTGACGGTGAGTTGGTGACATTCCGGAGACTTCATCAGAGAGGTCATCACTGTATAAACAACTTTCCCGCTAAACCATTATGATGCAAATAAGGCAAATGGACTTTTAAATATAAAGAAGTGAAGGAAATGTACTACAGATTCACAAGCATTTGAAACATAAATCTAGTTAATCAATTTCTACCAATGAGGAAATACTGTATATTCCAGTATTGATCACTTTAGCCTTAAAATATGCAAACTCTTTAATTCACTAATATCATTCCTGAAGAACTATTCTAAAAAATTTTAAAGGTAAAACCTGTATACACAAAATATTTACTATATCATCTGTGCTATAAACAGAAAATTAGAAACAATCAAAACACCCAGTACTTGGTAAACAGGTAAATTATAGATGTTTAACATTATAATTACCAAACTTGTGGAACACCAAGGAAAAAATGTTTCTGACATGTTTTGTAAGCAAAAAAGAGGCAGAACCCAACTTTTTGTTTTTTTACATTTATAAGTACGTAAAATGTGAGTATAGCTTGTAAGGAACTGCAAAAACATGGAATCCCTATATTCAAACAGCAGGAATAAAGATAGTTTGTTTTCAACTTTAATGTCTTTAAGTTTTTCTTCCTTTTTTTTAAGATTTTATTTATTTGATAGAGAGAGAGCACAAGCAGAGGGAGTGGGAGCAGAGGGAGAGGGAGAAGCAGGCTCCCTGCTGAGCAGGGAGACTGATGCAGGGCTCCATCCCAGGACCCTGGGATCATGACCTGAGCTGAAGGCAGAGGCTTTAACCCACTGAGCCACCCAGGCGCCCCATCAGTAAGTTTTTCTAAGCAGATCTGGATACAGAGCAAAATGACATCTACACCCTTGGATCCTGTGGACACTATTTGGCTTCCAAACATTCTGGACCTGAGAAATCTGTCGAGTTCTTGGGGTTTTTTTGTTGTTGTTTTGGTTAGTTTTGTTTAAATTCAATTAATTAACATATAATGTATTATTAGATTTAGAGGTAGAGATCAGTGATTCATCAGTCTTATAGGACACCTAGCACTCATTACATCACACACCCTCCTTAATGTCCATCTCCCAGTTACCCCAACCCTCTACTTGCTCCCCCCAGCAACCCTTAGTCTGTTCCCTATGATTAAGAGTATCTTACAGTCTGTCTCCCTCTCTGATTTCATCTTGCTTTATTTCTTCCTCTCTTCCCTTATGATCCTGTTTCGTTTCTTAAATTCCACATATGAATGAAATCCTATGATAATTGTCTTTCTCTGATTGACTTATTTCATTTAGCATAATACACTCTAGTTCCATCCATGCTGTTGTGAATGGCAAGATTTCATTTTTTGATGGCCGCATAATAATATTCCGTTGTATATACACCACACCTTTTTTAGCCATTCACCTGTCAACAGACATCTGGGCTCTTTTCCCTAGTTTGGCTTACTGTGGCCATTGCTGCTATAAATGTAGGGTGTACGTGCCCCTTTGGATCACTACATCTCTATCTTTGGGGTAAATCCCTAGCAGTGCAATTGCTGGTTCGTAGGGTAGCTCTATTTTCAACTTCTTTTTTTTTTTTTTTAAGATTTTATTTATTTATTTGAGAGAGAGACAGGGAGAGAAAGCATGAGCGAGGAGAAGGTCAGAGAGAGAAGCAGACTCCCCGGGGAGCCGGGAGTCCGATGCGGGACTCGATCCCGGAACTCCAGGATCATGACCTGAGCCGAAGGCAGTTGTCCAACCAACTGAGCCACCCAGGCGTCCCTATTTTCAACTTCTTGAGGAACGTCGAGTTCTCGTTAATGCCCCATGACCTCCCCAGGTCCACTGAGTCCACATCCCCAGAGGAGTTGCCCAGGGAGCTGTATTTTTAAACTGATGACAGGAAACCACTAATTTGGGGCAGAGAATAGCATCATTGTGACATAAAAGATCCCAGGGTCGTTTGCGGGCCACTAACTGATTTGTCCCATCCATAAGTATATGTTGCTTACTCTTCCCCATCCCCTCTCATTAAGGAGCCTCAGAGAACCATGTCAACAAGCCTGTCAAGCTACTTGCTCCGTGAGCTCATGAAGCAGCAATGTCTCAGGCCACACATGGTAACAGAAAAGAAACAGGAGGGCTGGCTTGAATCACTCAGTGAATCACAGGTAGAGAGTAGACCAAGGTGTCATTTATGAGATCCAGAGACTGAGGAAAGGAAGCTATGGGGTTTTTGGTTTTGTTTTTTAAAGATTTGTTTATTTATTTTGCAGGGATGTGCAGAGGCAGAGACTCTTTCAAGCAGACCCCAGCCTGAGTGAGGAGCCTGATGCAGGACTGGATCCCACAGCCTGTGAGACCACAACCCCACCTGAAACCAAGAGTTGGGTACCCAACTGACTGAGCCACCCAAGCACTCTGTTTTGTAGGGTTTGGGGAGGTTTGTTTGCCTTGTTCTGTTTTTAAGATATAATGGCTTTTAAGTTTCTGTTTAAATTCCAGTTAGTGACCATACAGTGTAGTATTAGGTTTAGGTGTACAATACAGTGATTCCAGGTTTCCATAAGACACATGGTGCTCACAACAGGAACACGCCTTCATCACCATCCCCTCATCCCATTCCTCTAGTAAGCATCCATGTGTTCTCTAGAGTTAAGAATCTGTTTTTTGCCTTGCCTCTCTCTTTTTTCCCCATTTGTTCATTTGTTTTGTTTCTTAAATCCCACTTACGAGTGAAATCAGACGGTATATGTCTTTCTCTGACTGACTGACTCTGACTGACTGACTGACTCTATAACATCCATGTTGTTGCTAAGTGGCAAGATTTGCTTCTTCTTTATGGCCAAATAATATTCCATTGTGTATGTGTGTGTGTGTATGTGTGTGTACACACACACACACATATACCACAACTTCTGTATCTATTCATCTGTCGATGGACACTTGGGCTGATTGCATATCATTGCAATTGTAGATGATGCTGCCGTGAACACTGGGATGAGGAAGGCATGAATTTCAGGAGCATTAACACGATTGGGATGACAGTTTAGAGGGAGGAAGATAATGGAAGAAGGAACTGGATAAGAACAGCTTTGCTCCTCAAATCCCTGCACGTCCTCACCTGGTTATGTTGCCTTCCTGCTGCACCTGCTTCCACAACCAATGCCCTAGAACGTGCCCCTCCTGTGCCTGCAGGACAATGACCGGGGCGGACAACAGAGATGCTCGAAAGGCCGTATGTCGTTTCCATACAAAGTTTGCAGGCCTTTCTTCCCTTGAAAGCTGCAGACTTATTCTGACTTGTTTATGGCTTGGGACTCCAAACCAGGGCTCCACGTTCCAAGGAAGCCTGCAGAACTATGAAGCAGTTACTGATGAGCCACATCATCTGCATAATTTCTGCCAGAGACCCTGCAGGCAGGAGTCTCTTACTGATCTTCACCCAGAACCCCAGGTGACCCTGAAACTATGTAGATCAGGATTGTATTTGGGGGACAATTCCCCTCAGACTGTGGACCAGCTATGACTCACACTGCTTCTGGCCACCCCCGCAGTCAGAGCGGGGTGATACTGAGCCCTCCTCCATGGTTAAAGAGCTGCCCCCCATTCCAATGACAAGTAACTATTAACACCCCTCACTCTGCATCATTATCACATAATCGAATCCCTTAGGTACTTGTTAGCATCTACTATGCCAATGTACCATGCTAGGTACTCAAGGCACACGGAGGTAAATGAGACAAGATTTGTCTTGAAAAGAATTGCAGATGCAAATTTAGAAAGAAAAAAAAAAAAAAAGTATTTACCCAAAACAAAAAGTTGGATGGCCTATTCCCCAAAAAGCTGTATGAAAATCACAAAAATAGAAGCCAGTGCCTCAAAGTCAGAGGAAATAAGGAAAAGGAGTTTTTAAATAGTGAACTGAGCAGAAAATCTGAGTTTCAGAGCACCCTGAACTTGAGTCATAGTCACACAGATTGGTGTGGGGGAAGGAACAAATCCAGACAATCAAATTCTATAACATGCCCAAGAAATGGGTATGGACAAAAACAATAAGATACCTAGGAATAAACCTAGCCGAAGAGGTGAAAGAATTATACATGGAAAACAGAGAAAAGAAATTGAAGAGGACACAAAGAAATGGAAAGACATTCCATACTCTTGGACTGGGAGAATAAATGTTGTTAAAATGTCTCTACCACCCAAACCAATCCATAGATTTAATGAAATCCTTATCAAAATACCAATGGCATTTTTCACAGAGCTAGAATTTAAAAAAAAAAAAACACCTAAATTTGTATGGAAACACAAAAGACCCTGAATAGTCAAAACAACCTTGAAAAGGAAAAGCAAAGCTGAAGGCATCACCATTCCAGACCTCAAATTATACTACAAAGCTGTAGTAATCAAGACAGCATGGTACTGGCACAAAAACAGACACATAGATCGTTAGAACAGAATAGGAAAACCCAGAGATGAACCCACAACTAATGGTCATTTAATCTTTGGCAAAGCAGGAAAGAATATCCAGTGGGGAAAGGACAGTCTTTTCCACGAATGGTGTTGGGAAAATTGGACAGCAACACGCCAAAGAATGAAACTGGACCACTTTCTTAAACCATACACAAAAATAAATTCAAAACGGAGAAAGACCAAAATGTGAGCCCTGAAACCATAAAAATCCTAGAGGAGAAGACAAACAGTAACCTCTTTAACATCGGCCATAACAATTTCTTTCTAGATATATCTCCTGAGGCAAGGGAAACAAAAGCAAAAATAAACTATTGGGACTTCATCAGAACAAAAAGCTTCTGCCCAGTGAAGGAAACCACAAACAAATCTGAAAGGCAGCCTATGGAAACGGAGATGTTTGCAAATGACATATCTGACAAAGGATTAGTATCCAAAATATATAAAAAACTTATACAACTCAACACCCCAAAACCAAATCATCTGACTAAAAATGGGCAAAAAACATAAACAGACATTTTTCCAAAGAAGACATACAGATGGTCAATAGACAGATAAAAAGATACTCAGCATCACTCATCATCAGGGAAATGCAAATCAAAACTGCAATGAGATGTCACCTCACACCTGTCAGAATGGCTAAAATCAACAACATAAGAAATAACAGGTGTTGGAGAGGATGTGAAGAAAGGAGAGCCCTTGTGCAGTGTTGGTGGGAATGCAAGCTGGTACAGCCACTGTGGACTACAGTATGGAGGTCCTTCAGAATATGACAGATAGAACTACCCTATGGTCCAGCAATTACACTAGTGGATATTTACCTAAAGAATACAAAAATGCTAATTCAAAGGATACATGCACCCTGATGTTTATAGCATCATTATCTACAATAGCCAAGATATGGAAGCACCCATGACGAATGGATAAAGAACATGTGGTATATTGGGGCACCTGGCTCCATCAGTTAAGCATCCAATCTGGATTTCGGCTCTGGTCATGATCTCAGGGTTGTGAGACTGAGCCCTGTGTTGGGCTCTGTGCTGCGCATGGAGCCTGCTTGGGATGCTCCCTCCCTCTCCCTTTACCTCCCCGAACAAATAATTTAATTAAAAAAGAAGTGTATGTGAATGTAAATATATATATGGAACATTACTCAACCATGAAAAAGAATGAATTTTGCCATTTGCCACAACAAGGATGGAGCTAGAGAATATAATGAATGCTAAGTGAAATAAGTCAGAGAAAGACAAATACCATATGTTTTCACTTACATGTGGAATTTAAGAAACAAAACAAACGAACATAGTCAGGGGGGAGAGAGAGAGACAAACCAAGAAACAGTCTCTTAACTATAGAGAAACAAACTGCTGGTCACCAGAGGGGAGTTGGATGGAGGATGGGTGGAACAGGTGATGGGGATGAAGGGTGGTTCCTGTCCTGATGAGCACTGGGTGATGTAGGGAAGTGTTGAATTGTCATATTGCACACCTGAAACTAATATTACACTGTATGTTAACTAACTAGAATTAAAATTAAAATGTAAACAAATAAGAAAAGAAATCAGTGTGGAGCTTACTGACAATAAAGATTATTGCAGAAGCAAATAAATGCTTCTGATTTGGTAGATCTTGTGTAGGGTCTAGGAACTATCATTTTTATCCAAAGCTCCAGGTTTTTCGGAGCCAGGATTCTCATCAGTTGGGAGACGTGCTGACCCATTGACAGGTGCCAGGGCAGGCCATGCCTAGCTGTCCCAAGATTTACCTGGAATGTTGAGATTCAAATATCCAGCTTCCCTTCTGTCCACCCATCCTCCCCGATCCCCCTTCACTAGAAGCTTCTCTGAACGTGAGAGAAGCAGCAAGTGAAGCCTGAGGTTTGAGCATTCCGGTAAGCCCACTGTGTGAGGAAGTGAACCACGGGAGTGCCTAGGTGATGGACTTTGAAGACAGAGGGAATGACATGAGAGGCGAGTACTGGCCCCCTGGTGGTGGGGGGAGGCCAGAGTGATGGAAGCCCAGGAGGAACAGTGACATCAGAGCTGTCATGCCCCGTTGAAAGGACTCTGGCTTTCCTGAGTGGGATGGAAACCATCCTGCAGCGGGATGCGGTCTGCCTTGGGACATTGCTGTGGCTGCTGGTTAGAACATTCTGAAGAGGTGCCACAGAGGGCACAGGGACCCCAGCAAAGAAGCTGTCACGACAACCCAGGCAAGAGGTGATGGGGCTTGGGTGCTCACTGGAGGTGGTGAGAGGTGGAATATTTAGAATGATCGAAGGCAGAATCCTGATGGATTCTAGGTGGACCATAAGAGCAGAGTCAAGAATGGCCTCCGTGAAAGGTACAGGGTCTCTTTTTGGGTGACGAAGTGTTCTGAATTGACTGGTGTCAGAGGCACAACTCTGCGAATACACTAAAAGCCACTGAGTTGTATACTTTAAGTGGGTGATTTGTATGATATTCAAATTATATCTCAATAAAATTGTTATTATTTTTAATGAATGACTTCAAGTTTTGGGGCCTGAGCAATGGGAAGAGTGAAGTCTTCCAGAGATGAGGAAGTCTGTGGAAAGAGCAGGTTTGATGGGGCTCAGCTGGGAATATGGCGATGTGGGGACTCACTAAATTTGAGATGCCTGTCCAGATAGAGACATTCCTTAGGCTGTTGGATATTTGAATCTCAGACTCACAACGTGGACTGGGCTGGAGATACTTTCATTTTAAAGGCGCTGGGTGAGAACAGTGAGTGTAGACAATAAAGAGAGGAAGTCCAAGGATCAAGCTCTGAGGACTCCAATGTTAAGGGGTCAGGGCAGGAACTAGTGGGTAGACAGGAAACCCGGGCAGCAGGCCACCTGAATATAGGTGCACAGAGTGTCCTCAAGAGGGTAAAGCAATCAGCGCGTGAAATGCTCCTGACAAGTCAAGTAAGATGAGAACTGAAAATTGACCATTCGACTTGGCGATGCATTGCCCCAGAGACCTTAGTAAGAGCAATTTTGGAAGTGTGTGGTTGGAGTAAAAGCCTAATTAGAATAAGATCAAGAGAGAATATGAGAAGTTAAGGGCAGAATCACAGCCAATTCTTTCAAGAAGTTTTGCAGGGAGGGGAAGGAGGGATGGAACAGTGGCTGGAAGGGCAGCTGAGATGGAGAGATTCTTTTTTTTTTTTTAATAATTTTTTTATTATGTTATGTTAGTCACCATACAGTATGTCATTAGCTTTTGATGTAGTTTCCATGATTCATTGTTTGCATATAACACCCAGTGCTCCATGCAATGCCTGCCCGCCTTAATACCCAACCCCAGGCTCACCCATTCCCAACCCCCTCCCTTCTAAAACCCTCAGTTTGTTTCCCGGAGTCCGTAATCTCTAATGATTTGTCTCCCCCTCCAATCCCCCTTTTTATTTCCCCCTTTCTTCTACTCATGTCCTCCATGCTATTCCTTACGTTCCACAAATAAGTGAAACCATATAATTGTCTTTCTCTGCTTATTTTACTCAGCATAATCTCCTCCAGTTCTGTCCATGTTGATACAAATATTAGGTATTCATCCTTTCTGATAGCTGAGTAATATTCCATTGTGCATATGGACCACATCTTCTGTATCCACTCGTCCGTTATAGGGCATCTCAGCTCCTTCCATAGTTTGGCGATTGTGGCCATTGCTGCTATGAACATTGGGGTACATATGGCCCTTTTTTTCACTACATCTGTATCATTGGGTAAATACCCAGTAGTACGATTGCTGGGTCACAAGGTAGCTCTATTTTTATTTTTTTGAGGAACCTTCACACTGGTTATTTTGGGTTTTGCTTTTTTTTTTTTTTAAGATTTTATTTTTTGTTTGACAGAGAGAGAGATCACAAGAAGGCAAAGAGGCAGGCGGGGGCGGGGGAGGAGACTCCCTGCTGAGCAGAAAGCCCTGAGATCATGACCTGAGCCGAAGGCAGAGGCTTAACCCACTGAGCCATCCAGGCACCCCTGTTTTGTTGTTGTTTTTTTTTTTAAGATTTTATTTATTAATTTGACAGAGACACAGCAAGAGAGGAAACACAAGCAAGGGGAGAGGGAGAGGGAGAAGCAGGGTTCCCACTGAGCAGGGAGCCCCAAGCGGGGTACCATCCCAGGACCCTGGGATCACAACCTGAGCTAACAGCAGACACTTAACGACTGAGCCACCCAGGTGCCCCTCCACACTGTTTTTCAAAAGTGGCTGTACCAACTTGCATTCCCACCAACAGTGTAAAAGGGTTTCCCTTTCAGGTGGAGAGATTCTTCTTCCAAGATGGGAAACCAGTGGTGTGGGTGTACCCGAAGAGAAATGTCAGGTAAAGAGAGAAATTGTAAAAGCGAGAAAGGAGGATTGCAGGAGGGAGTCCTGGAGCAGCAGAGAGAAGGTGGGAGGTGGCCTGTGGGAGGTGACCCCACAAAAGGTCAGCCAGGCTGGGAACTAGCCAAGTGCGTCAAAAGAACAAAGGAGAAGGAGGAGCACCTGGGCAGGTACAGGTCAGCAGTTGGCTCATCAGGAACTGGTGGAGGTTCTCCTGACTCCGTCTGTTTTGTCATTGATGTAAGAAGCCAGGTCACCATTGAATGGAGTCAGGAGCTGGGTGAGAAGTATGGCAGATCTGAGTACAGAAGGGAGGGTATGAAACAATCACTTACAAAAATGGCGGGCAGCGTGAACTGGGGAAATGTACAATGATTGCAGAGCAGCAGTGAGGATCACTTGGGGGTGGTGACTGTGAGGTTAAAGGGATAATGGTCAGCACAGGTACATATCCACAGGCAGCCATGCTCAGCCCACTAGTGCAGGCAAGGGTGAGCAGAGTGTGCTAACCATGTCAGAACTAGAAGCATGACAAAGCAAAGAGGCTGAGAGTGAAGAGGTCCCCTGCCTGGAGAAGTGGTAACAAGTCCACGAGGCTTGAAGCATCAGGCAGGAAGGTGCCATGAGCCAGACGAGGGGCAGTAAACAAGCCAGTGGGAGCAACAGGGGCAGGTGCGGGGTTCAGAGGACGATTAGCATCAAGGTGAGAGAATGAAGCACAAAGACAGGAGGCCAGAGACAGATGCTTGGGACACTGTGAAGAAGATATAGAAAGTTGTGGGCACAGAAAGTGACCATGGATGTGAGCAGCTAAGACTGAAATGAGAGGATCCTCGAGAGCAGAGGACATGAGGTCATGTGCTCTTTTTCTAGATTTATGATGCTTTGGTGTCAGGGGCTACTCTGATCTGGGGGAGAGGCTGCCCCTCAAGGGTCAGTGTGTTCCTAGAGAGAGCAAATAACCTGCCTTTGAACTGGTCCTTGAGACTCCACCCCCTCCTTTTATCAGCCTCTGGCAGTTTGGAAGACTGTCCCCTGGCCCTAAATCACTCCAGGGCCTGGTACTAGGGATCTAGACCCTCCTGTAACACAGAGGCCACCAAAATTATTCAAACTAGGCACCCCTACATTTAGTCAGCTTGCCCATCCTGCTTCGCCTGTTCCTCCCTGTGAAAGTCTCATGAAGGCTCTGGGCCAGACTTCCCATTCCCCCTGCTCCCCCACATGGCCTGGGCTCGGGGACCACAGGAGGAAAAAGCTTCTTTCAAGGGGCTCTGTGTCTGTTGTCTTTCCCAATTAACACAAAATCCTGGGTGCATTTAAAAACAGAGGTTAAGGAGAGATTCAGGGAATCATAGTGACCATTTGATAAATTCGAGCTAGGGTTATCATTCCCTGGACTCATTTTACCTCTCATCCCACCCCAACCTGAGCCTCTTCCTGTCACCCTTGCCTCCCTCCATGGCATATCAGGCATCCTGATGTGAGAAATAAAGGCAAAAGAAAAAATTAAATTTCCTTACTGCTTCCAGCCCACTGACAAGTCCCTGAAACAGGCAGAGTGACGTTCCTCTGGGACCTCAACTACCTTGATTAATACTTGGCAAAGGCCAAGAGGTAATCTTAGCCCAACTCCCCACCCCACCCCACCCCCACCCAAGATCCTGTCAGTCTACTTTAACGTATAAAAATTCCTTTGGAAACGTCCTTTATCTCGACCCCCCCCCCACCCAAGAAACATATTGGCAATCATCCTCCAAGCATATGGCCCACCCTATGTGTCTCATGAGTAGGGTTTTACCAGGCAGTAAGAAATGACCTTTTCCTAACAACAGCTAGCCCCACAAGATCCTGGAAACCTTGCTTTCAAATTCCTTAGAGACATGCGGTCTCCCTAACCCTCTCCCAGCTTGAAAATATAGAATCACCCATAAGGCAGAACCACAGACCAGCTCTTTCTGCCCACTGGTCCCATCCCATGCTTTAATTTAATAAAAAGACCTTTTTGCACCAAAAACCTCTCAAGAATTATTTCTTTTTTTTTTTTTTTAAAGATTTTATTTATTTGTCAGAGAGAGAGAGAGCGAGCACAGGCAGACAGAGTGGCAGGCAGAGGCAGAGGGAGAAGCAGGCTCCCCACAGAACAAGGAGCCCGATGTGGGACTCGATCCCAGGACGCTGGGATCATGACCTGAGCCGAAGGCAGCTGCTTAACCAACTGAGCCACCCAGGCGTCCCAAGAATTATTTCTTGGTTGATGGCTCTGGACTCCAACATTTTCCTACAACAATCCTGTTACTGAATTTGTAGGACAGTGTTTTTTTTTAACTTCTCCAGCACCATATTTCTAGCACCCGGTCATTAAGTACTGTTACAGACCTATCAAGTTTAACAATTTTTAACTCTGCTTGCATTTCTTTTCCACTCTAAAAGCACTGCTCTGATTCAAATCCAAAGTCTTCTTTGTCCTTGACCTTCCTCCTAACTGGCTTCCCTCCACACCAACTTTCCGCCTTCCAGTCCAGTCTCATTATCACCAGAATTACTCCCCCAAACACACAACTGACCCCATCCCTCCTCTATCTTCACCCGGCTTCCAACTGCTCACAGCAAAGGCTGTTAAATGTTTGTAGACTGTTTTAGAGAAGCTGCCTCAGGGAACAAGAGGGAGATCAAATGGGAGAGTCTCTACCATTCCACCCCTCACCCCCGGGCTTTACCAGAAAAGGTCTGTATTAGGGTTCTTAAAAGATTTTTCATGGTAAAAACAGACTTCACTGCTATTATCAGCCAGAGTCCAATAAAGAGAGAAACCAGACAGTAATTGAACAGGGAGAGTTTAATATCATTTGGTGGAAGGGAGTGTATGTGGGAAATGACCTCCAGCAGCCAAAGGAGCCATAAGACAGAAATCAAAGGCCGACAAGTCCAGCTTGACCAGAAATGGCTTATTAAGGGGCCTTAGGGAAGAAGTGAGACTTGGGTGGCCACCAGTTAAGGTCTCCAAACCCCAGCTCCCTCAGGAGCTGCTTTCACAGGCCCTAGAAGCTGGGACACCCAGGACAGACCCTTAACAATCAGTGTGTGTCACAATCAGACCTCCCAGCAGGTCAGGGATTGTGCCTCAAGGGCATAGGGACCGGTGTGGTTAAACAAAGGGGAAGAATGTGGTGGGGGCTGCCCTTTGGAAGGTTTCTGGTCAGAGGGGCCACTATGGGGGATTTGTTCAAGATGGTGGCAGTTTGGTTCACACCCAAGCTTTCAAAACCCTAGCAGGGGATGAGAACGAGACACTGGCTAGTAAGCTGGAAGGAGGACTCCAATGCAGGCACGGCAAACAGGGGAGAAGCCACAGCCTCCTTGGAGCTGAGATACAGCCTCCACGGTAGAGGCTCTCTCGGTGCGGAGACCCAGCCTTGTTGGGAGGGCACCGCAGGGGCTCGGAGGGCCGAGCATCGCTGTGGGGCGGTGCTGTTAGGACAGGCTGGGAATCTGCCCTCAGGAACTCCCGGAACAAAGCCTGGTTTCCAGGATGCCAGGGGAGGTGTTCCACGAGAGGCACTGCACTATAGCCACCGAAGGGAGCAGCAGGTGCGGGGGGAGAGGGGGCGCCGGTGGCCACTGGGTGCCACTGACCACCGAGCACCACGGGAGTTGGTGCCCCAAGGAACCCATGAGCAACTCCTTACTGTTGCAGGGTCCACGCTTTTGCTATTACTGTTCCTTTTCTTTGAGATGCCCTCTCATCCTCCTCAGCTTGTTCATGAAGAAAGCCTCCGGAAGGACCCCAACACGACCATCCTTCTAGGCCAGGCTGAACTGTAACCTCTACTGTGACGTGTTCCCTGACTCTTCCACTTGGAAGTAATGACTCCTACTTAGATGTTCTCTTCAGTTTGGTTTGCAGACTTTGCAATCGATGGGAGGGCACAGCTCGCTGAATCACTTGGTCTGAAGATCAGTCCAGGAAATTCAGTTTACCTTCCCGAATGTGCACCTCTAGGAAGAGTGTGTACAGGAAATGTGGAGGGACCCGGCCAGACTGCCGGGTCAGTGGGGTCAGATCAGCGGGTCCCTGGGACAACGAATACTGTGGCCAGATCCCCATCCTCTTGAGGGTGGGAAACACTGTTATCTTGGTGTCTTCCCAGCACCCTATCTGGTTAGCAACCAATCAACATTGCTGAGTTGAAGGTTAGTGGGCTATCTTTCCATAGAGTCAAAGCTTTAAACTAAAAAGAACACATCTAATGATAGCATTTCAGGCATTGGCCATGACAGGGAACTTCTCATCTGGTCAGAGGGATAGGTCTTTAAAAAGATACTTAAAGAAGAATGAAGTTGGAGGCCTCATGCTTCTAAATTTCAAAATGTATTACAAAACTATACTAATCAAAACATTGTGGACTGTGGTCCTAGGGCAAGAACAGACCATACAGGGGCCTGGGTGGCTCAGACGGTTAAGTCTCTGCCTTTGGCTCAGGTCATGATATCAGGGTCCTGGGATCGAGTCCCTCATTGGGCTCTCCGCTCAGCAGGAAATAAGTCTGCTTCTCTCTCTCCTTCTGCCCCTCGCCCTGCTCTCTAGTAAATTTTTTTTTTTTAATTTTAATCTTAAATACAACAACAAAAAAAAAAGGACAGACAGACCAAAGGAATAGAGTGCCCAGAAATTGACTCTCAACCACATGGTCAAATGATTTCTGCCAAGGTCACCAAGACCAATCAATGGGGAAAGGTGCCGGCCCTCCAACAAACGGCGCTGGGGAAACTGGGCAAATGCATGTGGACAACTAAAGTAGGATCCCGTCTCACTTCATATACAAAAATTAACTCACAATGGATCAAAAACCTAAATGAAAGACCTAAAACTATAACTCTCCTTAAAAAAAAAAATCATAGAGAAAAGCTTTCATGACACTGGATTTGGCAACAATTTCTTGCCTATGAGCCCAGAGTACAGGAGACAAAATAGACAAATGGGACATCTGTGATGAAAACTTAAAAACTTCTATTTTCAAGATCTTCTGTGCATCTAAGGACACAATCAGCAGACTGCAAAGGCGACCTATAGAATGGGAGAAACGACTTGCAAATCATGTATCTGATAAGGGGTTAATATCCAGAATATATAAAGAAGTCAGACAACTCAGCAACAACAAAACAAATACCCCAGTTAAAAACTGGGCAGGGGCGCCTGGGTGGCTCAGTCGGTTAAACATCAGATTCTTGGTTTCAGCTCAGGCTGTGACATGGCTATTGAAGGATCGAGTCCCACCTTGGGCTCTGTGCTCAGCAGGATGTCTGCTTGAGATTCTCTCTCCCTCTCAGATAAATCAATAAAATTATTTTTTAAAAGCTGGGCAAAGGACTTGAACAGATGTTTTTAAAGAGATGACACAGATGAACAACAAACATGAGAAAATGCTCAACACCACTAACAATCTGGAAAATGCAAATCAAAACTGATGTGGAGAACAAAGGTAAAAGTAATATAGGAAAAAAAAATTAAATCTCCTTGCAACTTACAATCCACTGACAAATCCTTGAGACAGGCAGAGTGACCTTCCTCTGGGAGCTCACCTGCCTCGATGTTGATACTTGGATAAGGGCAAGAGGCAATCTTAGCCTGACCCCCCGGGATTCTAGGAGTCTATTTTAACATATAAAAATTCGTTTGGAGACTCCCTTTATCTATGCCCCACAAAGTACATGTTAGTATTCATCCCCAAGCACATGATCCACCGATACACATCTGTGAAGGGTCTCATGACTGAGGTTTTACTAAACAGTAACAAATGACTTTTTTCCTAACAGCTAGCCCCTCAAGGTCCTGGAAACCTTGCTTCCAGATTCCTTAGAGACTTTCGCTATCTCTAACCCTCTCCCAACTTGAAAGTATATAATCAGTCATTCCTCATAACCACAGAGAAGCTCTTTCTACCCATGAATCCTGTCTCTGTGCTTTAATAAAACCACCTTTCTGCACCAAAGATGTCTCGAGAATTCTTTTTTTTTTTAAAGATTTTATTTATTTATTTGACAGAGATCATAAGTAGGCCGGCGGGGGGGAAGCAGGCTCCCCGCTGAGCAGAGAGCCCGATGTGGGGCTCGATCCCAGGACCCTGAGATCATGACCCGAGCCGAAGGCAGAGACTTTAACCCACTGAACCACCCAGGCACCACTCAAGAATTCTTTCTTGACCATTTGCTCTGAACCCCAACATTTTCACATTAACAACCACAGGCTACTACCCAAAAACCAGAAAATTACAGGCATTGTCAAGGATGGACAGAAATTGGAACTTCCACGCAGTTGGTGGGAGTATAAAACTAGTGTAGCTGCTCTGGAAAACAGTATGGCAGTTCCTCAAAAAATTAAAAATAGTACCACCATATGATCTAGGAATCCCACTGCTGTATATGGCTCCAGCGGAATATTATACAGCCCTTAAAAGGAAGGAGAGGCTGACACACACTACAACTCGGATGGACCTGGAGGACATTATGCTCAGTAAAATAAGCCAGTCACCAAACCCCCCCCCAAATATAGTAAGATTTAGATGAGGTAGGGGTGCCTGGGTGGCTCAGTACGTTAAAGCCTCTGTCTTCGGCTCAGGTCATGGTCCCGGGGTCCTGGGATCGAGCCCCGCGTCAGGCTCTCTGCGCAGCAGGGAGCCTGCTTCCCCCTCTCTCTCTGCCTGCCTCTCTGCCTACTTGTGATCTCTGTCAAATAACTAAATAAAATCTTAAAAAAAAAAAAGACTTAAAGATTTAGATGAGGTATCTAAAGTAGTCGAATTTGTAGCAACAGAAAGTAGAAATGTGGCTGCCAAGTGGGGGGGGGCGGCAGACAATGGGGGAGGTTTAATGTGTGTAGAGTTTCAGTTTTGCAAGACGAAAGACTTCTGAACTGGTTGCACAACAGTGTGAATATACTTAATACTACTGAGCTGAATGTTTAGAAATGGTTGAGATGGTAAATTTTTTTTTTCTAAGATGGTAAATTTTGTTATTTCTTTTACTATCATTAAAAAGAAAAACATAGCTAATTACAATCTGTAGAAACTAATCTTTTTTTCTTTTAAGATTTGATTTATTTGAGAGAGAGAACAAGCAGGGAGGAGAGGCAGCGGGAGAGAGAGAAGATGACTCCCCACTGAGCAGGGAGTCTCAGGGTTTGATCCCAGGACCCAGAGACCATGACCTGAGCAGAAGGCAGACGCTTAACCATTGAGCCACCCAGGTGTCCCCAAACTTCTTTTTAGTCTATGAGCTCATCCTTCTTTCTCTGTATGTTATAAACCTGCTAACAAATAGGAAAACCAATGTCTGGTTTGGGTTTCCTCTTTTTCATATACAAAGCCCTTCTTCCTGTAGAGGTGCCATAGCTCAGATCATCCTTCCCCACACCTGACTGCGCCCAAGCCAACACACCCTGACTGGGAAGGTTGATGGATAAGGCAGACCAAAATAACATACATGAGATACAGTGTCTGCACGGTAGTAAATTAATCAGAGGAATTCAAAACTCCACTCAATTGCTGAATCAACTCATCCTCATATTTGGGAGATTTAAGAAGGAAGGTAATATTGTTCTCTCATGTAAATATGAAACTAGAATACAGAGTTCCTGAGATGCATACTTCCATCCTATACTACAATCGCTGTCTTACAAAGGTCTTACAGTACTTGACTGGTATGCAGCCTCATTTAGAATCCAGAACTCCTGAAAGTTCAAATATTCGTTTTAGTTATAACTATTTGTTTAATTGAAACAAACTATATGCTTTGAAATTTTTTCTATTAAAAAAATGTATAGGGAACATAAGGACACCAGGTCCAATATTCATAAACAGAGGATAGTTTGAATGAGCTTACTGGCAGGAAATGGCTTAAGTCATTTCCAAAGTTGTATTCTGTTGTGCAGATCTGTGGTCAGCCTGCCCTAGGTTAACTAGTTGAACACAGATGGAGAGAGAAGGGAGTAGGAAGACTTTTCACACACCCATTTCAAGAAAGACAAAACTGAATGTAATGAGTGGATTTATAGAACAGACAAATTAAGTTCGGGAGTGATGATTCACTTTTTCAAAGATTTTCAATGGCTTTCCTTTATAATGAGAGCTGCTGGGATGCCTGGGAGGCTCAGTCAGTTAAGCGACAGCCTTCAGCTCAGATCATGATCCTGGAGTCCCAGGATGGAGTCCCACATCGGGCTCCTTGCTCAGTGGGGAGTCTGCTTCTCCCTCTGACCCTCCTTCCTCTCATGCTCTCTCTCTCCCTCTGATTCTGTGTCTCAAATAAATAAATCTAAAAAAAAAGAGTTGCCATAATGTATTTAAAACATAGTTCCATTTATAGACGTCTGATTTCAATTTTGCCTATTAAGAAAGTATCAAACTTGGGGGCACCTGGGTGGCTCAGTCAGTTGAGCGTTGGACTCTCAGTTTTGGCCCAGGTCATGATCTCAGTGTGGTGCGATCAACCCCTGTTATTGGCTCCATGTTCAGTGGGGAGTCTGCTTGAAGATTCTTTCCCTCTGCCCCACTCCCCCCAGCTTGCATGCAAGCACAGTCTCTCAAATAAACAAATAAATCTTAAAAAAAAAAAAAAAGGCATCAAACTTGAATAAAATGAAGTTTTTATTATGAAGAGAGGAGGAAGCAGGCTCCCCGCTGAACAGAGAGCCCAACGCGGGGCTCGATCCCAGGACCTTGAGACCATGACCTGAGCCGAAGGCAGCGGCTTAACCCACTGAGCCACCCAGGTGCCCCATGTAATTGGTTTTATAGAGAGCAATACCTTAAGTAAAAAAGTGAACTTACAATCTACTAGTGTCAATGAAACAAACATTTCATAAATTTGCAAGTGTATCAGAAACATTTAGGCATAAAGCGTTTATGGAATGCTAGACATGGGAGGGGGGAACTAAAGAAGTAACTTCAAAGGGTTTCTCAGGTGCAACAAGGTAGATGAAGTGACCAGTTGTTTAAGAGCCTGTGAATGGGTAAAGTGTGCCAATCCTTTTTTAAAAATTGTTATTTAAACTCAGTTAACATATAGTGCACTATTCTTTTCAAGGTCAGAATTTAGTGATTTAGCAGTTGCATGTAACACCCAGTGCTCATTACACCCCATGCCCTCCTTAATGCCCGTCACCAGAAAGTGTGCCCATTCTGGCCAGCACACCCCTACCCCCAGTTAATCTCCTTGTGTTCGTTGCCCCCTTGTCCATAGCCCTTACGCATAGCTTTTCCTGTGGTTTCTGCATCTACATTGCAATCCTCAGATTCCAAACCAGAGCTGCAAAAGAAGGGACACACTGGAGACTGAGATTAAGACTCAGGGCTAAGAAGACAAAGCGTCAAAATTTAGTCACCTGTGCATCCTCACCTTTGTTATAGATTATGAGAATACAAAAATATGGAAATATTAACTATTAACCTTAAAAATAAAAGTTGTTACTTTTCCCATGGAAGTGGATTCGGGAATAGCAGAGAATTGCAGTTTGGGACACGCAAGCTATGGCAAGACCACAGGCAAGTCCAACACACAAAGGAGAGAAACGTGGTTTTGCGGACAAGGAGGAAGTTGGGAGGGTTGTTCTGAAGCAAAATCCACTGGAGAAACACAGGAGTTCAGGGTGGCAGTGGTTTGTCCCCGGCCGCACTGCCAGGGAGCTCACTTCTGTAGGAGATGCAATGTCCACCTTTCCCTGTGGGGGCCTGGAATTTGGGATCCTTCCCTGGGGAGGGTTCTTCTGTTGGGTCTGTGATTGACTTTGAGTGGCGCGACTCCCCCTCCCCTTCTGCACCCAGAATCCACTCTGGTGGGGTTTCCCTTTATTGATTTTAACAAGCACGACCTTTAAAAAGTTTTTATTTTGAAATAATTGCAAGATAGTACAAGGAACTCTTGTCTACTCTTCATCCAGATTCACAATTTGTTAACATTTATATTTGCTTTATTAATCTCATTCTCCAATGAACCATTTGAGATCAAATTGAATCTGCCCCTTGACCTCTAAATACTTCAATGTGTATTTCCTAAGAATAAGGACATTCTCTTCCAAGAGCACAATAAAATTAACCAAATCAAAAAAATGTAATGATTACAATACTATCTAATATATAACCCATATTCAAATTTTGCCTATTGTCACAATGTTCTTTTTAGCTATTTTTCCTAATCCAGGATCCAATTCAAGATCACCTATGAAAGTAGCTGTCTTACCTCCTTAGTCTCTTTTAATCTGACACAAATCCTTAGTCTTTGTCTTTAACGACAGTAATGTTTTTGAAGAGCATGGAACAATTAATCAGATTTGCCTGCCTCAAATAAAGGTTATGCTTGCTTTTTTCTTTTTATCAGGAGTACTATCTCGTGTCACGTTCTTTTCAGGATATCCTATCAGAAGGTGCATGATGTTCATTCCTCTCAAAACGCCTGATATTAGGGTTAATGACTTGATCACGGCAGTTGTCCACCAAACTTCTCTACTGCAAACTTATTTATCTTTGTAATTAACATGTAATTTATGGGGAGTTATTTTGAGACTACCTAAATTTTACGTTCCACGTCATACCTTTACTTTCTCCTTACAGCATTTTTTTATGACTCTTGCCTAAATCAACGTTTACATTGAGATACAATTCCCATGGTGTACAACCACTTTAACATACTTGTTTTAGTATACTCACAAGGTTGTGCACCCACGCTATCTAACCCGGAAGCATCTTCACCCCGGCAGGATGCCTCTCCCTCCACTCTGCAGGTGCCTCCGCCCTAACCACTCCTCCCGCCCTCCGCTTCACCTCCCCAGGAGGACCCCAGCCCCAGAACAGGACATCACTCCCTCTTTCCACCCCCCAGCAGGACTCCTCTCCCTCCCCTCCATCCCCAGCAGGACACCTCTCCTTGCCCCACCTCCCTCCCCCAGCAGGACTCCGGCCGCCCAGCAGGGCTCCCCTCCCTACTCTCCATCCCCCGGCAGGACCCGGGGGCCGCAGCAGGACGCCCCTCCCCCCCTCCAGCCCCAGAGCCCGAAAACCGCACCTCCGCCCTCCGCGCACTTGGCGGCTGCAGACGTTTCCAGACCAATGTTGTCCTCTGGATCTGGCTTCTTTCTTTTAGCATGAAGTTTTCAAGGTCCCGGTACACGGTGGCTTTAGTCAGTACTTCACTCGTCATTCGCCTAAAGGTACCATTACCTCATTCTCCACAAACGACGACGCGTCCACACCCGCGAGGCAACACTACTCTCCCCGCCCCGTGTCAGGAGGCGCGCCAAGAAAACCGCGTCAGCGGACTGCACTCTAACCGACAGGGCTCCCTCGCCCTCCGGTCCCTGCCGGCCTCGGGTCAGAGGGCCTCCAAAGGTCGCCTTCCCGGGAAAGACACCCACTGGCCGCACGGCCACGGGGACCAACCACAACTCAAGCGGATGCCGCCGCGGGCCACCGCGCAGGCTCCACCCCTCCGGGACCCCGCCCTGCGGCCCGAGGCGGAAGTGACGTACCGGAAGCGCCCTAGTCCCCTTGCAGCGGGGGGAAGGCATCAAACCCCCAAGATGGCGGCGGCGTCGGAGGAGCGGATGGCTGAGGAAGGAGGCGGTGGCCACGGCGACGGCGGCCCCTCTTCGGCCATCGGCTCTACCCAGCGACTGCCCCCCCCCGCCCCCGCCCCCGGCCCCGCAGCCGGGCTCCCAGGCGCCCCCAGCCCAGGCGCTGGCTCCCGACCAGCTGCCTCAAAACAACACGCTGGTGGCGCTGCCCATCGTAGCCATCGAGAACATCCTCAGCTTTATGTCCTACGACGAAATTAGTCAGCTCCGCCTGGTGAGGCCCCCGCGGGACCCCCGCCGCCCCCTCCGCCGGCCGAGGTCTGGGGAGGGGCGGAGAGGGGAGCGCGTCCCCCGGGGAGGGAGCCGCAGCCGGCTCCAGGACGCGGAGTCCCGGCGCCGGGCGGCGGGGTCATCCCCCCTCCCCTTCCTGCCGCGGAGCGAGGGGGCTCGCTGCCCCGGCCCGGATGCGGGGCGGCGGCGGGAGTTGGGCGTCCCAGCGCCGCCGGGCCCGAGCGCCGGGTGCGCGGCTTGGGTCGCCGCCTTTTGTGCACCAGCGTCCAGCCCCCGGCCGGGCCCAGCCAGGTTTGGTCGGTCCGCAGGAATCACGCACTGTGTTGCCCACTTCCCCCCCAATCCCGACCCAGGTTTCCCGGTTGGAGAAGATGAAGTAGGGTCGGGGAGGCCTCCCCAAACCCGGTGGGGGCTCCGAGGGGCGTGAACGCCATTTGGTGGCCCCAGCTCCCCAGGTGACCAGTAAAGTAGAGCCCACCGAGAGCGCGTCCGGCTCGGCCTCGCCCCGACACTTCCCACCCTCGGGGAGCACCTCGCCCCTGGACAGGGTTGGTTTCTCTTGCAGTTCATTTTCTAACTAGTGACTTACGCCCACCCGCCAGCTTCAAATCACAGTAGTTCAGTGATTGATAGAAAGGAGGAATTTACTTCGCTCCACAGCGTGGACTGAAGGTTTGATGAATGCCTTAGTTCAGTTAAGATCTTTGGCTTCCTGTCGGGGAATTTATCTTTAAGTGGGAAGGAAATTGAAGGAGGTGGACATTTTGAAGGGACTCTGTGCCGACTCTGTGTAGGAGCTCAATCTGTGCTTGGGATTGTTTTTTAAGAGGACAAAGACATATTTCTGAATGTAGTGTGTACAGCATTTTCTCGTTCGTGTGCCACATTTTAGGTTTACACCTCCCGTTTAAAATTGATTCTAATTGCGTTTTGGAAAGGAAATCATACTTTTAAAAGAAAGTTTATTAATTTTGATTCAAACTGATGACCAGGTTTTTCTTTTCTAGTCAGCCCAGCAGTTCTACCACGCCAGTCTGCAGAATGGAAGATTCTTCAGTTGAAAAATCGTTTATCAAAATTGATTGTCCCTGCATTCCCCAAACATGTCATCCTAGAATTCCGTATAGAATCTTAAATAGTCCTTCCGATTTTTATGAAGGGTGGTGTTTGCTCAAGATTCACGCTGTATGTTCACAGTGTCTGGAAATTGGGCATAACATTTGATTGAATTGAGCCTCTCAGCCAGACAATGGCTTTGTAAAGCTTGGAATATTCACAGTTCTGTTTTGTAAGTGTTGGGGAACACTGGTTTTTTGTTCGTTTGTCAGTCGTTTACCTTTTTAAAAATTAAAAACATTTTTGCGGGGGGAAACTAGCTTCTTTGGACATCCCACTGTTTATTAATGAATGACATCTCTTTCAAGTGAAATACTCAGTTGCATTCTTAATTTTAAAGCAGTCATCTCTTCTAGCCTTTTAGGGTACAGATTTGTGGTTTCAAACAGATTTTTCATAAGGAGCCCCTTACCATCCCCTGTGCCCCCCTCCCCCCAAGATCAATCAATTTTATGTCCCAGAGAGGGTCTTTCCCCTCTGGTTTAGTAATGAGGAACTATTTTCTTATTCTTTTGTTTGCTTAAGGTTAATAGATAATTTGTAGATTAAGTGGATAATCCTTTGTGGTTATTTGGAAATGTCTTTCGTTTCAGATTGATCGGTTTGGGGTCATAAGGTACAATTCAGGTAGCATTATAAAAGAAAGATTTTTTTCTTGCCGCTAGATGTCAGCATTAATTTAATTGTGGCCTCTTAGTGACATTGGCAGGGTAAAAACAGTGCCTGGTTCCTGCTTTCCTTGTATCTAAAGGGCTCGTTGCCAGAAAAAATCAAGGAACATTAGTACGTATGCTGCTATCTGGAGTACACATTATCCAGCTCCTTTCATTTTAAGTATTTTTTCTTGGTGGGATTAGACTGGATATGCTTGGAAGAGAGTGATATTAATTAAGAATAGAATTAGTTTCCATGAAGCTAAATGTCAACAGATCAGTGGTTGATGAACTAGTGTATGTATTGTTTGGATGTTTCAGTTTTTTTTTTCTCTCCAGTTTACTTGACTTATTAGGAACTCAGTTGTAACTGTGGTTAGCACCTAAATTAGAAGACAGACACATAAGCCATGTACTCATTACTCTGTATTTTCTTTAAAAGATGTGCTCTTGGTTGAGATTGCTCAAGTAACATTTTTCAGTTCTTTGTGCAGTTTAGTTGATGATAGTCTTTGCTTCGTGTTGCCATGAATAATTGACATTTGACTCTCCAGTTCTTTCCAAGGGATTATCCAAATGCCTTATTGAATTGTTGGTTTGTTTGTTCATTTTTCCTGCCATTGATGCTCCAAAAATGTATCCAGAGCCTAGAAATCTTGATTACACAGAAATAGTGCTTTAAATACTTAACTCTTCCAGTGTATTTTAGATTATTTGATGGAACACAGCTTTTGAAGTGATAAAACTTGTACTTTGAGTTGTTTTTTCAGTAAATCAGACAAATTTGTGCTGATACAGCGTTAGACTGTCACCTAGGCCCTCTTGATGGGGTGAGAGTTTTTGAAACAAGTGGCAAAGGTTAAGATGTGAGGTCCTACCCCCAGTTCAGGAGTGTATCTAAACCAAGTTTGAGCGTTTGACTTTGATTTGTGAGCATAGCGTTCTCACAGAAAAATGAATATGGAAGGCTTTTTAAAAGCTGTTTTAGAGGGATCCTATGAAATTTTTTCCTGTATGGTTTGAGCTCCTATAAATTTAATGGAATCCTGTTAGTGGTTCAGGACATGAATATGACTGAAGGTTAAATTCAGAAGTCTTGCTCATTATGTGGAATGAAGTTTTCTG
Source organism: Enhydra lutris kenyoni (assembly GCF_002288905.1). Classification (NCBI taxonomy): domain Eukaryota; kingdom Metazoa; phylum Chordata; class Mammalia; order Carnivora; family Mustelidae; genus Enhydra; species Enhydra lutris. The sequence continues at coordinate 30,808,628 of NW_019154108.1, read as the reverse complement.
GTAGGTAACAAAATACATATATACTTTCATCCTGAGATACTTCTCAGAGCACTGTAGCTAGTTAAATCTGTTACCCATTTATAGTTCCTTTTATATCTTTTGTTCAAACATGTTAGAAAATTTTAGAGAAGGTTGATTGGTAGGAAAATGAGAAACCATTACTCTTTTTTTAAATAGGCACGCTGTCTTCCTTACATCTCTTGCTGTGTGCCAGTAGTTTTCAATTTTTTTAAATTTTATTTTAAACCTCAGGACATCTTTATACTCTTAAGTTACTGAAGACCCTAAGAGCTTACCTTAGAAAATTCTAGAAGACATAGGAAGAGACAGTATATTCTTCATTAGTTGCCAGAAAAATGTTGTCATGTGTTGTGTTGCCACTGGAAAAGTCCATTGTATATTATGGAGGAATGAGAGTAGAAATGGCAAATAACGTCTTCGTATTATGAAACTAGTTTGGCCCCACAGACTCTCAAAAGGATCTTGGGATAAAAAATTAAAAATTAAAAAAAAAAAAAAGGATCTTGGGAATCCCAGGGGGTCCCTAGACCACACTTTGAGAACCACAGCTCTTTGCTGCATTGTTATGGAGAATATAGTCTCTGCATTGATGATTTGTGGTTTTTCCCCCACCATCTCCTCACTGGGTTATTTTTACTAACAGGTACTTGAGTACAGGTTGGAGACTATAATATTTAGGAGACAGTTCATTTTTTCCTGCAGATTCTATCCAAAAATGAAGGGGTTCAACCAGTAACCCTGCCCAGAATGTCATGAGGACAGAATGGAGACACCTTCCTTGAGCACACTTAGAAAGCACCAGGATAACAGATGCAAAGATAAGAAATAAAGGACAGTTGAGGTTGAGGTTAATCAGAAGCATTTAATCAGAGAGACTTCCTCAAGATAATGAGTTTTTATCCAGTTTATCTTTAGTAAAGGTGAGAGAACATTCCCAGCAGAAAAAAAATGAAGTATATGTAGTGAAGTGATGGGAGCAGGGTGACTGTGATTAGAGCCCTGAGGTGATTGTCTGAAGCGTAAGATGTCCTAGATTGGTGCTCAACTCCCCCCTTTCCACTTTTTTTTTTTTTTTTTTTTTAAGTGCTCAGACTGGCCAGGTTTAAGAAACTTTTGAGGACCTACAGCTTTGATACCTTTTGCTGTGGGAAGTAAGTAAGGATGTTAGAAAACAACTTCCACCTCTTAACACCATCATCACCTCCTAACAAGCCAGATGCATTTGCATACCCTGGTCAGCAGAGCAGTGGGATGGCCTGTGCTCGTGATGTTTGAGACTAGGAGCTAAAGATAGCCCCTAACCCAGGTTTCTCCCAACCACCTAGCATCTTGGACTTAAGCTTGCTGGAAACAGGCATCATCAAGCTGTTGTGTTTCCAGACATGCTAGGCCTCTCACAGCTGGGGCTCCCCCTGCCTGCAGCCTCTCCTTGGTCTCCCTTCCTAGAACCTATCTGTACCTGCAGAATACACCTGAAGTGTCAGGGCCTCAGTAAAGCCTCTGTGACTCTTCCGTGAACCTCACCGGGTAGTACTTCTGAGTTCCCAGGCAAGTGGTTATACTTATGGAATTGTCTTTGGAGGGGCCGGGTCCGCAGTGAATTTAGGCTCCTTGTTCCCTTTTATCAGGAATCCCAATGACCTTCCAAAGTCTGTAATACAATGTGAGTACTCAGCATTCGTTGAGTAAATGAAGTAGTTCTTAAAAACACTGCATTGCTCCAAGTAAAGGATAGAAAATAAATGTCATTGTGAAATAAATGTGTTTTCTGTATATGGAAAATGCGCTGCTTCATATTTACCTCAGACAGAGGAGAATAGAATTTTTTTAAATTTAAGGCCATTTTAAGAAGCTGGGGTCACTAGAAAAATTCTCATAATGAGAATGAAAATTGATATGGTGATGGGAAAGTCCTGTGGAATTAGTAAGTAGCCATTTGCATTAACGCGTCAGGCTGCATTGTTGTGTTTTTTGTTTTGTTTTTAAAGATTTTATTTATTTATTTGACAGAGAGAGATCACAAGAAGACCGAGAAGCACGCAGAGAGAGAGAGGGAAGCAGGCACCCTGCTGAGCAGAGAGCCCGATGTGGGACTCGATCCCAGGACCCTGAGATCATGACCTGAGCGGAAGGCAGCAACTTAACCCACTGAGCCACCCAGGCGCCCTGTTGTGTTTTGTTTTAATTTCATTTACTTATTTGACAGAGAAAGAGATCACAAGTAGAGAGGCAGGCAGAGAGAGAGGGAGAAGCAGGCTTCCCACTGAGCAGAGAGCCCAATGCAGGGCTCGATCCCAGGACCTTGAATTCATGACCTGCCTAAGGCAGAGGCTTAACCCACGAGCCACCCAGGCACCCCGCATCAGGCTCCATTGTAAGCAACCCTCCGTTCCTGTATTAATGAAGAGAATGACGCTACAGATAATGAAAACCAGAATAATCAGAAAAGCGGTTCTATTTGGCTTCTAGGCTGTATTGTAGAAATCCTGGAAACAGGCTTTTCTTCCTAATTGTTTTGCTCAGGCTAATATTAAAATAAATTTTTAGGAACACCTGGGTGGCTCAGTCAGTTAAGTGTCTGCTTTTGGGTTGGGTCCTGATCTCAGGGTCCTGGGATCAAGCATCAGGCTGTCTGCTAAGTGGTGAGTCTGCTTCTCCCTCTCCCTCTGTGATCTCTCTCACTCTGCCTCTCTCTCAAATAAATAATTAAAAACCTTTAAAAATAAAATAAATTTACATTTTCTTTCCAAATGAACATCTAAGGAGGATACCCCGATAATTTAAAATTTGTTGTAATTCTTTTTTTTTTTTTTTTAATTTTTTGATTTAAATTCTATTGAGTTAACATATACTATATTATTAGTTTCAGGAGTAGAATTTAGTGATTCGTCAGTTTGCATATAACACCCAGTGCTCATTCCATAAAGTGCCCTCCTTAATTCCATCACCCAGTTACCCCATCCCCCCCACATTCCCTCCAGCAACCCTTGGTTTGTTTCCTATAGTTCAGAGTCTTAAAATTTATTGTAATTCTACCTACAGATAATTAATTCTGTGTCTCTCTGTATATGGTATTATATATTAGACAATCCATATCACATAGACAGAATTTTAAGTGATTTTATCACTCATCATTAACTTTTTGCAATATCTGCTCTGTTTCACTTACATGCTCATTCTTTCCCTCTCTAAATGTGTGTGTTGTATGTCCTTCACACAGATTATTTCATTAAACCATTTGAAAATAAAATGCAAATATAATGACATTTTGTCCCTTGTGTAATCATGGTATTATCACTTCCCAGGGATTTAACATTACATTTTATATTCTGATTTCTCAGTTATCCCCAAAATGTCCTTAGAGCTTTTTTTTGGTGGGGGATAAGGCTTTTGAATCTAGTAACACATTTGTCTTTTTAATCTAGAACATTCTCCCTACTTTTTTCATTCTTCGTGCAGTTGGCTTTTCGAAGAATCAGGGCAGATGGCTTATAAAATGTTCTACAGTGCAGATTTGTCTCATTGTTTCCTCATAATTGACTTCTGATTTTTGAACTTTGAAAGAATTCTAGAAAGATATAGACTAGCACCATCTCTCTAAACTTTAGCAGTGTGGTGAGAACACCCCCTAATGTCCTTAAAATCTCATACTGCCTCGGGAAGTCCTACTTGAGACTTGTGCCAACATTTTCTGTAGCAGCAGAGTGTTAGTTGAGACCAATCAGTTGAGAATTGTTAGGATAATTGTTTCACTCTGTAGAGCTGCAGATCACTAAATTTAAAAAGATACTAATTAGAAGCCTGAATTCTTAATTTCATTTTTGCCACTGCGTAGTTTGACTTTGTACACATTACATAATTTCTTAAGGCCTCATGTTCTCACTGTAAAAAGAAAGGAAAGGTTCTGGTGTCTTAAGTTCTTTCCAGTTTGAGGGTTATTGGTAAGTGGCCTAATCTTTGATAATAGCTTCTGGATTAATTGGAGAAAAGCATCAAGTATTCAATTCATTTGAGAACTGTAGAGCACTAAATAAGGACATGAAAAATCCGAATCCATTACAACATTTCCTGGATTCTAAGATACAGTTTCGTGTTTTAGGATTTTTGAAATCAGAATGCATCTTGATCAATTTGTATGTATATTCTGGCAGTGCTTCCCCACCCCTCTCCGAGGGGCTTTTATTGAATTTGGTGACGTCTTAAAGTCTCTGCAGCATCTTAAACAAAATCAAAGAAGTCCACCCTTTTATATTTTGTAGCCTGTCAGCCCTCTGAAAAAGAAATGCTGCCAGTTATTGTAAGACCACTCCGATGTCAAATGTTAAAATCTGGAAAGATGTGCATCTTAGAATCAACCGAGATTTGACGCTAAGATTAGGTTTCACAGGAAAATTACAGGTTTCACGAATTTATGGCATAAGTGTCTTGCATCGTTAAGTAGGACCATGGTGGCACAAGAAATCAAAAAAGATTCCTAGACAAAGTGAACAAAATATTTCATTACTACTTAGGTTAGAAAATGATGGAAGAGGATAAACATGGCATTTTAACTCTTCAAATAATTAAAGAAAAACCACATCTCTTCTAACTAGAAAAGCAGTAACAGAGGAGCCCAAACTGAATGTCTCCGCTGGAGACTAGTATTCCGTGAGCTCCCTGGTATGTTGATAAGTATCTATTTGTGCTGATCTCTGAATGCCATGATCGTTTTTGACGTAGTCATCATCTTGGTATATTAGAGTCCAGAATTTTATTTTACTGTCTTGGATAAATGACCAGATTGCTAGGATTTTTTTTTTCTATTTTAATAACTAGTAAAGTAAAATTTCTTCCCGTCAGTTTTGGGAAAACAGGAGGTCACAAAGACAGACAAATGAGAACAGCACCACAAAAGCTGAGGTCAAAAATATTTTAAGCATTAATCAATATTGTAAGAAAAGAACAGCATTTAATTTGGTATTCTTTCTTTCCTGGGTGTTCAGTAAACAATGACCAACAGCACAAAAACAAAGATAAAATAAAAGTAGATCATATATATATATATATATATATATATATTTATTTCACCTAAAGTCTCAGTACCAGTACTCGTGACAATGTTTATTTAGGAGTGGGACAGTGGTTCTTAAAGTTTAGTCTTGGGCTCCCAGAGAGGTCCCCAAGGCCCTTTCAGGGAGTCTGTAAGATCTGAAGTCTTTCCATTATAGTTTTAAGTTGTTATTTCTGCCTTTCACAAGTAGACAGTGGAGCTTTCCAGGAGCTCTGTGACATGTGATGATGTCAGCATACAGATAACTCATGAAATGTGTGCTTGTGTGCTTTCTCGAACTGTCTAAGGTAATACTTCAGTAGACTGGATACAGAAGCAGATATGGCAGTTTATTTCTGTTCTATAAAACTACATATCAAAGAGATTTGCAAAAATGTAACTCTAAATACTTTTTTTCTGAAGAGTTATTTTTCCTTTAAAAGTTATTTATACTGGGGCACCTGGCTGGTTCAGGCAGAGGAGTGTGCAACTCTTGGTCTCAGGGTCATGGGTTCGAGCCCCGGGATGGGTGTGGAGATTACTAAAAATCATAAATAAACTTTAACATGTATTTATGTTTATATGTTTTGGTTTTATTAATGTCTTTTTTTTTTAAAGATTTATTTATTTATTTGTTTGACAGAGATTACAAGTAGGCAGAGAGGCAGGCAGAGAGAGAGGAGGAAGCAGGATCCCTGCTGAGCAGAGAGCCCGATGCGGGGCTCGATCCCAGGACCCCGGGATCATGACCTGAGCTGAAGGCAGAGGCTTTAACCCACTGAGCCACCCAGGCGCCCCTATTAATGTTATTTTTTAATAGACACTGACCATATGTTGACTGTTGACAGCTGGTTTGGTTTAGTTAGAAATAGATCCCACCATATTCTAAAATATAACTAGGAATTACTCTTAGTTTCATTACTTAAAGTTTGTTGTTTTTATTTATTTTCAAATGGAAAAGAAGTGTTTTCCTTAATACCTTTCATTTAGTGTGCTCTGATTTCGGAACTACATAGTGTTTAATACTCTAGTATTAAAGCTTTTGTCAATAAGTAATAAGCACTACAGCTTTCGTTAGCTTCAATCCAGTTTGCCAGAATTTTTGTCTGTGTATTCTCAGAGAAAACAAACATTTCAGTTTCAGCAAGTATTTGTCAAGCATTTGTGCCAGGTGCTATGAGAGAGAGAAGCATAGGACAGCCCCCGCCTAATCGCCTTGGCCTTGATCTAGATTTATTTCAGTGTCTTGCACTTTAAATATCCACACCTGTACAGTGGGAACTGACATTCAAGGTGATGCCTCCGAGTCACTGCAAAATCCTCAGGGATCGAAGAACAAAAGGATTTTGTGCCCCAGGTTTTATTAAGATAACAAAGATGCTGCATTTCTCAGAAATACGGCATCTCTGGAGCAACATTTTCCAGTTAGTACTAAGTTAAACAATTTAACGTAATTTTTACAGAGCACTTTAGAGTTTATCAGAGTGATTTTAGTGTGTATTGTTTCATTTAATCCCAGTGCTACCTCTGTGAGTTAGGTACTATCCAATTGTACAGAAGGCTGGCTCCAGCTTTATTGAGCTGACTTGCTCAAGAACACGTAAAAGTTACGTTGAAATTCAGGTGTTCGGACTTCTGGTCCTGTGCTTTTACTGTATAAAACATAGTTTTCCTTAAGGATTCAAAATAGTCGAGGTTCTGCTACATATGTTAAAATATTTGATATTATGGAAGACAGGACAGTATTTAGTAACTCTCCGTAGTTAACCCTGGTTTGTAGATATAAGTAAGAATTCTCATTCTGGTTATAGCTCACATAAACTTTATGAGAGGTTGAGCTTCAGTTTGAATACACATTTTGAGCTACTGGAGAACTTTCTTTTTTCAAACCATTAAAAACTTTTTGAATATGTTGTTTTATTGATCTTCAGGACTACATTTTCTGACCATAGTAGTGGGGATACATTTAGAACATTCAACCAATACCTAAAATAAAAGTAAAATTCCTTGCCTACACATAGTATTAATTTCTTAACATAATGCCATGAGAGTTATAAAGCAGGAGGGGTTCACCTCAGTATACACCACACGTATTACCATGTGTACTGATTTAGAGATTCAGACAGCAAACTGCAGAACAGTACTGGCACAGAGAACTTCAGCTAACAGGAGTCTAAGTTAATTGTCTGTTATATATTTGGGTTTTATCTGTTAAAATTCTCCCTCTTCCTTCTTTCTCCCTGTAGGTTTGTAAAAGAATGGACTTGGTCTGCCAGAGAATGTTGAATCAGGGATTTCTAAAAGTGGAGAGATACCACAATCTATGTCAGAAACAAGTTAAAGCACAACTTCCAAGGTACGTTGTGCCTAGTGCTGGCAATAATTTACAAGTGGGAATTTTCTTTCTCTTTCTTGGTTGGGGTTTTTTTGGATTTTTGTTTTTAAAGTAATGGCTCTACCTGACATGGGGCACCCCTGTTGTTTTGGGTTTGTTTTTTTAATTTGGGTAAGTTTACATATTAAATGGTTTCCAGGTTTTTATAGGGAAGGGTACCTAAATCACAGTAAGTGATTTTGACTATGGTTTGCCCACTCTAACCATTTCTGTTGAACATTATACTGGAGGTTCTAGTCAGGGCAGTTTGGCAAGAAAATGAAATAAAAGGCTTCCAGATTGGAAAGGAGGAAGTCGTTTTCTCTCTTCAGAGGTGACAAGATCTCCTATATATGTGATCATATGCATAAGGAGTCCTGTAATTGTTAGAGCTCATAAAAACTCAGCAGGGATATAGGGTGCAAGATCAGTGCGCGAAAAGGAGTTGCATAATTGTATGTGTTAGCAACCAACGATCCAAAAACAAGTTAACTGCAGGATGCAGGGATGGGCAGGGTGGGTGAAGCGGAGTGGGATCTCCGCAGGCTTCCAGTGATGGAATGAAAAAGTCATGGGGATAAAAAGTACAACACAGGGAATATAGTCCCTGGCGAAATAATAGCATTGTCTGCTACACTTGGGATGAGCATGGCATAAGTTAGAGAGATGCTGAAACGCACTGTGTTGTACCCCTGAAACTAGTGTAGCACTGTGTGTCAACTAGACTCAGAAAAGGGGGACAGGGGCCTGGCTGGCTCAGCCACAAGAACATGAGACTCTTGATCTCTGGGTTGTTGAGCATAGAGCTTACTTTAAAAAAAAAAAAAAAATTCCATTTATAATACCATCAAGGAGAATAAGATACTTAGTAATGACTATAACAAAAGAAGACTGGTCTGCTGAAAACCACAAAACATTGGTAAAAGAAATAGAAAGAGACTTAAATGGTGTTGAACGGGAAGACTTTTTGTTCTGAAGGTGGCGGTTCTCCCCAAGTGGTTGTGCACATGCAGTGTAAGCCCTGTCCAAATCCTAGCTGTGGTTTGTGCGGAAAGTGACAGGCTCATCCTACAGTTCTACAGAAATACAGATGACTCAATAATCAAAACAGTCTTTTTTTTTTTTTTTAAGATTTTATTTATTCATTTGACAGAGATAGAGATCACAAGTAGGCAGAGAGGCCCTCAGACAGAGAGGGGGAAGCAGGCTCCCTGCCGAGCAGAGAGCCCGATGCGGGGCTCGATCCCAGGACCCTGAGATCATGACCTGAGCCGAAGGCAGAGGCTTTAACCCACTGAGCCACCCAGGTGCCCCTAATCAAAACAGTCTTAAGAAAGATCAACAAAGGTGACAGAGTCCTGCACCTTTCCAATATTAAAACTTACTGCAAAGCTGCCGTAATCAAACCAGTGTGGTGCGGGCATAAAGACAGATGGGTACACAGGTGGAGTGGAACCAGGAGGATAAACAAGAAACCCTTACATATGTAGTGAGCTGATTTTCAAGCCAGATGCCAAGACAACTCAATGGGGGAAAGAATAATGCTTTCCCCAAATGATGCTAGGACAGCTGGGTGTCTGTATACAGAAGAATGGAGTTGGGCCCCTTCTTCATACCATCTACAAAAACTAACTCGAAGTGGACTATAGTCGAAGTGTGAGTGTCAGGGCTCCACTGTAAATAGTACTGACCTCCATGGACTTGGATTCGGCAGTGGTTTCTTTGCTATGACACCAAAAGCACGAGTAACAAAAGAGTAGGCAGACTGGACTTTCTCAGAATTTAAACTTGTGCCGCAGAGGATGACATCAAGATGGTGAAGGGACAGCCCACACGAGGGGAGAAAAGAGTTAACAGCTCAAATACCCAGTGAGGGACCTCGATCCACGTAGTATGCGGAACTCATAGAGCTCAACAATAAAAAAGCCACGGAACCCAGTTTAAAAGTGGGCAAAGGACTTGAAGAGACATTTCTCCAAAGAAGAGAAGCTGAAGGCTAAGCATAGGCAGGGTGTTCAACCTCAGCGGTCCCCAGCCGGTGGCTCTGCGGATCAAAACACAGATAGCACACAGCCAGGATGGCCAGAGTAAAGACCAAAAAACCTTGGAAAGGATGTGGCCAAATCAGAACCATCATAAATTACTGGTGGGATTGTAAAGTGGTTCCGCCCTTTAGAAAAAACCCTTTGTTCCTCAAAAGCCTAAACACAGAATTAACAAATGACCCAGCGTATATTCTATATACATAGAATATATGTATTTCCATTTCCGTACATATTTTCATTTCTTTTGCTATATACCTACACTCCTAGGTATATAGCAAAAGAAATGGAAATACAGTCACGCCAAAAACGTATGTGAGTGTTCTGTGTCACATTATTCATAATAGCCAGAGAGTGGAAACAGCCCAGAAGTCATCACCTGATGATCAGGTCCTCAGAATGATGCCATGTCTGTATGACAGAACGTCAGCCGGCAGTGGAGAGGAATGGAGTCCTGGATACGCGCTCCAACATAGATAAGCCCTGAGAGCTGTGCTCCATGAACAAGGATGGACCCAAAATGCCACATATCCTACAACTCCAGTTACCTGCCATGTCCACAACAGGCAGATCCGTAGAAGCAGCAAGTACACCGGTGGTTGCCAAGGGCTAGGGAATGGGAGTGACTGGTAATAGTTATGGGCTTTCATTTTGTGGTCATGAAACGTTGAGAAATTAAATGGTGATGGTGGGTGCACAACTCTAAATATACCAGAAATCATGAAGTCACACACCTCCAAAGTGAATTTTGTATGTGAAGTATTTTTCAGTAACACTTGAAAAGTGTAAGTGAGCTAGGGGCGCTTGTGTGGCTCAGTCAGTAAAGCCACCAACTCTTGGTTTTGGATCAGATCATGATCTCAGGGTCGTGAGATTGAGTCACATGTTAGGCTCCCTGCTTAGCGCGGAGTCTGCTTAAAATTTCTCTCTGCCCCATCCCCATTCTTTGTCTCTCTTTCTCTCTCTAAAATAAATAAACAGTTTAAAAAAAATTTTTATATAGAAGTTTAAGTGAGCTGATTTTATGGGTAAAAACATATGTCCCTTGTTCACATGTCCCTGTGTAATTCTTCCATTTCTCTGATTTTTTTTTTTATTCCAATGGCCATTAGGCTTGATACAGCAAAACACACAAAAAAACCGGACTCCCCCCCCCCCCCCCCAATTTATCAGTGAGTACTAGTCCTTGGCAGGGATTTTTGGACATAGCGATTCATTGGTGATTTCGGTTAAATCATGACCCAACTCTAGGTATCAAATTCACAGGTAAATATTAGACTGTTAGAAATCCCAGGAAGGGAGCGCCTGGGTGACTCAGTGAGTTAAGCCTCTGCTTTCCGCTCAGGTCATGATCCCAGGGTCCCAGGATTGAGCCCCACATCAGGCTCTCTGCTCAGCGGGGAGCCTGCTTCCTCCTCTCTCTTTGCCTGCCTCTCCACCTACTTGTGATCTCTGTCTGTCAAATAAATAAAATCTTTTAAAAAAGAAAAAAGAGGTCCCAGGAAATCATTTTCACTGCTTACCATTTAGTTCACAATATTTCTTTCATGCTTGCTTTTTTTTCTTATTCTAGGAGGGAGTCGGAAAGAAGAAACCACTCGTTAGCTCGTCACGCAGACATCCTTGCTGCTGTGGAAACAAGGCTCTCACTGTTAAACATGACTTTCATGAAGTATGTGGATTCCAATCTCTGTTGCTTCATCCCAGGAAAGGTAAAATAGAACTGCTTTCCCAAAACAGCTGGAGTGCACTACTTAAAGTTATATTATTGTTAAGCAATTGTTTAAATGTCAGAATTGTACCCGTCTCTCTGGAATGAGTTTCTGGAATGGGTTTGTTTAGTTTCTGTGCAATAACTGATAATAAGTCCATACCGTACATGACCTTCATGTTTAAAAGTCTCATTGTGAAACACACAGTAGATGCTCTGCTGTTCTTTAGAAAAGCTTGTTAGGAATTCATCCTCAACTCCAGTTAACAAACTCTTTCCATAAATAGGAAGAGAAAACAGAGTTCCTGCTGAAAAACACATTTGTGGGCTTTTACTCTTTGTTTAAGATCGACAGCAAACAAGTCAGGTACTGTCCCTGCCTTCAGGATTGTTCTAATTTGGGTGGAGTAGGAGGGACAAGCTGGTTTTTGTTTTGTGTGAGAAGCGTTTCATGAAGACAATTTAAATACTTCCAGATTCAGCGAGAATAGACAGTTACTGGATAGCAGCACAGGAGTGGTGCTACTGAACCCAGAAGTCAATCTGTCGTGGCATATTTACCGTCCCCAAGTTCACAACGTGCTACTCAAGATACTGCCTCAGTGCGTGTGGTATCTTGCTTCCTGAATGGAGAGTAAATTCAGATGAAGTCTCTTCGTACCGTATGTGGAAGAGGCAGAGGTGGATTGAAGGGTCCTTTTGGTACTTAGTTGATGCTAGCAAAAGATTCCCTTATGGTCGGAACTAATCAGTTCCTAGAAAAACTGGAATGTTCTCTTTTGGTTATTTCCGTAAGTACTTAACAAGGGCAGTATTCTGTATTTCCTCCATTTTCAGTTTTCTGTGATGTTTATGGAGCGGGATCCTGTTTCTTATTTTATTTGAAATATTCTTCAGTATATCTCACTTGCCTCCTGTTAGCTACAAATTCTTCTGTGGAGTACTTAACTTTAAAAAGTGATTCTGATTCTTACTCCATACTGCATCCAGATTTCGTGTACAGGCCTCATCTCTCAAGTGATCAGGGAAGTTCATGGAACTAGTGTAGGTTTTCCCCTGCTGCCTCGTGGTTTTTGTTGCGTATCTCATTGTTAGGAATGTCAATATTTGAGAAGCATCTTAGAGTTTTCATAACCTCAGAAACACTTCAGCCAGTTATTACAAACGAGAGTGGAGTAGTATGTGCTCAGTCCACACGGGCCGCAGAGCTGAGATGCCTAGTACTTGACCTTTACAGAAGGGGCGGGTCTTTCTGGGTGTTCAGGGTCATGTGATTGGAATGCTGGTCTTGACTGTCTGAACAAATAAATCCAGTTGAATCCTGGTTTTTTGCAAGTTTCTGTTGACTCTTCAAGTTAATTTTAGGATCAAAATAACAAAACCACTGCACCATGGAGAATATGTTAAGGTGTCAAGGCTCAGCAGGCCCCCCTGGGCATCAGCTTGGGCCAGCTCCTCACTGCAGCCCTTCCTGGGCCCTCAGCGGCACAGCGGTCAAAGAGGAGTTTCATGCCCAAGCCCACCTTTAACCCAGACCCGTCGCTCTCCCTCTCCTTCGTCACTGCTCTCATGCTAGATGCAGGAAACACTTAGTCCTCAGAGCACATTCACGTGCATGGCCTCCTTTCCTTTCCACACGGCAGTGGAGGGTCTGTCTCTGTACCCTTGGTAAGAACACCAGGGCTCAGCTGGCAGATGGGTTTGACAGAAGCTTCGCGCCAGCCTGCTGATTCTTCCTTAGTAGGACCTGTGTCTTCACAAAAACTCATCAAAGTTTTCTCCTGTAAACCTGAAAAATACCCCCCCCCGGCGCAAAAACCAAATGATTTTTGTTGGATTCATCTTGAATAACTTTGTTTCTTAAAAGTGCCATCTTCATAGCTTATATTTTGCCTAAAACAACAAACACTGTGTATCCTTAGAATATTACTTTTTTTTTCTTTTTCTTTTTCTTTTTTTTTTTTTTTTAAATTAAGTAATCTCTGAGCCCAACATGGGGCTCAGACTCATGACCCCAAGAGCAAGAGTTGTCTGCTTTACCGACCGACCAAGCCAGCCAGGCACCACCCAGAATGTTACTTTTTATTTTCATGTAGCTGGTACTTTTTAGCTTGCTTAGACAAAAACGAAACTGCCAACCTAACACACTTTGTAATTTGGGGTTGTTTTTTTATTTCTCCTCTTTTGTACTTCTCAGCCTAAAAGTCCTCACATTCTGTCTTCAGAACCAAAGGACATGGCATTTAATCCTCACATGCCTAAATGAGTACATTCTATAAAATAATTCTCAGGGACACTTGGTGGCTCCCCCGGTTATGCATCTGCCTTCGGCTCAGGTCATGACCCCAGGGTCCTGGGATTGAACCTTGCATTCGTCTCCCTGCTGTGCGGGGAGTCTGCTTCACCCTCTCCCTCTGCCTGCTGCTCCCTCTCTCTCTGGCAGATAAATAAGATCTTTAAAAAATAATAATTCTTTCTCAGTGTAACCTATAATCTTGATCTGGTACAAGGTTTCTATATTAGGTTATTCTTGTGTTCCCCCAGATCCTGCTTCTGGATTTTACTTACAAGTTCAGGAACTTCTGGGATATCTGGGTGGCTCAGTAGGTTAAGCGTCTGCCTTCAGCTCAGGTCATGGTCCTGGGGTGTGGGGATCGAGTCCCGCATTAGGCTCCCTGCTCAGTGGGGAGCCTACTTCTCCCTCTGCCTGCCCCTCCCCCTGCTTGTGCTCTTTTTCTCTCACTCGCTCTCTGACAAATGGGTAAATCTTTAAAAACTTTTAAAAATTCAGGAATTTTCATACTTCATAAAAGAACTCATTTTTATGGTTTTGGTAGAATTCATGTCTATAGTAAATATTTCATTCACAGATTACTCTTTCACAAGCTACTTAAGTGAACCTGGGTAATATCAACATTATAGTTTAAATTAGAATGCCTGATACATACAGAATTTTGGAATTTTAAACTAACACGGGCAAAAAGCATTTTTTTTAAAAGATTATTTATTTATTTATTTATTTGACAGACAGAGATTACAAGTAGGCAGAGAGTCAGGCAGAGAGAGAGGAGGAAGCAGGCTCCCTGCTGAGCAGAGAGCCCGATGCGGGGCTCGATCCCAGGACTCTGGGATCATGACCTGAGCCGAAGGCAGAGGCTTTAACCCACTGAGCCACCCAGGTGCCCAGGCAAAAAGCATTTTTAAAGTTGTTCTCTGGGGTGCCTGGGTGGCTCAGTCACTTAAGTGACCAACTCTTGATTTCAGCTCTGGTTGTGATCTCAGGGTCATGGGATCGAGCCCCATGTCAGGCTCCATTCTTAGCCCAGAGCCTTCTTAAGATTCCCTCCGCCTCTCAAAATTAAATATTCTCTGAAAGAGCAATCAAATTTACTCTTAAAAGCAAATGGTAGGTTAAAGATGGCAGATTAAATGCATGTTTACCTCAAATTCCTCCCAAAGCTTGTTCTTACAGTAAAGGAGCTAGTTTTAAAAAGGAAAAAAAGACCGAGACCCATGAGAGTGAACTCAGAGCAGCAGCAACAAAATTCTGGAAGCTGGAAAGTACACGAGAAGTGGTAGCTGGTTTAGCAGAGCTGAGGAGGTTAAAGCCTAGATGGGCCGTGGGAGAGCTGGGAGGCAGCGTGGTCTGCACAGCTGGCCTCTAGAAAGCTCCAAGTGCGAGTGGGACTAACAAGGGAGGGTGGGTCGCGTCTCTGTATTTAAAAATGATTTAAACCTACAGGTCCCCTCTCCAACTCCAAACAGCTAGGTCACTGCCCTCCTCCTGAGTGAAAAACCAGGTCTTACTCGCAGAAGGGGTTTAAAATGGGGTCTCTGGACAGGGAGACCGTACGGATCGCAAGGGCATTAAAAGAGAGTCAGACTGGTTGGTAGTTTGCCACTGTCGATCATGGAACGGGATCAGGAAACTCCTTCTATAACGGGCCAGGTAGTAAGCAGCTCTGGCTTTGCAGGCCACGTGGTCTCTCTCAGCTCCATGAAACAGCCATGGACAGCATGCGGGAAATAGAGGCATGTGCCTGTGTTCCAGTAGAACATTGGAACAGAAACAGCTGCAGGTCAGTAGGGCCCCAGCTGCCGACCCTGACCACTGTATTGGTATTTTTCAACTCTTCTGACAGAAGTCACACTTTGTACAAAAAATTCAGCATCCGTGTTGGCAGTTCACACATACTGAAGCACACAAGTGAACAGAGGCCAACCGACCGTTCTGGGAAATAGAATAGTGAAGAAAAACATGGGTAAGACCCTGTTAATTAAGGCCTTACCAGCGACTCTGATAACGCTTCTGTGCTCACTGAAACCCAGTGGTTCCCAAAAGTCAGGATTTTCAGTGTGAATGATTATGCAGGGTCATAAGGCAGGATTTCCCTGAACAAACTAAAAATCTGAGAATTGGGTTTTGTTAGTTGGTTTTTCATGTTTGGGCCAGGGAGGCGGCAGGAGGGACAGCAGTGTGGCATTTTGCAGTCTTTTCTTTTTTTCTGGTAACTTCTTGTCTTGATGCAATTTCACATTTGCACAGAAATTGCAAGAATAGTACAAGGATCTCCCATACGTCTTTTATCCAGATCCCGCATTATCACCTTCTGTCCCGTTTGCTTTTATTCTCTATGTTTTATTTCTTCTGAACCATTTCAGAATAGTGGAGATACCATGACCCTTTATTCTTAAATATTCTGATGTAGTTCCTGAGATAAGGGCATTCGCGAACTGAGCCGCAGCACAGTTACCAAATCAGGAAATGTGAGTTTGCTGCAATGGCCTCTCTCTCTGACAGCCCACATCACATTTCACCGCTGCTAGTGTTACTTGTCCTAGAGACTTTTTTCTCAGTCCAGAACCCAGTCTGCAGTCACGCTGGACTCTGTAACCTCCTTAATGTGGAATAGTTCCTGGGCTTCCTTTGCTTTTGAAGAATATGGGTCCCTTATTTTGAGAAATATTCTTTGAGTTTATTGAATGTTTCCAGAATGTTGTGTTTTTTATCTCTTTTAAAATTGATTTTAATATGAAGACATTCTTAGAATCAGTACTATTTGGGCACATTTCTTCTTTTTACTGTGCTGGCCCCAAAATAAATATATACAGCCCCTGAACCTTTAAAATGAAAGAAGAAAAATCAATCTGTTCTTGCGTTGACTTTTACAGCCATCCCCCTTCCCAGTGTCCCCACCACACCCCCCTTGTCATCAGCCCCCCTGCTCCCCTCTTCCCCTCCCCTGCTTTCTTGGCACACTGCCCCTCCCCTCCCCTCGCCCCCACCCCTCCCTTCTCCTCTACCCCCCACCCCACCTGCCCTCTGGGTTAAACACAGGGGTTCTGGTGAGCTGTCTATGTGTTTTGGGGGGTTTTTTAAAATGATTGATTGATTTGACAGAGAGAGAAAGAGACACACACACACACACACACACACAGCAAGCGAGGGAACACATGTAGGGGAGTGGAAGAGGGAGAAGCAACCTTCCTTCCGAGCAGGCTGAGCAGGAAACCTGATACAGGGCTTGATCCCAGGACCCTGGGATCATGACCTGACCTGAAGGCAGATGCTTAACGACTGAGGTTCTTAAATAGGAGCAGAGCACAGAGAATCATTAGAGATAGAGTCAAACATGTGCCATATAGAAATAATCAGAAATTTTTTTAAGTGCACTTAAATTTTTTAAATATAAAAAAAGCATTTAATTAAATAAAAGGGGTAGAGGGGAAAGTTAAGAAAATTTCAAGTAGAACAAAAAGATCTAATATGAGGAAAAAATGAGGACATCAAAGTTCTGTTTTCTAATAGGAACTTTGCTCAATATTAGATTACACAAGATAGAAATTCTCTTAATAGTCCACGTACTTCAGTCGTGTTTGTGTATGTCATTTATTACAGTGCCGGTTTTTGGGGTCTTTAAGATTTTATTTATCTATTTGACAGAGATCACAAGCAGGCAGAGAGGCAGGCAGAGAAAGAGGGGGAAGCAGGCTCCCCGCTGAGCATAGAGCCCAATGCAGGGCTTGATCCCAGGACCCTGAGACCATGACCTGAGCCTAAGCTTAAGGCAGAGGCTTAACCCACTGAGCCACCCAGGCACCCCAGTGGTGCCAGTTTTAACATGAGCTTTTAGAGCATTAGAGAAGCATCATATTTGGTCGGTACTGTACTTTGTAAAATATTATCACCTCAGGTTCAGGAGGGGTTCAGCATGCAGCATATTTGAAAGCTGTAAAAACTTTGAGTGACCAGCGGCTCCTGGCTGGCTCAGTCAGTGGAGTGTGTAATCCCTGGGTCCTGGGTTTGAGGCCCATGTTGGGTATAGACATTATTAAAAAGAATAAATAAAACTTTAAAAAAATTAAAAAGATTGAAGGAATGATCTACTGAGAAGTAGAAAAATCACGAACTGTTAGAAATACTTTAAGTGACCAGCCTAAGGCCTGTGATCTCTCTAGTAGACCTCCAGACTCATCATGCCCTTACATTCTTGCTGCTAAAGTAATTTTCAGAAAATAATTAAAACCGTTTGGAGGGTGAAATAATTTTGAAAATTGGGTCGATACCATGTTTTCCTAACGTGACATTGTGGCCACCAGTCCTTCTGAATGGTAGAAGCTGTGTGGGTCATCTCCTTCATCCTGTCCTTCGCTCATAACTTTGGGACAGAATTAAGAGAATGGTTTTAATTTTATTGAAAACATGGATTATTCCACTTGACTAACGTAATCTCTCTGTAACATGTTACCTTTCCTAATGGAACACTTGAGCAAATGGAGAGAGACCTTGCTTTCACACTATTACCTCAAAGACCAAAAACAGTAAAGATAAGGTACAAGTCAGTTTACAGGAGCACAGTGTATCAGTTGTAGGGATTAGAGCTGAGGTAGGTTCAGCTACCATTCCAGCAAGAGGATTAGGAACCAGGATGGTCAGAACTTTCTCTCCCCCACGTATGTTACGCCTGTGTTTCCCATTGCAGTTACCCTTAAAGTGAAAAGGGGCCTCTCACTACCCTTTGCTGATAGTGGGAGAGGGGAATCCGAGGAGACCTCATCCCAGTCCATAGCAAGTCTGAAGAGAAATGAAAGTTCCGAGGACAGGGTGCCTGGTCCCAGAGCAGGAATCTGTCTGGGTTCCTGGGGCTTTGGGAAACCCTCAGGCTGGAGTGAAGTGGATTTGGGTCAATTCCTCTAGCCCTCTCCACAGACAGGATTCAGCGTCATAGTTCAGTCCTCCGGTTTCTCTAGCGGCTTGTATGTCCCTTTTCCTACCACTTATTTCCGTGTCTGTTGCCCTCTGGTTTCCTTTGGAGCAAGAGTTGTATTTTATTCATCCTGATTCCTTAGCCTCAGCACCTGATGCAGAAAATCTTAATAAATGTGCATATGAAACACATGAAGGCTTATGACAAGCCCAAAGCCATGCGGTATAGACGGCATCGTCCCCTCTCTCCCTGTCGAGCCATTTTCTTTTAAAGACAAAATCGAAAGTGCTAATGAGACCTCCTTATTGTAGGTGATTGATGAGATTTATCGAGTGTTGAGATACGTCAATTCCACCAGAGCCCCTCAGCGAGCTCATGAAGTACTTCAGGAGCTAAGGGATATCTCCTCCATGGCGATGGAGTACTTTGATGAGAAGATCGTGCCCATTCTGAAGAGGAAGTTACCAGGATCAGACGTGTCCGGAAGGCTCATGGGCTCTCCTCCAGGTAGCTCGTGTGGATATGTTCAGTGTAACAGGAACATTCATACACAGTTCCCTAACTTGCTTCCCCGCACCCACACTTAGTCATATATTGTGACCTTTCCTGTGTCTGTAAATAGTGTCTGCAACATGATTTTTAATGACGTCACTCGTGTAAACGATCCATTGCTGTTGAGCACGTTTGTCTGTCGTTTTTCAGTATTTAAACTACACTTTGAAGAACAGTCTAGTGGCTGCATCTTTGTACATATCCGTGACTCTTGACATACAATAACTTAGAATTTTGGATAAAAGGCTATGTGTATGTTTGGGGGGGGTTGTGGGGTGTCTTTTGTTGTTGTTGTTTTGTTTTGATGTTTCTGACTAGTTAACATCCATGGTGCTAAAACAGAATGAAATATACCAGATAAAACCCCCAAAATTCTTCATGGATTATTCACTTAATTATTTCATCCCCTAAAGTGGCCACTGCTTGAAAAGACAGGCCACGTAAGGCTGCTTTGAGCCCTGCCGCTGCTTCTTGAGCAGCTCTTTTGCAGAAGTAGATCCAACCCGAGAGATTTGTGCCCTTATCTACTGAAAGACAAAATTATTCAAAATATCTTCAACTCTCACAAATAGTTTAAATCAGGAAAACCTTTTTTAGTAAGACATCACGTTCTGTTCAGATGAGTTCTCTCCCTGGAGTGCTCAGTGGGCTGACCGAGCAGCTGGCTGTAATTGAATCATAATGCCTGTGGCATCTCAGCGTTAATCAGTTATTTATTGAGTGCCTATTACGCGCACAGCACTATACTGTGTCCTGTGGAGACTAAAAGGAAGTGTAATACTTGGTGTCTGCTCTCAAGGATCTTACTATGTCAAAAGGTAAGACATATCCAGACTTGAAATTAAATTATCACTGGTAAGAGAAACATTTTAAAGAAGGGTCCTTTGAAATGCCAAATGAGTAGCAGAGACAGGATCTTAAGGAAGCTAGAACCATTGTTGACTGAGAGTTCACAAGAGGTAGGAATTGATCTAAGCCTTGCTGTGTTTGTGGAAATTAGATAAAGGTAAACAGAGAGAGAAGGAACAATGCATCCGTCCAGGAAGATATTATTTATATGTATGTCGTGGCGGGTTTAGGGTAGGAATGGATCCATCCAGTCCTTTCAGAAAACCTTTAAGAGATAACATTTTTTTAAAGGGAGGTTATTTATGATAGTGATTTTTATGCCGATGTTACCTTTGTAGTATTCCTAAGACAGAATGATTCCAAAGCCGTCTTCCTACATCACATCGGAAATTCTTCATGATCATCATGTGGGCCGAAACCACTCTTTGGTGGTATTCCTGTTTGGCTAACATGGAAGCTCTTGCATAGAACTAAGTGCAGAGAGAACTTCAAAACATGATAGGCCTGGACTTCTAACTCAAATGTTCAAATTTGCTTGTGTGAGAGAAGATAGAAAATAGTCCTATTCTAATTTTACTGCTTGTGTTTTCTTAGTAGGTCTTAAAAATGTTTTCTACTATGTTAGTACAAGGTTATTCCGTTAAATGCTCTTGTCCGTTTCCCAGCAATCCATACTTTGCCACGTGAACCCAACCATCAGAATTCAAACTCATTTACTGTTAAGACGGGTGTAGATTGCCAAGAGGAAATGATCAGAAGTGATATTATAAGGCTGTTCCATTTCAAAAGAAGTTTAATGAAGTATTACCAATAGTGGGAGACATTCTAAGTGATTAATTGACCATTTAAAACCATTTCTCCACAGTTCCGGGACCTTCTGCAGCCCTCACAACCATGCAGCTCTTCTCCAAGCAAAACCCTTCAAGACAAGAGGTTACCAAACTCCAGCAGCAGGTTAAGACAAACGGTGCCGGCGTGACTGTTCTCAGGCGTGAAATTTCTGAGCTTCGCACCAAAGTGCAGGAGCAGCAGAAGCAGCTTCAGGACCAGGACCAGAAGCTGCTAGAGCAGACCCAGATCATAGGCGAACAGAACGCACGCTTGGCGGAGCTGGAGCGCAAACTGCGGGAGGTCATGGAGAGCGCGGTGGGGAACTCCTCAGGGGCTGGGCAGAACGAGGAGTCCCCTCGGAAACGGAAGAAGGCACCAGAAGCCATAGACTCCCTTAGGAAATCGAAGCGTCTTCGGAATAGAAAGTAAAGTTGGGGGTGGGGGGCTTTCAAGCTCCAAAGGAAGACGCGGTTGAGCAGCCGAAGCAGTGACGCCCATCAGGACACCCCAGAGGCTTCTGGGCTTTCAGACAGAACACAACTTCAGCTTGAACTCTCACGGTTGGGACAGTCTTCTCCCGCTTCTCCTGGTTGAACTGATGCACAGAGTCTTTTTACTTTGCAATAGATTTGTACTAACCAGACCTGTCCTATCATGTTTTGAGGAGTTAACTTTTTTCTGTGCAGATAACGTTTAAAAGTAAGTTTATTTGTTCCTGCATATATGCACATTACAGAAGGATCTGAAACAAACCAGTCTGGACAGACTAGAAGTTAAGTTGAATACAGAAAGTGTCCTGTTTCACTTGAAAGAAAAGACCTACTTTTTAAATGGACAGTATCTTGTTTTAAAAAAAAAAAAGTTGACTTTTTGTTATAAGTGACCTTTGTCTGGAATGTCTGAAAAGTAGTAAATGCTTTTTGGTATCAAAGTAATGGGTAACTAAAACAGACTTCCATAGTGTTGACTGTAAGAGGGGCCTCTACAGGATTGACTATATATTTTTATAAACTACTGGCAAGGGACTTATCCAGTTGTTCTACACATGTTTTCAGTTCTCTTCTGGGGCCACGCCCGGCATTTGCATGGGTGCATGCACGCATCGCCTAGTCAGCTCACGCAAAAAGCTCTTGGCACTGGCGTTGACCTTGAACTTCTCTACTTCTCCACCTTCTAGAGCAGCGTTAGCTTATTTGAGCGCCTAACACCTTCCACTGCCACAGCAGCTTGCCTCCAGGGAGGAATTAGTCCATTTGTCCTCCAGTTTTAGGGGAACAAGGGAACATTAAAGCCCATCGCTTTCTCTGTTCTCTGTAGGGTTCAGGTACAGTAACCAAGGCAAGAACCCCAAACGCCAGTTTCTGTCATTGTCGGACCTCTGGGGACTGGTCGTGGCCCTTCCTCACCACGTGTGTGTGCATGGATCAGTGTGTGATCACCACGGGTGTGAGCAGGGGACCCAGCTTGTAGAATGCAGTTCTGCCACTGAAAGAAACTCACTGAAGAAAATCCAACTATGAAAAAGCATTTCGATCATTTCATTTCTGGGGGATGACCTGAGGGAAGCTTTTAAGTACTAATTTCAAGCTTTCCTTTTCCTACAACTTTAAACAAAAGCTTTAATTTCGTTTGCACTCCTGTTCTGAGCGTATAACTGGAAAAGCATGTCTTGCACTGTTCACCCTTCTAAGCGGTCACTTTAACAACCTCCAAATTGTGTACAGTGGTTCCTTTCCCCAGTTGTATATTTTTGAGACCTTCAGCTCTTACTGTCCTCGTTTTATTTTATGTACTAAATTATGTAGTTATTATTTGACTGATAAGTTCTTTTATCAACTCGTAACAGCTGTTGCCGTAGGCTTCAGTTATTTAAAATAGGTTTAGGTGTAATATAGAAAATTACCCCTGTCCAGGTGGGAGTTGGACACCTGCAAAAAAACCTAAGGTTTGGTAAGTACCTTAGTTGAATAAAAGCACAAGGTTACCACCCTTTCTGCCTGTCCACCATGACACGGTTATCCATCCTTTAATCTCACCAAACAAAGCTTTTTCTTACCCATTTTTAATATTGTCCTTCCATAATACTGTCCTTAGGTTTTGATCAATTTTCTGTCTGACTTGGAAACTCCATTGACAATGTAGTATGTTTTCAATGAAGGAAAAAAAAACATCTAACATCCAAGTGTTTTCATGGTTTGTTGGGAAGGTAATTTTAAAATAAACAATTTCCAAAAAACATTTGTCAGCCAAGGTCATCCATAAAAGTCCCCGTCTGGAACTCGTTTTCTCGGCAGGTGTCATTTTTGTAATCCTAGGATTTAGCCATATTGTTCTAACTCTGAAGCAGGCCTGCTGGGATACTCATGGCCATGAATAGTCTGCCTTCCCAGTAAAAGGAAGACTCTTTCGAGTAACCAGGTAACATGTTTACAGGTTTATAGAGTAGGATCCTTACACATCAAAGGGGTACAACCTCAGATGATTAGCAGTTGTTCTTGAATTATTTCAAGTTTCCTGGGTTTCTTTTTAAACTGTACCTACATACCCTAAACGTATGTAGAGCCTTCTGTTAGTTACCATGAGTATTTGGCTTTCGTAGGAAGCGTCCACACTATCGGAAGGTATTTTCTGTCTCAAAGTCCAAATTTCTACAAGATTCACTTGTAACTGTCTGTCCGTAAGGCCCATGAGTTCTACCTGTGAATGCGCGAATGTTCGTAAGAGTAGGAGAAGAAAGCACTGCGGTTCAGTTATCTGTTTAAGTCTGCGATCTTACCGAAGACATCTTGCTTAAAAAAAACGTCAGGCGATGACCTTGACTGATTTGATAGCTGTTACGCTTGCTTTTGGATAGCAGAGTGGCACTGAGGTTTCGACAGATCACAAAGGATTTTCATCAGCTAAAACCGACAGGCCCCAGCAACGCCGCAGGCGCAGACGAGCCTCCCGGATGGGAACCATCTTGCCCGGGGTCAGACACCCGTGGCTTCGGTGGCGTCTGGGAGTGTCATGTTGTCCTGGAGCGAGATGCCATGAGTTATTCGGGTCCTCGTCCTTGGCTGTTTCTCAGAGGAGACTTCTCTGTGTTAGCGGGTCACCGCGCTTGTCAGTCGATGATGGCGCAGCACCCATGACACAGACCCAGAGGAACAGGCATTAGTCAGTTCCATGGGGACTTGCCCCCACCTCACCCACCCAGGGCCCTCTGCGTCTCTCCCGCACGGACTCGGCTCGGTTTTCCCCTAATCCCAAATACAAAGTCTTTCAAGACCTGAGGTTACTCAACCTCCTGCTTTTTCAGCTCCTTTCTGGCTCTTCAGAGCCTGGAAATAATGGGGCAGACGCAAACGCAGTCCCCGTAATGAATCACGCTGTTTTAAAAACCGTTGGCGTGCCATCTGGTCTAAAGCCACTGGTCTTAGAAGGAGCTTTTGGGGTTGGTTTGTTTTTTTTGTCGTTTTGGGGGTTTTTTTTTTCTTTTGGTAAAACATGTTTTCTGGAGTACTGAACTTTACAGGGGCTTGCCTTAATCTCTATTTAGTAGTTTGAAGGTGTATGCACTATTATTCTACTTGTTAAAATGTTGCAATATTCTATGTAGCCCAGAAGGTGGGTAAAACAGTATGAGTCATGCCTAAATAAATAAGCTAAAGGTGTCACAATAGCTGGATTTTTTTTTGTTGTTTTTTGAGAAAAGATGGACGTAGGATCAGAGGCTGTGTGTAAGAAACAGACACCACGGCACCTTGAAATTGCACTATTTTATGCATTGTTTTCTATGCCATTTCGTAGCCTGCACTTTAATCTCCAAAGAAACGATGTGTGATGTCCCACTTCCTGATCAGTAGTGAACTGTTTCCTAAGACAGGGCACTTAATTCTGTTTTACTGAAAGAGTTTCTTGGAGGTGGATCCCTTCCCTGAGTTCTCTATTTCCTTAGCCATAATATTTTCTAGGATCTAGGAACTCCTGGTCTTGTCTGTTCCCAACAGTGAGAATTTTAATTTAATGTAACATAAAATCTCATCCTTGGTGATGAGCACATTCTTCCCTCCCGCCCTAGCTGTGAGTACCCATTTGTTAGCACTTATCCAACCCTCTCAAAATATCATGGAAGTACGATCTGAAGCCAGGAATAGAGGCATTCTGAAAAGTAATCAGCCGGTATAATGCAGTCTCTCTTGGAACCGGCTATTTCTAATACGTAACGCATAAAGTCCGATCTGATAATGCCATCAATTTCTTGAGACCTGAGACTCTATAACTAGTAGTCCAGGAAGGTTACGAAGTTAAAACTCCTCGGAAATAACAAGTTTCTATAGTCCGCCATCTGAGGTCAGTTCTTTTCAAAAAATACTAAAGCAATCTAAAAAAATGAAACTAGCAATCGGTTGGCCGCTGCCCACCATTTTCTTTCTAATAACACTAATTTGTATTCACGGTAAGTAGAGGCTTAAGTAATGTTGGCCTTTTCCAGCTTCCTGAGAATCTCTGATCCTCAAGATTCCAAAGTTAAATCCAAATTTTTCCTGTTGTGTCTGAAAGAACTGTGGGATTTCGAAGCATATTGGAAATCTATTAGGTCCACTGCCAAAGTATACCGGTCCATATTCAAAGCTATACCAAAAGTTAGAAGTGTTTAAAATTCCTTTATGTGGTACCATGTCTGTTTACTTATGCTCTGAGCACCAATAAATTACTAGTTTGGCTTCTGGAATTTTAACTGTTAAAACCTAATTCAATTACTGGGAGTGAGAAGCACCTCCCGATCACACAACAGGGTACGTGAATAAATGTGTTGTAACCAGTGCTACTTGTTTTCTTTGTATTTCCTGCACAAAAGATGGCAGAGTCCGCTTCTAACGGGCGCTGTGTTGCTAGTGCCCACCTGGGAAGCAGAGCTCTGTGTGTGTTTTCCATGTGTTCTTTCGGTCTTCGCAGCCGCCTGGTGAAGCAGGTGCACCCCACTTAGGGAACTTAACCACAGGCTGAGCAGCGTATCTCTAATATTAGACACAAGTGCCTCAATGGGATTTGAACACAGACCTGCGCACCTCCAACTCGGGTGCTTCCTGCTACGCTGTTCCACGTTCTAAACCAGCTGGGAGCTTTGAGACTCTAGATAGCATTCATTCTAAGCTGAGCAATAACTATACAGATGAACATTCCATTCATCGAGAAGCAGTCAATGACTTGTAGAACTTAATAGCACAGAAGGGCAGCGCTTAGAGAAGGCAACTTTTGTCCTCAAGTTTTTTGGCCATGGATTCACCCTAAGCAGACAGGTAAAGCATTTTTAAGGCTTCTAGGACCTGTAATCCCATATGAGGCAGCCCTTACAGTAGACGAGGTCCGAGGCCACTAACCCAAGTCCATAACCCAAGTCCTTACTATAATATATGTTTCCAATCAATTCAGAGAAGTGATCACCGCTGGTTCTTTTGCCTTGTCAGGGATGTAAACCAGTTCATTTTCCCAAATACCCTCCAGCTTGAAAACTAGAGGTTGAGAATTTCAGTGAAATTAAAACACCAGTCATTCTCACAAGCTGGACTTCATGAAAGTTTGAAAGTCTTGTGCCTTGGAAGACATGATCACACAGTTAAAAGTCACCCCACAACAGGGAGTGATTGCAACTCCCGCATCTGATAAGTGCTTAATAGCCACAATGTAGAGATCTCCTAAATCTCAGCCATGAAAACAAAAAACCCAATTTAAAACTGTGTGAGAACTTAAACAGACATTTCTCCAAAGCGTACAATCAAATGGCCAGGAAGCACGTGTAGGATGTTTACCGGCACCCATCAGGGAAATGCAAATCAAAGCTACAACAAGCTACCAGCTCATGGCCATTGTGATGGCTACTATATTTAAAAATAAAACAAAAAACCTGAAACTAACAGTATTGGCAAGGATGTAGAGATATCAGAACTATCCTGCCCTATTGGCGGTCGGCTAAGGTGGTACAGCTGATGTGGAAAAGAGAGTACTCAAAAAATTAAAAATTGAAGCTTCTAGGTTGGTGAACCTGTGTCACGCGCATGGAGGGGACACGAAGTTCCAAACCCTTCTCCCCTATCTCACCCAGTGCATCAATTCCATCTGGCTATTGATTCCCATCCTTCATCATATCCTTTCATAACACTAAAAAAATGATAGAATTACCACATGATCCTGCAGTTCCAATTCTGGGTATGTAAAAGGACTGGGAAGCAGGGTCTTGAAGAGAGAAGTGCACGCCATGTTCCCAGAAGCTATTCACCATGGCCAAAATGCAGAAACAACCCGTGTCCACTGACAGGAGTGCAGAAGCAAAACGCAGTGTGTTTTGCCTACCACAGAATATACTCAGCCTTCAAAAACAAGGAGACTCTGACCCCCGCTTCCACATGGATGAACCTCAAGGGCAGCTTACTCAGTAAAATAAGTCAGTCACATAAAGAAAAGTACCGCGACTTCACTTACATGACATTCTTGGATTAGTCATACTTGCAGGCGCAGAAGGGAGAATGATGGCTCCCAAGGTCTGGGGTTAGAGGGGTGAGGGGTAGAGAGTTTCAGTTTTGCAAGGGGAAAACGGTTCAGAAAATGGCTGGTGGTGATGCCGGACGGCTACAGATTTCCCTCTAAGTACTGATTGGCTGTGTCCCACCACTTTT
This sequence comes from Enhydra lutris kenyoni, assembly GCF_002288905.1. Taxonomy (NCBI): domain Eukaryota; kingdom Metazoa; phylum Chordata; class Mammalia; order Carnivora; family Mustelidae; genus Enhydra; species Enhydra lutris. The sequence goes on along the minus strand of NW_019154108.1, from coordinate 30,781,352 downwards.
GGTGTAGTGTGTCTTTATTTCCATTCATCTCAAAGTATTTTCTGACTTTCTTTGTGACTTTATCTTTGACCCTTTGGTTATTCAGGACTGTGTTGGTTGATTCCCACATATATGTGAGTTTCCCAAATTGCTTTCCATTTTTTACTTCAATTCTCATTCCACTGTGATCAGGAAACATACCTTGTATCATTGCAATCCTTTTTACTTTTCAAAGCTAAGTTTCCACCTGAAAGTATGTTCCATGTGCACCTGAGAGGAATATGTCTTCTGCTGTTTCTGTGTAGAGTGTTCTATACATAGTCTTTAGGTCCAAGGGGTTCACAGTGTTTCCAAGTCTTCTATTCTCGGTGGATCACATACAATTGTTTTCTCCATTATTGGAAGTGGGATATTCAAGTCTTCAGCTCTGACAGTTGAAATGTCTACTGGTCCCCGCAGTTCGATCAGTTTTGCTATCATCATAAAATGAACCTCATTATCGCTACGTTTCAAGTCTCTTGTGTCCGATACTCACAAAGCCACTCCAGCTTTCTTACCGTTGCTGCTTGCATGACATATCTTTTCCCATTATTTTATTTTCAAGTTATTTGCATCTCTGAATATGAAGTGTCTTTCCTGTAGTCCCTATATACAGACAGTCCCCAACTTTACAATGGTTCAACTAACAATGTTTCGACATTACAATGCTGCAAAAGCAATATGCATTCAGTAGAAACCATACATCAAATGATTATTTTTTTCCTGTGTGAAACAACACTGTCTTGCAATGCTGGGTGGCAGCAAGTCACAGCATCCTGTCAGCCATGTGATCACAGGGGTAAACAACTGATACAACCATTCTGCTTTTCACTTTCAGTACAGTATAGCCAATAAACTACATGACATATTCAACACTTTATTATAAAACAGGCCTTGTGTTAGGTGGTTTTGCCCAACTATAGGCCAATGTAAGTGTTCTGAGCACATTTAAAGGACGCATGGCTGAGCTACGATGGTATGTAAGTTTGGTGTGTTAAATGTATTTTTTTAAGTTTTTTTTAGTTATCTCTACACGCAATGGGGGGCTCGAACTTACAACCCTGAGATCAAGAGTTGCACGCTCCACCAACTGAGCCAGCCAGATGCCCCTAAATGTATTTTGACTTATGGTTCATATTTTTAACTTACCAGGGTTTATCAGGACATAACCCTGTCCAAAGTTAAGGAAGATCTGTATTTGGAGCTTATATTTTTATCTAGTCTGTCAATCTCTGCCTTTTGATTGGATTCCTTAATCCATTTACATTTAATATTATGACAAAGTTGGATTTATCTTTGCTATTTTACTTGTTTCTTATGTCTCAAGTCTTGTTCCCCTTCTATTCCTCTGTGCTGATTTCTTTCGTATTTAGTGAATATTTTCTTTAGTAAAATTTTGATTCCTTTAATGATTTTTTGCACTACGTGTTTTTGTTATGTTCATAGTGGTTGCTCTATGTGCTTACCATATACATCTTAACTTATCAGGATATTTCAAGTTTATTCTAACCTAATTCCAGTGACATATAGAAATGTTACACCTAGGGGCGCCTGGGTGCCTCAGTGGGTTAAGCCTCTGCCTTTGGCTCAGGTCATGATCTCCGGGTCCTGGGATCATGCTCTCTCCTCAGTGAGGAGCCTGATTCCCCCCTCTCTCTGCCTGCCTCTACTTGTGATCTCTGTTGGTCAAATAAATCAACTTTAAAATCTTAAAAAAAAAAAAGAAATGTTACACCTATATAGTTTCATTTCCTTTTCCTCTGCTTTGTGCAATTATCATTAAACATATTATATCTGTGTATGGTACAAGTGCCAAATATACTGTTATAATTATTTTATATGATCTTGTGCTTCAGAAAGAAACTGAGGGACTATATATGGAGTTTGTTTTACTCACCTTATTTACCATTTTCATTTCTCTTAATTTGTTTCTGCAGATTTGAGTTACCATCTGGTATCATTTCCTTGATCTAAGGCAGCTTTGCTCCTATCACATGTGCCATTATTGTTATTTATATTTGTATATTCTATCAGGCCAGTGATACAATTATACACTTATTGCTTTCTACAGTTGCTTTTTAAATAAGTAGAAGAAATAAGTGTTTATTCTAGCTGTTATAATTACTTACCTTTGTGGGTGCTCTTTATTTTTTCATGTGGACCGAGTTACATTCTGGGGTCACTTGCTCTCAGCCTGAAGAACTTCCTGTAGTATTTCTTATCAAATGGCTGCTTGAGCAACAAATTCTCTCAGTTTATGTTTATTTGGAAATGCTTACCTTCATATTTGAAAGATAGTTTCTCATGGGGCACCTAGGTGGCTCAGTTGGTTAAGCGTCTGCCTTTGGCTCAGGTCATGATCTCCAGGTCCTGGGATCAAGCCTCATGTTGGGCTTACTCATCAGCACGGAGTCTGGTTCTCCCTCTCCTTCTGCCTCTCCCCCTGCTTGGGCACTCTCCATCTCTCTCTCAGATGAATGAATAAATAAAATCTTGAAAAAAAAAAAAAAAAGATAGTTTTGTTGGATATAAGATCCTTAGTTGCCAGGGTGTTTTCCCCCCAGCACTTGAACTATGCCATCCCACTGCCTTCTGGTCTCCACTGCTTCCAATGAGGAGTTATTGGAAGTTTATGCTGTGGGGTTTCCTTATATGTGATGAGTCATATTTCTCTTGCTCCTTTGAGATTTTCTCCTTGTGTTTCAGCATTTTGCAATGATGTGCCTGGTGTTGATCTCTCATTTTGTCCATTGAGTCCATGAGCTTGAAGTCCATTGAGCTTCTTGGATGTATAGAAAAATGTTCTTCAATAAATGTGGGTAGTTTTCAACTATTTTTTTCTTTGAAAAATTTGCCTACATTCCCATTACACATATATTGATAATCTTAATGGTGTCTCACATTCACATTACTCTGAACTCTATTGTTCACGTACATATATGTGTGGTAAAATATACATAAGATAGTTTGCCATTTTAACCATTTTTAAGTGTACAATTAAGTGGCATTCAGTATATTCACAGTGTGGTACAGCCACTATCCAATTCCAGAACTTTTTCATCATCCCAAACAGAAACTCTATACCCATTAAACAATAGCTTTCCATTCTCCACTTCCTCCAGCCTCTGCCAATGTCTGTAATTTTTTGTTTATGTCTGGCCAACTTTTATACTTTAACCATAGCAACTTCCTTTTTATCGGGCTTTCATGGGAGGAAGGCAATTCTTTGGCTTAAAGGTATAAGTTGAAGAAAATTACTATCTGAGGAAAAATAAAAAATATAACACAGATGGGGATGGGAACGGTGGTGAATTTCATTTGAAAGGATTTTTTTTAATACAGAGAGAGAGAACACATGTGCACGAGTAGGGGAGGGGCAGGGGGTGAGGGAGAGAGAATCCCAAACAGGGTCCACACTCTGCATGGAGCCTGATGCAGGGCTCGATCTTACGACCCTGAGATCATGACCCATGCTGAAATCGAGAGTCAGACGCCTAACTTACTTAGCCACCCAGGGGCTCCCATTTGAAAGGATTTTTTGAGTAGCTCTGGGGTCAGAAATTGTCCAATATGAAGTTGATATTCAGAGCCTGATAGATAGGAAAAAGGGAACATACATAATAACCAAAAGACGCATGAAAAGATGCTCAGTATCACTAATCATCAAAGAAAGGCAGTTGAATCCCCAATGAGATATCACCTTATACCTGTCAGAATGGCAATTATTAAAAAGCAATCTTGTTGTTTAACTCTGATACTATCGCAAAAGTGTTTCTGCAAAATGCTTCATCTTCAAAGAGATTCATGGAGGGGCACCTGGGTGGCTCAGTGGGTTAAAGCCACTGCCTTCAGCTCAGGTCATGATCCCGGAGTCCTGGGATCGAGCCCCACATCGGACTCTCTGTTCAGCAGGGAGCCTGCTTCCTCCTCTCTTTCTGCCTGCCTCTCTGCCTACTTGTGATCTCTATCAAATGAATAAAATAAAATCTTTTTTAAAAATTTTAAAAATTTTAAAAAAGAGATTCATGGAAAGGACTTTACAAGCACAAATTTTTTTGATAACTTTAAAATCATAAAATTAAACGGGGTACAAATTTCCAGAATTAATAGAAAAACTGGATTCAAGCAGAACAAATACTAAGTATATGCAACTGAATGAAATCACAGCAATGATTATGACTTTTTACTACTTCTTGTTTGAATTACTGCTGATTCCCTAATGTTTTGTTTTTCCAGACCTAAGGCAATGCCTTCTCTTAAATTATCTATGACTTATAGCAATTTGGTAAAGGATAGTTTTGTAAACAAAGATGAAATATTTACCTTTCCTCCGTAATTATTCCCTCCAGAACTCAGAAACTCAAGAGTATTTTCATAAGTTCAATAAGAATCTGTTTTCTTCATAACGGGACACAACTGGAAACACTGCCCATATGACCAAGGGTTTGATTAGAATGTCATATTTGAGGGAGACGAGCATAGACTCAGATACGACCACACAGCTTTCAGGAACTGCTTGGATAAATCAGTCTGCTCATAGATAAGTAAGGAAGGTCACTTCCTTTTGCTAATTGGGCCAACCTTTCAGATGGCTGGATTTGTTGTCAAAACCCCCTACCCATCCACGATGCTAGAGACCTCTGGTCCTCCCTGTGACCCATCTCTCTTCTATTTCCAACTACTCCCCACTCTGCCTTCGAAGTCACCTAAAGGAATCTGCCTTTCACGGCCAGAGCATCCGTGCCTCATGTTTACCTTTCTCCAATTATAACTGTACCTGCCCAATCAGACACAAATGCCCATGCAAATCACAGCACGTTCGCACCCCTGTGCTCTTATGATTACAAATCAGATGTGCCCACAATCGCCATCTCACCAATGGCGGCCATCCTTGCAAAGCCAAAGTTGTTCCTGATCATAGAATCGCCCTTGATCATCTTGTAGCTGGACAAGGTGTCCGCGCTGTGGCCAATGCCACATGCCCCACACTTCCGGGGAAGCTGAAACTCGGCGACATAAAGTGACCGAAGAGGCTACTTGGCTTACAAAAGCAATTCCTTCAACAGGGTCTTTCTCTGACTTGATTTTGATTGGTGTGGGTCTTGGGGACCATGGCTCCAAAGTGCACCCAGACAGTGGAAATGGTTCTGCTTATAATAAGCAGAGCTGGCTCCCTAGCACACTGTATGCCCTCAAAAGCTCCAGATGCACGTTCACGGCCACTAAGAACCCAGCCCACAAGCTCCCCAGGAATGGAGAGTCAGTTTCTAAGACTAAGGCAATGACCCACTAAGCAGCTGTGAGCCTGAAGTCATGACCTGTGCTTACCACAGAGCATCAACAAACACTGAGACCTTCAGGGACCAAGTGGGGAGGGGCGCCAGGGCTGTACATTTATCTTTTTTCTTTTTAAAAATATTTTATTTATTCATCTGACACAGAGAGAGAGAGAGAGAGAGAGTGCACAGGCAGGGAGAGCGGGAGAGGGAGAAGCAGGCTCCCTGCTGAGCAGAGACCTGACATGAGGCTCGATCCCAGGACCCTGGGATCATGACCTGAGCCTAAGGCAGAAGCTTCACCTACTGAGTTATCCAGGTAGCGTCCCGCCAGGGCCTTAAATTTTGATCTTGTCCTCAGAGGAGCAAAACGTTGGATTAAAAGTGGGAGAATTGTTTAAAAAAAAAAAAAATCACAAGGCCACAGAAGGAATCAGTTGTGTTCTGTCCCAGTCAGCAAACAGACCTAACACGCAACCCAACTTCGGGCTTGGCTGCTCCCAGGTCACCGGACCTTCAGTCCCTGAGTCTGAACTGTTCTGCACCAGCTGGTGGTGGGGGGACCCTGACATGGGAAGAGATCATTCAGTCCCAGGCCCCCACCAGCAGGGGGACTTCTTGACTCAGGAAAGGGACTTTCAGCCCCGGGGCCCCAACTTGCAGGGGACCCCTGATATGGGGAGGGGAACTTCAGCCTCGGGTCCCCCCAGTGAGGGACCCCTGATGCTGGGGAGGACCTTCAGCCCCAGGACCCCACCAGGGATGGGAACTCTCTGTCTCGGGAGGGATCCTTCAGCCCTGGCTCCCCACCAGCGAGGGGACCCCTAATGCAGGGAGGGATCCTTCAGCCCAGGTCCCTACCAGGGAGGCGAACCCCTGATATGAAGAGGGGACCTTCAGCCCCGGGTCCCTACCAAGGAGGGAACCCCTGATGCAGGGAGGGATCCTTCAGCCCTGGCTCCCCACTGGCACGGGGACCGCCTGATGGGGGGAGGGGGCCTTCAGCCCCGGGGTCCTCACCAGCAGGGAGGACTACCTGACCCAGGAAGGGGACCTGACTGGATCCCACCCAGTTCTCACTAGAAGCCCACACACCGCACCCCAGGCTCCGAGGCCACAGTGTGTGCCACTCTGAGCAACTCTGCTAGGTGGGATGCTGGAAGAAATTGTAGGGTTTTTTTTCTTTTTGGCAAAATAATAAATTATGTGAGATTGGCAGATAGTTGTTGCTGATATATTTTTCTCTCAATGTTTACAGAACTTTTCAAAATAGAAAAATTAAAAAAAAAAAAGAGTTTATTTGTGAAAGAGAGCACATAAGCGGGGTGAGGGAGAAGAACAGTGAGAGGCAGAGGGAGAAGCAGACTCCCCGCCAAGCAGGGAGCCTGATGCAGGGCTCAATCCCAGGTCCCTGAGATCATGACCTGAGCCGAAGGCAGACGCTTAACCTGAGCCACTCAGGCTGAAAAAAAAAAAAAAAAAAAAAAAAACAATTTTACACACCACACAATCACTGGGGTCCTTGAGGATCTGCACACATTTTTGGGGGCTAATTGGCTTTCAGTTTCGAGACCTGGTCCCCGCCTTAAAGATGGCCGACATTCCGTCTGCCACCTGAGGTGGCTGGAATTAAGGACGAGATTCCACTTCAGAGAAGGCAGGCCTTCTGTAAAGGGACCGATAAAGCCCCTGAAGCAGAAAGGCAAGGGCAGAGGGGAGTGGGGCTGAGCAGAGGGCCTCCGCTGGGAGGACCAAGAGCCCCTCCAGGTCCAGCATTCCTCCATGCTCACCAAGGGGAGGACTGCCCTGTAACAGCAGTACGTAGCTCTGAAGGAAGAACTCTCTTCTAGTAGTTTGCAGAACCTGAAGAGGGTGCCCAATGGCTCCTCGAAGGGATCCTGGAGTACCCGGGATCCCAGGGAGGTGATATCCTTCCTTGGTTCATGAGAAGTCCTGGCCAGCGGTCCCAGGTCCCGGAAGGCACCGCTGAGGTTGTTTTTCAAGGGTAGCTCTCCACTAAGACGGGCCCGCATGACCACACTGGAGTTGGTGACACGGGCTCCATAGTGACCAGCCCAGAACTGCGTGTCCTGGCCCCAGTGTTTGAAAGACACAAAGCGAACGCCGGTCTTGATGTTGGAGAACACGTGGGTGACCTGAAAGTAGACGCGGTTGTTCCCCTGCTGGACGGGATGGGGGGAAGAAGAGGATTCCATCCAGGACGTTCAGCCTGGCATCTAGAAAGCTGGACAAGGAGTTGGTACACACAACCACAGTCGTCTCGGGCTCCCCACCAGTCAGAGACACAGATCTCAATCTTGCTGCTATCTAGAAGCTCTGGCCACAAACCCTTCTCCACCAGGTCCAAGACCTGTTTTTTGCGACACCACTTGTAGGAAGACACGAAGCAGTTCTGCGAGGGGGCCCCGGGCACCTGTGTCAGGTTTACCTCCACCACCCAGCCCTCCCCACCGTGCTGCACCGTCCAACCCTGGAGGCCTTCCTGGCCGCAGGGATTGAGGATGAGGTTGCGCCCGAACGGTCGGAGCTCGCAGAAGCGGCTCAGGAGGACGCGCGGCTCAAGAGGACGGGCCGGAGGCATCTCAGGAGGCCAGGCCTGACGTCGAGGCGCGCCGGCAGGCAGCTGCGGACAAGCGGCAGCAGGGCGCCCTGCTCCCGGGCCAGGATGCGCATCCACAAGCCTGGCTGTCCAACAGGGCACGCCAGTCCCGGCACACCCGGCGGCAGGAGGTTCGCAGCGTGCGCGGGGGCACGTGGCTCAGCACCAGCAGAAGCAGCTCCGGGGAGAGCCGGCTCAGGTCCAGCACCTCCTCGGGTTCCGGCTCCCGCGCGGAGACCCGGGCGCGCCGGCGTCGGGAGGCCCCGGCGTCCATGGTCCACTCCAAGAGCAGGGGCGGCGGTGACCTGGATCAGAGCCCAGGCTCCTCGCCGGCGGCTCTCTCCTGTCCTAACAGTATCTTCCTCTTTGTAGTTTCAGCCCAAGCCTCTTTTGTAAAGGAGAAGTCGTGACTAATTTTGGAACAGAAAGCCCTCGCAGAAGAGGCTGTGGCCGCGACTGTCCCAGAGCGGCCGCGCGCTCGCGCCCTCCTGAGGTTCCGCTTCCCGCAGCAGCCGAGAAGCGCCGCCAGCCACCCGCACGCCCCACACCGCTCAGCGTTACAGCCAGCGGAGGGCAGCCTGCTTAGTCTAGAGACCGCCGCTGACGTCACGGGGCGCGGCCAGTGGGGCGGGGCCAGAACGTGGAGAGAACCAATGGGCTGGAGGGGCGGGGGCAGGCGGGGCGGGACCTTGGCGGCAGGACCAATGGGCCTGCGGGCTGGGGGCGGGGCGGGCGAGGAGACCCCCCCCCCCCACCCCGCGGCGCAGGACCAATGGGCTGGCGGGGCGGGGCGGGGCCACGGGGTTCCGCCCCGGCCTCCGTCTTCACACCGAGCTGCAGCGCGGCTGCCTCGGAGGAACCGGGCCGGAAGCGAGAGCCGGTGCGGGTCAGCCAGCTGCCGCCATGGGGAACCGCGTCGCGCGAGAAGACTTCGAGTGGGTCTACACGGACCAGCCCCACGCCAGCCGGCGCCAGGAGATCCTGGGTGAGGCCGGGCTCGCGCCCCGTTATGTGCGCGCGGCCTCCCGCCGCCGGGGCGCGCTCTCCGCGTCGGCCTGGCGCCCGGGCGCCCGCGGCCCGTTAAAGAGCCGGTGGGGGATAGCGGCGGGCCGGGTCCCGGGGGCCCCGGCGGGGAGGTCCGGGTGTTCCCGGCAGGGAGGGGGCGCTCGGGGAGGCGGGGGTCCCGGCGGGGGCGTCCAGGGGGCTTATGGCGGGCGGGGGGCTTCCCGGCGCGCCCAACCACGTCCTTGGCTCGGAGAGCCTCCGGCGCGGGCCCCGGGAGCGCGGGCGCCGGCGGGTGCGGGGCAGGGCGTGGTCCTGGGCCTGCGAGCCCCGCGCCGCCGCGCTCCCGGGGGCTGACGCCGGGGAGGGGCCGGGGGGCTGCGAGAGGGGGCACGCCTGGAGGCCGCGAGGACCCGCGCACGGAAGATCGGCCGAGCTTAACCGGCTGCTCCCGCACTGGGCATCCAGGACCCTTCGCCCTTGGCTCGCTAGGCCTCGGTGGGCCCTGCAAGTGGAGGGCGCGCTCAGCTGCCGGGAGCTGCTCCCAGGCCGCTCCTGACGCCGGGGCCGGGCACTGGTGAGTGGGTTACAGACACCACCCCGCTGGGCGCTCGCAGGAACTAGTCCCTGGTACCCCCACTCTAACGACGACGAGTAGGTAAAGAGTGAGGAGGGGTGCAGGGGTTCGGATCGAGGCAGATGCTCTCCATCTCTTCGAAAAAATCAGGAAGCCAACGGGTGCCAAGTCGAATAGGAGGAATGTTTTCTCACAAAGCCCCTACCTGGCTTTTCTTCTCAACATCCATTTGCCCAGTAAGCAGAGAAAGTCAGCCCAAATTTTGCTGGGGTGTCTAGAGTTAGGAATTTCATGCTTTTAGAAATCGGAGTTAGTAGGTCCAGTTAAATGGATTTTTAAAAAATGGAATCAGTAAATCGGTAGCTTGAATCTTTACAGTTGCTATTCAGGATAGCCTTTTAAGAGACTTCGGTTATTGGGTGTGTGCTTTCTTTTTATTTTTAATTAAAACGTATCGTTTGCATGATTACACAGGAGAGACAGCGTCCGATGCATTTGATCTATGCCTTAGACAATCAACACGCCTGGTAAGAACAGTGCGGTGTCCACCTTGAAAAAGACCCAGTGCCTCAGTACTGGAACTTAGCCCTGGATTTAATATTCAGATAATCAAGGAAGTGAAAAGGTGCCTATTGATGCTTATCTTGACAATGAGCCTTTTCCCATATACTTAACATCACTGAACCATTTCACTGGGAAAGTGAAAGGATGACAGATTCCTCAATAAAAATATAGCCCTTTTCCCTGCAGGTGCAAATACTGCTCAGTATCCCATTTCAGGAGTGGAGATGGAATAACCGCAGGAAAGATGAGAAGACTTAAATGATAAAGAGATTATTCTGGAGTTGGCTGGGTTTTGGCAGGGGAGAGAGAGCCATGAGAGAACGTGGATGTTTTTTAACAACTGACATCTGTATGCTAAATGTGTGTTTGGAGTTATATTTAAAGTTCATTTGAAAGGTGGCTCAGTCGGTTGAGCATCTGACTCTTGATTTCAGGTCAGGTTCAGGGACATAAGACCGACCCCCTCCTCCCTCCGCCCAAGCCGGGTTCCGGGCTGGTGTGAAGTCTGCTTAAGATTCTATGTCTCCCTCTCCCCGCCCCCCTCAAAGGAAAAAATAAATCAAAAAATAAAAGAAAAAAAAAATGACCTCCTTAATGAAGGCTAGGAACGAGACCGTTATTAGTGGGTCAAGTAATACAGCACAAGAAATGCTCCTTTTACTGCCCATCCATAGGGAAACCGTGTTTTTTAACAGCTTCATTAAGAGACAATGCACGAACTATAAAATTCATCCATTTAAAGCGTACAATTCAGTGTTCTTTAGTGTGTTCACACAGTTGTGTAACTACCAGTACAGTCTAAGTTTTAGAACATTTTTGTCTTCCCAGAAAGAAACCCCATACTCAAAAGCTGTTCCTGTGTTCCCCAGTCACACTCCTCAGCACTAGGCTACCACTAATCTACTTTCTGTCTCTGGAGATTTTACCTATTCTGGACTTTTTTTTTTTAAGATTTTATTTTATTTGAGAGAGAGAGCATGAGCAGGGAGACAGGCAGAGGCACAACCAGACACCTTGCTGCGTAGGGAGCACAGCATAGGGCTCCATCCCAAGACCCTGGGACCATGACCTGAGCAGAAGGCAGACGCTTAACTGACTGAGCCAACCAGGGGCCCCTATTCTGGACATTTCTTATAAATGAAGTTACACAGTCCTTGGTCTTTTGTGACTGGCTTCTTTCCCTTACCATTATGTTTTCAAGGTTCATCTATGTTGTACTAGGTCAGTATTTTATTCCTTTTATCCGCCAAGGAAAAGTCCACTGTATGGCTATTTCACATTTCATTTATTCATTCTTCAGTTGCTAGACTGTGGGGTTGTTTTCACCTTATGACTACTACGAGTAATGCTGCTGTGACCCCTTACGAGGAAGTTAGTAGATGGATGTGTTTTCATTCCCCTTGGATAGCTGCTGAGGAGTGGAATTGCTGGGCCGTTGGTAGCTCTGTGTTTAGCATTTTGAGGAACAGCCAGATTCTTCCAAACCAGCTGACCGTTTTACACTGTCACCAGCAACTTGTGTGGGTTCCGGTTTCTTCATATCCTGGTTACTGCCTGTCTTTGTCATTGTAACCATTTTAGCATGTGTGAACCGGCGTCTCATTTTGGTTTCAGTTTGCGTCTTCCTAACAACTGATAATGTCAAGCATTTCTCATGTGCTCATTGGTCATTTGTGATTTTGGTATAGTATCTAAGAAATCACGAAGGTTATGGAGATTTACTTCTGTTTTCTTACGAGAGTGTTACAGTTTTCTTGTATTGAGGTCTGTGATCTGTAACTCAAGTTACTTTTTGTGTATGGTGTGAGGAAGGGGTCCATCTTCATCCTTTTGGATGTTCATAACCAGCACCATTTGTTGCAAAAACTCTTCTTTCCCTATTTAATTATAGCGGTACCCTTGTATTGATTTTTATGTACTAAAATAAGCTTTGCCAATATTTGGTACGGAATTACTTGGAGCAACTTGATTTGTCTGAGAATGAGGCATGTGAATTTCATCATTTTAGACTTATCTAAAATGTGTATTGCCTTCTGTCCTATGTCAGATGTGTCAGTTTAACCAAGTTTTAAATAAGGTAAAGATGCTGGAGCAGAAACACATAATACTACTTACTGAATGAATTCTTCAAGGAATTCTTTCTTATCCACCATTTAACTGAACAATTGTTATTCTATTGTTGGAGAATTGCTCCCCAAATGCTCATATTTTACTGAATGACATGGTAGGAAAATTAGTTTTAGACAAATTCACTTTTAGGCCTGTAGGGTTACTTTTTTTTTGTCTCTTGCCTCCAGAATTATTCATAGTTGATAAAATGGACTAAACCAATGAAGATTAGAGTTTAGGGAGCAGAGAGAGAAAATGGGGAGTTATCCACTTGGGTTAGTTCTACCCTCATGTCATATAAAACTGACTTCAGTAGTCTGCTTTGCAGTATAAGCTCTCGTTGAATTCCTTGTTTCACATGTAGAGGAATGAGGATGAAGCTGCTCCTTTCCCTTCTTTATCTGAATGACCGGGCTCAAGAAGAAGGTCCTTTCACCTCATGCTGTCCTGTGTCATACCTACTCAGCAACACATAAAACCAAAGACCCTGGGGCTCCCTCTTGTTGTGGGAGGAGGGGGTGGGTAAGATCCAGAGAGGAGTGTGCATTTGCCCTTAGAGGACACTTGCCTAAAATGCAGAGATTCTGTTATTGGCCTTTTTGGTCATATTTGGATATTTGCATGTAGCTTCAACAGTGCAAATAAGAATCTGACAAATTAGCACCGTGCAGTTCTCACACATTATCCTGATTTCCTGATGCCTGTCAGGAGGCCACACAGGCAAAAATCTTAGCTATCTGAATGTCTAAAAATAGGGAAGTGGGTAGAAGTTACAACTGGCAACTAGAAGTGATTCCATCATTATAAAGGAAATTATAAGATCTAAGTATGTGTCTTTTACAACAAATATATATCGTATGTAAGTACATTGCATATACATGATACATAAGTATATACATATGTTGTACCTTCTGTCAGACACTGGAATAGATTTATCAGACTATGATCGCAACTTTGCAAAACTTACCAATTTTATATACAAAGAACTGTTAGGGGTGAAAAGGGAATTGGGTGCCATGAAATCTTTACTCATTTGTGATTTTCTTTCTGTTCCATGTGGAGTCTAGATTTTGAGGCTCATTTTTCCTGCACAGATTTGTTGTGATGTGGTATTTGGTAACTTTACTATTGGAATATACTCCTCCCTGTAGTGGATAAAGCCTCTAGTGGAGGGCATATCATGATTGGGAAAAAGGAAAAAATTAATTAATGCATTAATTTAATGGGTATTGATTTAATCATAATTGCAGAACCAGTGTGTGCTCTTCTCAGTTCCTGGTTTGTTTGTTTTTCTTTACAGCAAAGTATCCAGAGATAAAGTCCCTGATGAAACCCGATCCCAACTTGATCTGGATTATAACCATGATGGTTCTCACCCAGCTGGTTGCATTCTACTTAGTGAAGGACCTGGACTGGAAGTGGGTCATATTTTGGGCGTATGCCTTCGGCAGCTGCATTAACCACTCCGTGACTCTGGCTATTCATGAGGTCTCCCACAATAGTGCCTTTGGCCACTACAGAGCTATGTGGAATCGCTGGTTTGGCATATTTGCCAATCTTCCCATTGGCGTTCCCTACTCAATCTCCTTTAAGAGGTATCACATGGACCATCATCGTTACCTTGGGGGGGATGGCATCGATGTGGATATTCCCACCGATTTTGAAGGCTGGTTTTTCTGCACCACTTTCAGAAAGTTTATATGGGTGGTCCTTCAGCCTCTCTTTTATGCTTTTCGACCTCTGTTCATCAACCCCAAACCCATTTCTTACCTGGAAATTATTAATACGGTGATCCAGGTCACTTTTGACATTATAATTTACTACGTTTTGGGAGTTAAATCTTTGGTCTACATGTTGGCAGCATCCTTGCTGGGGCTAGGTTTACACCCGATTTCTGGACATTTCATAGCTGAACATTACATGTTCCTCAAGGGACATGAAACCTACTCGTATTATGGGCCTCTGAATTTGCTCACCTTCAATGTGGGTTACCATAACGAGCACCATGACTTCCCCAACATTCCTGGAAAAAGCCTTCCACTGGTAAGTAAAGAGATTTGACACAAACTCTTAATTTCTGGGGGTTTTATGGCCAACATCAGTCTCAGCTTTCCCATTTTAAAAGGAATCTAGTAGGGACACGTGGATGGCTCAGTCAGTTACACGTCTGCCTTTGGCTCAGGTCATGATCCCCTGGGTCCTGGGGTCGAGCCCCACCCCTCCCCCCCTCAGGCTCCCTGCCCAGCAAGGAGCCTGTTTCTCCCTCACTCTCAAATAAATAAAACCTTAAAAAATAATAAAACAAAAGGGTTCTGGTGTATTTTGCCTATCTAAACTCATCAAAGCAAACGACAGGTGTGCATCCTTTGTGTGCCCTCCTTAGAGTCATCCACATTCCCTCTGAGTCCCAAAGCCTAGCAGTGGCCCTTGGGTCCGGAGTGCTGGAGGATCTGCCGACTTATAAACTATGTCAGAGATTGAGAAAGGAGTTCTGTGCAAAGTGAGCTCAAGTTCACCTTGCTTTCATCGCTGTTACATTGATTGGCTAAGATTTATGTGTTGGCTTGTTGGGAAATGCAGACATCCCACGCAGTTGGCCCGTGCATTAAAAAACAGTTTTCAGGGTGGCAAACTTTTTGCAGGCAAGGCCTGCCTGTTCCCCACGTGGCAGTGTATTGTTTGTGGAGGACGTGAAAGAACACAGCTTGAGCCCCCATCCCTCCGTCCTCTGCAAAGGCCCACCTTTGTAACTTCGCTTATCTTTTTGGTGAATTCTTTTATTAGAGTTCCCTTCCTCAGAATCAGTGGCTTTTATAGTTTATTACCAAAAAGTGTTTCCATAATTCTAAAAAGGGGAATATGTATGAGATGTAATACTAGTTTTTTTTTAATTTTTTAAGCTCTGATATAAGGGAGTTAACTTTTTTTTTTTTTAGATTTTATTTATTTATTTGACAGTGCAAATGAGCACAAGCGGGGGTGGGTGGAGGGAGGGATAAAGGGAGGGAGAAGCAGACTCCCCACTGAGCATGGAGCCCAATGTGGGACTCGATCTGAGGACCTTGGGATCATGACCCGAGCTGAAGGCAGATGGTTAACGACCGAGCCATCCCAGGTGCCCCATGGGAGCTATTGCCAAATATTTTATGCCATCATATCTACCCAATTGAATTTAATGGATTTCCTCATAAGATTTTAACTATTGACGTGATTACAAACAAATGAGAACTAAGTGTGACGTCTGATTACGAGTGGATTCCCACTCGAGGAGAAGAAAGGTCTAGAGAGGACATTGGATCAGTGGGGAAGCTTTACATCTATAGTGTATCACAGAGAATATTGTATTGCTGTTAACTTTCTTGGGTGTGAAAATAGCATGGTGGCTTTGTAGGAGAACGTCTTTGTTCTTAGGAGGTCCGTGTTGAGTATTGGGCTGGCATGTTAGGGTGAGATGTCACATGTCTGCGGCTTGCTCTCCAAAGGCTCAGCAGAGAGAGCATATTAGATGGTGTATGTCCATGCAGAGACAGGAAGCGACTTACGGTGGTGGTGGGCCTGGGTGAAGGGCATAGAGGTGTCTGTTCTGCTCAACTTTTCTGCAGGTGTCACATTTTTCAAAATAAAATGTTTGGGGAAAAACCATGCGACTGGAGCCAAGTTTGAAAGCAGGTGTGATGTGTCTCGTGTTGCCTGACCTGTGCACACGCCTGACGGCAGGGCAGGCCTCGTTCGCCTCTTTACTAAAGAAGTGAATTTCCCCTTACTTTCAAAGAGGGTACAAAGCTGGTTGCCCTTTAAACAAAATCAACATTAACCACAGAGTTGATCCTTGAACAACACAAGGAGCAGGGGCACCAAGTCCCCACAGGGTTGAAAATCCACATGTGACTTTTGATGCCCCCGAAACATAACTACTAGCCCACTGTTGACTGCAAGCTGAACCCTGATGTAAGCAGTCGGTTAACACGTATTTTGTACGTTATACGTGTCATATACAGTGTTCTTGCGATGAGGTAAGCTCGAGAAGAGAAAGTATTAAGAAAATTGCAAAGAAGAGAAGACACGTTTACAGGACTGCACTGTGTTTAGTGAAAACACGTCTGTGTATACGTGGACCCATGTGGCTCAGACTGTGTGGTTCAAGGGTCAACTGTACCTTAACTTATGGGTTTCTTTCTTTTTTATTTTTTTAATCTTCTTTTAAAAGATTTTATTTATTTATTTGAGAGAGAGACCGCAGGGGGAGGGGCAGGGGGAGCCCAATGCGGGGCTCGATCTCGGGACCCCGGGATCACAACCTGAGCTGAAGGCAGACCCTTCACGGACTGAACCACCCAGGTGCCCCCATCTTACTAGGTTTCTTGAACATTCCCCAACCCGAGAATTTCCTTGCTTCAGACATCACTTGCCGCAAGTCCCATGGTGAGCAGTGTCTGTTCCCTTCCTGCCTGCTGCCTGCTATCACAGTCCTGAGCTGCTGTGACAGGTGTCCTCAGAGCTCTGGTCTTCCCTTAGTGGCTCTTCCTGTCAGGTGTGCATCAGGGAGCATTCTGTGCTGTGTCCTCAGCAAATCACTGCTATTTCTTGGATCCTTATATTACGGTGGTTACAGTGCACGATGTTAACAGGTGTGTGTGACAAGGTTTCTTGTAACAGCTTTAGTAAGATATAACTTACATCTGTAGCTCAGCTATTTAAAATGCACTATTCGGGGCCACGCGGGCAGCTTAGTCAGTGAAGTGTCTACCTTCAGCCCAGGTCATGATCTCAGGGTCCTGGGATTGAGCCCTACATCGGGCTCCCTGCTCAGCAGGGAGCCTGCTTCTCCCTCTGCCTCTGCTGCTTGCTCGCTCTCTCAAATAAATTAATTAATTAAATCTTTAAAAAAAATAATAAAATCAGACGCGCCGTTCAGAGCTTGATGGGACAGTCTGTGATCCTAGAGGGTCGAGTATATGTCACTGTCGAACTGCTCTGTGCTGGAGTCCGGCCGCAGCTCTTACATATGAGCATTTGGGGAGGGAGGTGGCCAGAGGGTGGTTCCTCTTCTTGGTGCTTGTGTCCGGCGTTGGCCGTCAAGTCCGGTCTAGCCGGACTCCGCCAGCACTCCCTTTTGCTTGTCTGCCCTCGCAGGTGAGGAAGATCGCCGCTGAGTACTACGACAACCTGCCCCACTACAACTCGTGGATTAGAGTCCTGTATGACTTCGTGACGGATGACACCATAAGTCCCTACTCGAGAATGAAGCGGCATCAGAAAGGCAAGGTGGTCCTGGAGTGAAGGTCCTTTGAACTCAAGGAATTCTCTGTGGAGCTTCATGAGGGCTGCAAAGTGGGCTTTCTGCGCTATTAATCGAAGCCCGGCGAGGCGGAGAGGCTCCTCGTGTGGGTCCCAAGCGTGAGCCCCGCGGTCCCCGGAGCTTCCCCGGCTTCCCACCGTCAGCCTGTCCAGCCCGCGCTCAGCTTTGCTCCCACGGAGCGTGTGTGTCACATCATCATTGTTGAGGACAGTTTCCCTGATGCCTGACATTTTGTAAGCGTATCGTAAAGAAGCTTTAAAAAAAGCTATTTCTAGTACATTATTTTCACTATAAAGTTGTACTTTATTAAAACAGCTAATAAACTGAGCTATTAATCACAGTAGTATTTATCACATTTTCATACTTTACTGTCTTTATATAATACAGTACTGGGGTGAGTTTACTTTAAAATGCCGCCACCCCCTCTAAAATCTGGAAAGATCTTTCCCTATAAGCTGAATTTTTAACTTTTACTATTGTAAGTGGAACTGAGACGATACACTCCTGAATCCTGCAGAGCCTCATAAATAAATAAAGGACTTATTGAGATCGATCACATCCAACACTGAACTTCCTTTTCCAGACGCAGCGACTCTCAGATTAGAAGTTGCTCCCCCTGTATTGCAGCAGGATGGGGGTGCGGTCTGACAGCAGACAGCTGGCTTCACAGGGCCAGTACCCCGGGCCGAACTGTGTCACTGGGGTAAACAGAGTGTGACGTGGTGAAGTGTTCTATTTTTTCATCTTCATTTTTTTTTTTTTTTTTTTTTTTTAATTAGAAGGAGAGAGAGAATGTCACGCAGCCTCCACACCCAGCAGGGAACTCAACTAGGGGGGAGCTCTCGTGACCCTAAGTTCATGACCTGAGCCAAAATCGAGTCGGTCACCCTAACCGACTGAGTCACCCAGGCACCCCATGGTGAAGTATTTTAAAAATAATAACGTGGTATTCATCAGGCTCTCTGCTTCTCCCTCTCCCTCTGCTGCTCCCCCTGATGGTGCTCTCTGTCAAATAAATAAATAAAACATTTTTTTTAAAAGGAAGCCTGGGTGGCTCAGTTGGTCAAGCTAAGCCTTTGGCTTAGGTTGTGATCCCGGGGTCCTGGGATCGAGTTCCGAGTCACGCTCTCTGCTCCTCAGGGAGCCTGCTTCTCCCTTTCCCTATGCTGCTCCTCCCACTTGTGCTCTCTGTCAAATAAATAAAATATTAAAAAAATAAAATGTATCAGAAAAATCAAGTAGTCTGCAATTTGTACAGAACAGCAATCCTCAAGCACCCTTTTTTTAAAATAAAGATTTTACTTATTTATTTGCCAGCAAGCAAGAGAGAGAAGGAGCAGGAAGAGCATCAGGCAGAGAGAGAGGGAGAGGGAGAAGCCAACTGCCCGCTGAGCAGGGAGCCCGATGTGGGACTTGATCCCAGGACCCTGGGATCATGACCTGAGCCGAAGGCAGATGCTTGACCGACTGAGCCACCCAGGCGTCCTTCTGAGATGTTTCAAAGTCTGATTCCTGTAATAATCACCAGCTGCACTGTATCCTCGCTCTCAGAAGGCTAGGCAAACCTGCTCTACAGACCTCATTTCATCCCCAGAGTACTTTGCTTTTCCTTCCTGGCCTTCTCACCTGGGAAAATTCCTAGGATCAAAACTATTGCTTCAAGAACCATTGAGTTCACGGTTGAGAGTGATAATAGCACCAACTCTACAAACACCCTCGCTCAGTGAAACAGCATCTGGGAAATGCACCCATCGCTGTGATGCATTAAGTCGACTATGTTCTCTGGCAGGCAGGCCTCCCACTCTCCCGGCCTGCAGAACTCGAGCCACTGGTTTCACTCGGCTCCCCATCCGGCTCGGCCTTCTCTGAGCCCAGTTACCGTGGGGCCACGGTGCGCACACTGTCCTCCTTCCCCAGACCTGCTGTCAGCTGTCACGTTACCAGTTCTCATTCGGGTGGCAGGTCTCCTGACCAGTCCAGTGCCCAGCTGCCCATTTAGCCCATCATTTCTGTCCCTGGCAGTGACTTTTCCAAAGACAGATCTAGGACTCTTAGGGGGCGGTAGGAAGGCTGATCCTAGCGCCTCTAGAGCACCAGGGTTGGGCATGAGAAATCCTGTGGCTTTGCACAACTCTCCTCTGCCTACATCTTTTCCTCCTGGTCTGCTTCGCTCATCTTCGGAGCTCATGCCAGGCCTCTGCAGCCCTTTCCCACTCCCTGGCAGGTCAGCCGCCACTCTTTTGGACTCTCCAGAAGATTCTGTGGCCCCACAGACTGTTTAGAAATGTGCAGATTGTTTCCCCATGAGGCAGTCACTCCTGAAGGGCAGGAAGATCTTTACTTCTGTTTGCCAAACCTCGCAGGGTCAACAAGGGGGGAATAAAAGGAGAGCCACGTGCAGAACAGAGCAGAAGCTGGAGGGGAGGTGGCTGACCTTGGAGGGGGGTGTACTGTGAACAGTGGACATTTGCCGAGATTCCCTGACCTCTGCTGGGCCTGCACTAGCTTACCGACCCTTCCCGTTGGATAGAGCACTGTTCCTATCCTCATCGTGGACAGGAGAAGACAGGCTCAGCGGGATGGAGTCAAGGAGCCCGAGGCCACACTGAGTGAGCTGCAGCTCCCACCATGGGACTCGAGAGCCAGAAGCGTCGGAGCCCGGCGTGGACGGGCATGGGAAAGAACATGTTCCCTCTGCTGTCAGCCACCCTCCTCCGGTGATCCTGCGGGTCAGGCTGCATCTCGGGGGTCTGACTTCTAACAAAGTCAAAGTCTTTTTTTTTTTAGAATTTGGCTTTTTACAGAACACGTTACAAAAGAGGTTTAGTGAAAACGACCGAAGTCCACAGCCTCCTCGGCCTCCTGAGATTCTTCTGTGTGCCCGCATCCTCTTCGGGGGCGCCAGTGTGGAGGGGGCAGGGCCACCGGCCCCCCCCGCTGCCGAGGCAGGTGAGGATCCCGATGTTGACATTGGCCAACAAGCCCGGCCAGGAAGGCTCAGTATTTACACCGGCCGCCTACACGAGGGCATTGCTGTCACCTACGTGACTGTGCCCAGCCCATCACGGTGTGCAGCACGAGGCCCCAGCCCCTGAGCAGAAGCTGAGCAGAAGGCCCATCTAAACTTTGCTGTGGGACATTAACAGGTAAATTCATAGCAAAAGCGCATTTCCTATTCACTCCCCGGGCATGTGGCCAGCGTTGCATCAGGCAGTGAGGATGGGGCCCCAAAGAAAGAGCCAATGCTCCAGCCCTGGGATTGCGTGTGGAATCCGAAATCAGTGTCTGAAACAGGGTAGCCCGCGTGGCCGTGGCTGGGGCGAGGGGACTCAGGGCAGCCACCAATGCCACACCCACCCTGCAGGTCACCCGTCGTGTGTACCCTGTGCGGGGCTGGCCAGGGAGGGACCCTGTGCGCCGGCTCAGGAAGAAACGGCCAGAGAGACGCGTGCCCGCCCCTCCACCTGCCCGGCTGACTTGGAGACTCCATGTTCAGACAAAGAAATGTGTCGCTTCTTGTCTGGCTGGGAAAGTCTTCCAGGAGCTAAGCTGAGTCATGTGGAATGAAGCAGGGAAGCGAGGATGGGCCGGCAAGCCCTGAACACCCCTCAGAAACCCCAGGACAGAAGCAAAGACCCTCTCGGAGGCCAGTGGGGAGGGGGGAGGGGGAGGGCAGCGCACCCCACGGGGCCGAGGCTCCGGTTGAGGAGGGCACAGTGCCTGAGGGCCGCCCTGACAGGGAGAAGGGGCAGGATGTGCGGGGCAGGGCAGGCTGGCACGCTTCCTGGGAAGTTAATGACAGGGCTGAGGGAAGAGGAGGATGGGCGCGGCGTCTGACAAAAACGGGCTCTGTGCTTGCCAAGCCCGCTCTGGAGGAGCTGATGACCCAGCGGAGGGAAGCTTCCCGACGCCCACATGTAAAAGCAACAGTGCTATTGGGCAAGTGGCCACGAGCACAGGCTGGCGTGATTCGGTGCACAAGACCCAGAGCAAGAGGTGGGACCCCTGCCTGAACTGCTGGGCGCCTTCCTGGATCTGGGGCACAAGCCTGGCCTTTTCTCCTCAGGGTAGGACCTGCACAAACACCAACGGTGTGTTCACAGTTTCCTTGTGTCGGAAACCCTCTGTGGGAAAGGCCTAGAAGAACTGCATGGCCCTCGGTGCTGGGTTCTAAATCCCCCTAGATCAGCACTGTGCGAATCCAGGGAGGGCTCTGTGGTCTCCCTCCCACGGCGGCTGGAACAGGCCGTCAGGAAGGCCTGAAGGAGACCCAGGGGAACGAACCATCTGTCACAGAGGGAACAGGACAGTCTTGCGTCGGGTTAGTGGCTGAGGCCCCACATTTCCCTCCCAGGTAGCAGCTGAGAGATTTGGGCGCAAGGGGGTGTCTCCCCTCCCAGCCTGACAGGTGCTATGTGCTTCCACGGGATGGGCCCGAACAAAACCCAAATATCCATGATCCCTTGGATCCGGGGGTACTGGGCAGCCTCACATATCCTTCTGTTGACGGAGCAGAGAAGCAGGATCACGCACTAGGAAAATCTCTGCCCTCTTGGAATGCAACCATCATTGTCCTTTTAGCTCAATGTCAAGTACGTGATCTTTTATCCTCGGTTAATGGAGGAGGATGAGAGCCAAAGTTCAGCACCCTGCATCAGGTTGGCCGGCCAGCGTATTCTCCGAGGCATGTTCCCAGCTCCGGTCCTCCTGCCCCTACCCTCCTGCCCCGACCCTGTTCCCCGGGCAGATGGAGGGCGCTGGGCCATCCAGCCTGGAACCCTGGGTCTGGCCAGGAGGATGTTCTTCCTGGGCCGAGGGCTGAGGGCCGAGGGCCCGGTCCCACCCTCTCGCCAGGCTTCCCACCTCCTTCCAGGGAGACAGCTCAGACTCCTGGCTGCGCTTCTCCAGGAAGTCAGTGGCATTGCTCCAGACCCTGGCGGGCCTGGCTCTGTGCAAGCTTGCTGAGCACATGAACGTGAGCAGGTGTAGGGCGGTCTTCACCGCCTCACAGAACCACATGTTGCGAGGCAAACTACTTTTCTGAGTAAAGGTCACTGGGGGCCCAGGTGCTGCTAATTCCCAGGGAATCCTGCTTGGGGATGGGGGTGGGAGGCCGGGCAGTGACTGCCCCCCCCACGTGCGGTCAGTCCTCACACTGGCATCGTTCTCATTTTCCAATCAACAAAACAAATTCAAAGTCCGTGACATTTTTCTTTAATTTGGAGCCCTCTCCCTAATGAGTCTGACACCTGCAGTTTCCAAGGACAGAATAGGCGGGCCACTCTCGGGAGCGCACGGGCTGGGCGGGAGTGGCCTGAGAAGTCCCCCACGCGTTCTCCGAGGAGTGTTCCTGCGGCCGGCAGGGCACATCTCATCAGTTTTCAGAGCAGGCTCCGAAGCACACAGCTTTCCGAGCAACGCCGCTCTGCAGGGGACGTCACACAGCCAATCTGGGAAAAGCCGACAGGACCTGGGCCCAGATTGCAAAACAAGAAAGGTGGGCGGACACGGGGATGCAGGGACACGAGACCCCCAGTCCCCTTGACCCGGTTTATAAGCCTTGGCTGCAGACCCAGCTCCAGGGCCCAGGGCAGAGGCCTGGGAAGGGACCCCGGCCAGGTCACCGGTGTCTGGGGGCACTATGAGGACACTGTGTCACCTCTATATATTTCAGAGAGCAACGGGGAAGAAAAACAGGTTGGAGCCTGTGTGCCCGTGGCAGGTTATAACTCCTCTGAGCAGCTTCCCCATCCTCAGTCTACCTCCCAGCACTGCTGGGATGTTTTGTGGGATCGTCGGGTAAAGGCACGGTCACTGCCCGGGTTCCACTGTGATGGCTCCTACTGCCACTGGGAACACCAAGGTGTTGAAACTGGTTGTCAGGATTGTTCCAAACCACAGTGGTTACTGCATGCTGCCCAAACTCTTACAGGAGCTTTAGGAGCTTTTTTTTTTTTTTTTTAAGAATTTAAAAGAATTGGGGTAAAAACACGTAACATAAAGCTTACCCTCATACCCGTTTCTAAGTGGGCAGGTCGTGCAGGTCAGTGGTGTTAGGAATGTTCGCATTGCTATTCAGTCCAGCCCCAGAACAGCCCCAGCCCCAAAACGGAGCACGCACACCCGACAAACAGCTCCCCACCTGCCCCCTCCTGCCACCCCAGCGCCCCCATTCCACTTTCTGTGAACGTGGCTGGGTGTTTCCTCTCTAAAGCAAGCCCGGCTCTTCACGGCCCATCGATACCCAAAATAGACACTCCATGGGAGGCCTGGTTTTGGCGGGAGTGGTCAGGCACTGGTCAGGGGTCAGAGGGGAGACACGGGGGACAGTCCTGGCTGCGCCGTGTCTGCTGGTCTGTCCGCCGCCAGGGCTCCGGGGCTTGGGCTGTGCACTGAGGCTGTGCGTCCATGACTGGATACCTCCCGGAGATCTCGGAGCGAGATCCTGGTAATTCACAGGTTTTCAATGTACCCGATTTGAATAGACACTTGTCCTTGTACTGGAATGGTCCCATGAGACTGGGTTTTCCAGCCACGGCTGGCCACGAATGTGTGCGGAAAGTGCAGACGTGCCGGTGGCCACGGGGTGGGGTGGGTGGGGACATGGGAGGACCGGCCTTTCACCATGCCCTCACCGCCACACCACCCCCACACACGTGGGCGAGCATAGCCACACGTGGGCGAGCATAGCCACACGTGCGCGCGCGCGCACGCACACACACACACACACAGACGTGCATGCACAGGCTCTTGAGGCCCCGTGGGAGGCGGCCTCAGGTCCCCCACGCACAGGCGTGTTCTAGCCACAGTGTCTGCTTTCTGCCCTGCACATGCTCAGGACTCCGAGACTGCAGGGCCTCTGGGTGCCGCTGCCAGGAGCCTGGATCTTGGCCAGGCCCCTTCCTTCCCTGCCCTCAGGGCTCGCACAACGCCTTTCCTCACCCACTGCCTGAGGTGGGGTTTCTCCTGAGGCAAGAATGTGGGTACACACAGCTGTGTTTGGAGGGTGACCCTTGGGAGACATGGAATGGTGTCAGCAAAGGACAGAGGTAGCCCCAGGAGCCTGGGTGGACACGTCTCTACAGCCCTGCTGCAGGAGCAATTCACACAGCCTTCCATTTGTTCTGTCTTCTGGGTCCACGTTTACAAGAACAGTCTTTTAAAGGTCCCCGTGCAGGGTGAGGGAGTGAGGTGTACGTCTGCCGACTCCCGTGCATCTCCAGTTGACAGTGTCTGCTGGGGACACAGTGTCTGCAGGTGAGGGGACAGAGGAGACCCTGAGGCAGACCCAGGAAGGTCCCGACATGACAGGGACCCAGGCCCCCAGAGCGGGCAGGAGCCGGGCACTGAAGGTTGGCGATGTTCCCTGTGTTTTCACGGAGCCACACATGTCCTTCTAGAAGAGCACCCCACAAACTCGGGTCTGCTTTATCTTCTTCACATGCACATCGCTCTCTGAGGCCATCCAACTCATACCTGCTTCTCAGTTACAGCCCCGCATGCCCCCCATGCTCCTGCTGAAGTTCAGCGAGCTCGCGTGCTCAGACCTTTGCTCCCTCCCCTTTGCCAGGCTGCCAAGGGGCTGGGGGATGCCGGGAGCATGGCATGAGGCGGACTTCCCCAAATGGGGTCCTGAGAAGCTGGTTGCCACCCCTCACCCTTTATTGATGCAGAGGTCTGGTCATGAAATTGTTCAGGGTCAGAGACCCAATGTGTGTGTTCCCAGTGTTCAGGGCCGGAGTCCCGACACGATTATGATGGTATCAGGGCCCGGAGCTGGACCTGTGCCCGAATTGGAGGGGAGCTGCCAGAGCATGGAGAGGAGGCCATGGGCCCCGTGGAGAGAACGCAACTGCATCCAGTATCAACATGAAGCCTGCCCTGCTGCCACCTTGGTCCCGGATTCCCAGAAACCAGCACAGCAACCAGCAGCCTTTGTCGTTCAAGCCGTGCTGCGGCCAAAGCGGACGCAGACAGATCACATGGAGCACCGCATGCGCGGGAAAATCCTGAGTGTTTTCACCAACAGCAAAGAAGAGGATTTAGAAAACAAAACAGGGGCGCTGGGGGCTCAGTAGGTTAAGTGTCTGCCTTGGGCTCAGGTCATGATCTCAGGGTCCTGAGATCAAGTCCTGCAACAGGCTCACTGCTCATCAGGGAGTCTGCTTCTCCCTCTGCCTCCCCCCACTCGTGCTCTCTCTCCCAAATAAATAAGTAAAATCTTAAAAAAAAAAAAACCATAAAAAACAAAACAGACAAAAAGAAACTCCATGGACCTCGAGCGACCTGCCCAGTGTGCTCTGCTTCTCATCAGCCTCCCATGGCGTTGGGTGTCGAGCTTCAGGAAGGGGATGTCCCAACGATCGGAATGGCCTGACAGGCCGCGTTGGCCTGCGGAGCTGGGGGCGACCTTCCTGCTAGTGTCCCTGCCAGCAGGTGCCTCTGGGGAAGGGGCGAGGCAGATGGATTTGTCCCAAGGCCCCTCTGCCTCCTGGACACACAAGACCAACTTCACGGGAAGTGATGGTAACCTTGGATCAGGGACAAGACCACTCAACCCATCCGACCAGGGGCAAACTTGGGGACAAACGTTCGAAAAATGGTAACAGTGGTGGTGTTTGAATATGGGATTATGGATGGCTTGTATACCCTTTTGCCACTTTCCCATCAATTTCTAGGAGTTCCTGTAGCCACAAAAAAATAAATGGCAGAGTCGTCCGCACATGTATGACAGACGTTCTCCAGCTCCTGAGCTGGTCACTCCACCTGGGCCCTGGACTTCCCCTTCGTCCAGGCGACCCACAGCCAGCACTTCTGAGGACTCGAGCCTCTCTCCTTTGATGAGTCACCGCTCTGCCTTGTGACTACACTTGGGGCATTATTTAAACCTTAGACCTTTAAACTTCCCATAATTGTGCTTTGTTTCCTCGAAGAAAGGGATTTTCAGCGGGGGAGACTTGCCTGACTCCCCTCTGACTGTGGCCAGCTCCTTGCGCGCTCCAGGGTCACTTTCCTCCTCTGCTGAGGGAGGACAAGAGCAACACCTCCCACCCAGGAGGCCTGGGAGAACCGAATGGGTTAAAATTCAGCCCCGAGGCCGCACATCACTGTTTTTCACGCTTCTGATGAGAAAGCTCGTGGAACGCTGGGACTAAGTGGACAGCCTTTCCTCCCTTGACTGGGGGGCCCCTGGTCTCTTAGGTGGTGTGAGGCCGGGTCGGAGGTCACACTCGGAGCCCGCACATTGGCCGCCCCGTGGTTCATGCTTCCCAGCGCGTTCCCTCTCGTGACACATCTGCACACCGCAGTGCACTAGCCCCCGGTGGCCCCTGACCACTCCACCCCTGCCCCTGCTCTGTGTGCTGTGTTCTCAGCTCACCAAACTTGCCCCCCACCCCCGGGAGAGATCATGGGACAGGCTGGGGTTCTGCTCAGAGCAGCACCGCCAGTGACCGGCACGGAGCCTGGCTCGGCTCACGGCACATGCCTGTCCATAAATATCTGCTGAGCAGATGAGTGAAACCTCTCCTCCCAGTTACGTTTCTGCCCTTCAGACGGTGGCCGCCAGACTCAATTAGGAGTCTGTGAACTTGGCTGATTGCCATTTGCTGTGGGAACCTGGGACAGGCTCTCATGGCTGGAGACCCGACATGATTCCCAAAGCATCTCCTTCCTTTGAGACCTGGCGGGTCCCACGAGGCCCACAGCAACAGAGCGAGAAGGTGCGTGAGCTCCACAAACACCTGGTGGCTGCAGGGGAAGGAAAGCAGACAGCGAGGAGACAGAGGCATTGTCTGCTTGCTCTGAAACCACTCGCACACAGATCTCATCTTGTGCAGCGGGCGGGCACTCATGCATCCGCGCCAGCCGACCCCTGCAGGCGAGCGCATCTGCTCGGTGACTCAGGGCTGGCTGCCGCCCAGCTCTGCCCGTCCGGCGGTTGCTGTCTGCTGGGCTGAACACACAGAAAGGTGGCTCCGTGACTTAGAGCCTGATAATCACCAGCCCTCCGCCCACCCGGCTGGGTTGTTCTTCCCCAAAGCAATCCCTGAATCTCTGTTTTCACTGGGAAATATATCATAAGTACAGGAAAGCACGGAAAATGTATACATACACCTTAGAGTCGTTAACAGAAACAAAGCGAGGGTGAGGGGGCACAGGGGACGCCAGTCGGGGGTACAAAGTCTGCGTCGCACCATGAGAATGACGATGGTGTTGTGCAGTGCCCGTGCTTATTAACTATACAAGTTACAAGTTCTATAGTTACAAGTAACTATACTACTTACAAGTTCGGAAGGACAGTCCATCTTGTGTCAATTGTTCTTATCACAAATAAGGAAATTAATTAAGAGGGCGGGAGGTGCTGACAGATTTATGGCATAGGCTGTTGCAATCGTTTCACAGGTGGGTCCTTATCTCCAACCTCATCAGGTCGTAAACAAGGCTGCATAGCTTTTTGGATGCATCTGCGCCTCAGTACAGTAGACAAAGAAAGAATGAACAGAACACACATCACAGAGGACCCTGGAGCAGCCCTCCCAGAGGGGACCATTATCCCGACTTTTGTGCATCTTTGTTTTTATGAAGTTTTTTTTTTTTAAGATTTTATTTATTTGACAGAGAGGGACACAGCGAGAAAGAGAACACAAGAAGGGGGAGTGAGAGCGGTGCCTGGGTGGCTCAGTGGGTTAAGCCTCTGCCTTCGGCTCAGGTCATGATCCCAGGGTCCTGGGATCGAGCCCCGCATCCGGCTCTCTGCTCAGCAGGGAGCCTTCCTCCATCTCTCTCTCTTGCCTGCCTCTCTGCCTACTTGTGATCTGTGAAATAAATAAATAAAAAATCTTAAAAAAAAAAAAAAAAAGAAGGGGGAGTGGGAGAGGGAGAAGCAGGCTTCTGGCCGAGCAGAGAGCCCGACGTGGGGCTCTGTCTCACGACCCTGAGATCATGACCCGAGCCGAAACCAAGAGTCAGATGCCACCCAGGTGCCCCCCAAATCTTTTAATTAGAAAATGCTTTTAAAATTGGAGTTAACATACAATGTTATATTCATTTCAGGTGCAGAACATACATTCGATGATTCTATACGTTCCGCAGTGCTCGCCCTGGGCAACCACATGATGTTGTTAGGATGCTACTGACTGGTTTCCCCATGCTGTGCTTGCATTTCCGCGACTTATTGGTAACTGGAAGTTTGTGCTCTTGATCCCCTTCACCCAAACCATCAGTCCTCTGCATTCAGGCGTGTGCGTCAGTTGGTTCTTTAGATTCCCCATACAAGTGAGATGATGCAGTAGCTCTTTGACTCACTGCTTGGTCTTACCCATGTGTGGAGGTGCAACAGGCCTACAGTTGTTCCGAAGAGCTGAGCAGGTCCGAGCCTTACTTTGTAGGACCCTGATGCCCCACTGGCTGCCGGTCCCCACAGGCAGCTGGAGCAGAGCCTGGCTTCATTCTCCATGGGGTGCCCTGAGGGTTCGCCGGAGGCACATGGCAGGGCTCCGTGTGATCTAGGTGCTACCCGTCCAGCAGCGAGATGCTCAGAACAGAGTGGGCTGCTCTGGCCTTTTTGCCTCCAGACTCGCGCTGGCTGCCAGAGGCTGAAGTCTGTGTGCTCAGGTGCTTGGGAAGCAAGGTGCTCAGTACTCCAGGGAATGGACAGAAGAGGACAGAGAAGTGGGTCAAGCACATGGTGGGCGTTCCATCTTCATGTTTAAAGCACTGCTCTGTGGTCATGACCTGTGATGACCTGTGCTCAGGCTGCCCAGACCCACCACCCCTCTCCAGAGGCTCCTGGAAGAGGGCCTGCCACTGGGCTTAGGGTTGCAGAAGCCTAGGGAAGGTCAAGTCCATGCCTGGAAGAACTCAGGTGCGCACTGGCCTGCTCGTGGAAAACCTGCCACAAGAGGTGAATGGCAACCCCAGGCCCTTGGCACGATGGGGGAGTGCATCCAGAGTCTTACCGCCTGGAACCTGGACATGAGGCCTGGGTGCCTGGCTCCCTCCACAGGGGACTGCAGCCTTAGAGGGTGTGCGAGCTATTTGTGGGTGCTGAGGAGGCCGGGCAGGGAGTCCCCGGTCCTGCTCCCCTCTCTGGGGCCAAGGGATATGCACTCAGGCGAGCTCTGTGACCTGGAGGAGAGGCACCGGGGCCACAGCCCATTAGAGTCAGCTCTCTGTCCCCGCCACAGCCCATGCACTGCTGGGGGTAAACCATGGCGAGAGCAATCTAGAAGGGGGCCAGATCATCACCTCCCCCATCTCAAGGCTGGCGAGCCCCTGTGGTTGCCGAACACACTGGCCACGCATTTCCACCCTGGGCGTCACTAGCGTGTGTTCCTGCACAATTCCTTCCTGGGGCTCCCCACCTTTAAACTGCGAGAGTGGGGTTCTGGGGGTCCTCCTTGGGGTGGGGGGGTTGGGAATCAGAATCGCCTGGGAGAGTGTGTGAGCGGGATTCCCTATTCCTCACCCAGCGACTCTGATCCAGCCCGTCCACGGCGAGGCCGGGTGGCATGTTTTTGAAAAGCCTTGGGTGATTCTTGTGTAACCCTGAGTTGAGAAACACTGACATGATTCAAATGCCTGCTGTGGCATTACAACTCGGGAAGCTGATGGTAATATTTTCCAAGACAAAATCCACAGGGCCGTGGAGCCGGATGTGCTCAGACCCCTGGAGGCGGCCTTGTGGGGACATGGTCACTGTCTTCCAGAGCCTGGAAGACACAAGCTGGCCTCTGACACTGCCGCGGAGAGGTGGGCGCCTTCTGTTGTCCCAGGAGTTCCCCATTTGCCTGATTCCTTCCATCTTTCACTGCAGAGGAGGAACAATAAAGGCGCTGTTTCTTCGCCTCCACCCTCTGTACTTAAAAATCACTTAATTAAAATACCTATGGAGTAGGGGCGCCTGGGTGGCTCAGTGGGTTAAAGCCTCTGCCTTCGGCTCAGGTCATGATCCCAGGGTCCTGGGATCGAGCCCCACATCGGGCTCTCTGCTCAGTGGGGAGCCTGCTTCCCTCTCTCTCTCTCTGCCTGCCTCTGCCTACTTGTGATCTCTCTCTGTCAAGTAAATAAATAAAATCTTTATTTTAAAAAAAAACCTATGGAGTAAATGATACATGGTCTCAGATTCCCTTCCAAGTAATCCATGGTGGGAGCCGTGGGGGTGGACAGGTGGAGGGAGGCTGGCCACGTGGGTGGAGAATCCAAGCAAGGGGCACTCAGGGAGTCCTTCTGCTTGGACCAGGTTACCCACAAAAACAGCAACTTGCACATGGTTACCAAGCGCTGTTCTTTTACACATATATTTGACACTATAAGCAGGCAAACCACGCATTCCACTGGATCTTCACGGTTCCCGCGTTCATTGTGGTTCCGTGTTGCCCGAGGAGCTCACCGACAATGAGGTCCTCGGAAAGACCCAACAGCCATTTAAACACTCGACCGCTCCGCACAAGCTCAGCGTCCACTGAGCAGCCGCTGCCTGGGGCCTCTGATACTAGCTGCTTGAATTCAAGTACAGGTCATCCACTACTTTATCATTTATTTATTTTTAAAGACTCATTTATTTATTTGAGAGAGAGAGAGAGAGAGAGCGTGCACGAGCAGGGGGAGCAGCAGCAGGACCGGGAGAAGCGGACTCCTCGCTGAGCAGGGAGCCCCATGCGGGACTCAGTCTCACGACACTGGGATCATGATCTGGGCCAAAGGCACACACTGAACTGACTGAGCCACCCAGGCGCCCTAATTGCATCTCCAATAAGTGAATCTAAGCTGGACCATGGACTGAGTGTGGCAATCGAGGGCTGGAAAATTGACTGTAAGTTCTTCGTGAGCTGGGAAAAATCAAGGAGGCAACTGAAAACCAGCAGACATGAAGCAGGTGCCCCCAAAGTGCTTATCGAGTTAATTTGCTGATCCCCTTTCTAGACAGCACCTTTTACCTTGAAACACGATTTCCTTGGGTGCCACAGCTGCTTCCTTTACTCAGTATCTGCACTTCTCAAGCCCCTGGTGATTGTGACTCATTTTGCATTCTACACTATTAGTTCTGACAAAGTTCAAGCCAGCCAAATTTCCTGGAGTCTCCAGAGAACCCACACTCCGCTCACCAGGCTCCCTCACAGCCAGCCAGAGTGGGACAGCAGGTGCTCCTGTCTGCGCAAAACAAGGTAATTAGAATTTTGGTGTAAAACATACACACGTCATCTCTTTTTAAAGCCTTCTGTTTTAGGGGCGCCTGGGTGGCTCAGTGGGTTAAAGCCTCTGCCTTCGGCTCAGGTCATGATCCCAGAGTCCTGGAATCGAGCCCCGCATTGGGCTCTCTGCCCAGCAGGGAGGCTGCTTCCTCCTCTCTCTCTGCCTGCCTCTCCGCCTACTTGTGATCTCTGTCTGTCAAATAAATAAATAAAAAATCTTTAAAGCCTTCTGTTTTAGAGAATGCTCATGCAGGCCCAAGTCCCACAACAGTGTCTTCTGAGAGCCTTGGGCACACTCGGGCTGCTCAGCCAGGGACAAGTGTTTTTTGGGGAGTCCTTCTGAGCAATAACCCAGCAGCAGACGATGCGCCCCCAAGAGTCCCACGGGCTCCTCTTCGGAGCTACCGGGTCCCACCTGGGTAGACACCTTGGTGGAAACATCAGATCTCCCCAGTGTTAACGCGGCTTCCTGTGGGGAAGAGATTGGCTATGCAACTCAACGACTACTTTGTTCTTTTTTTTTTTTTTTAAAGATTTTATTTATTTATTTGTTAGAGTGCGAGAGAGAGCACAAGCGGGCAGAGTGGCAGGCAGAGGCAGAGGCAGAAGCAGGCTCCCCGTGGAGCAAGGAGCCCGACGTGGGACTCGATCCCAAGACACTGGGATCAGGACCTGAGCCAAAGGGAGCTGCTTGCTTAACCGACTGAGCCACCCAGGCGTCCCAACAGTTACTTTGTTCTTATTCCGAGTGCCGCGGAGGCAGGAAAGGGTCTGGGCGTCGTGTGGAGAATGTGGGTCTCGCGCTTGGGGCGGATCCCATGTGGGCGCCACCAGCCACGTCAGCACGAAACTCAGCCCATGCACAAGCGGAGGGAGGGATGGGGTGAAGCTTCTCAGGAAGTGGTATTTCAGGCCCTGGACGCCCTGCGCTGGGTGGGTCGGGACATAGGAGGTGCTCCAGGAGGTGGGGGCCTCCCCAGCAGAGGCGCCGAGAACAATGAGCTTCCCTGGAACGAGTGCACATCAGTCAGGGCTGGGGGGGGGGGGGGGGGACAGGGCAGGTGCTAAGGGTGGGCTGATGTCACAGCACGAAGGTCCATGTATAATTAGACTAATGAGTTCGGACTGAGAACCAAACCCCAGGAGAACTGACTAGAGGCTGACAGGAGCTCGAGGCGAGGCTTTGCTGGGGTTAAGGTCCAGCTGGAGGGAGCTGTGCAGAGGAAAGGGGCCTCTGGCGGGGAGGTCCGTCACAGCAAAGCGCGTGTGGGCCGGGCTTAGGGGTTTATTAGCACCTGCGAACCCAAAGATCAGGCTTCTTCACTTCACACGTGGCTTGTCTGTGAACATGCTTAAGAGTTAGCACATGGTCATGAGGAGGAAAGCCGGTGAGGGGTCGGCGCTGGGGCCCACGGTGGCGCAGACTGGTTGGGTCCAGTCTCTGCTGGCTGCATCCCCGCCCCCGCAGCCCAGCAAGACTCCTCAAGGCCCAGAGTCTTAGCCCTTTGCTCTTCCTCATGGAGGCTGGATCTCGTGGTCAGGGCCGAGGGACCCGACCCTCTGTCTCCATGTCATTAAGGAGTGTTCTGGAAAGGCGGCCCCGGTTTCAGTGTCTGCGAGACTGGAACGGGAGGCCCACCGGCGGACCCCGGTAGATAAGGAAAGGTAATTGCAGCGCGAGGCCGAGCCCTTGAGGACAAGGGAAGGGGAGTTTGCAGAAACATGTCTGTGTAACAGAGGCCTGACCGCCGCTCAGAACTGAACACCTTTCGAGGCTTGAGCTTGGGTGACCAGGAGGAAGAGCAAGTGCTGGGACGGAGGGAAGAGAAGCTAATGATCTCTGCTGGAAACCTCATCTGTTGGAGCGTCTCCATTTTGGGCGGCAGCGGGGCGGGGGATTTTATTTATTTAAGAGAGAGAGAGTGATCGAGCAAGCAGAGGCAGGGAGAGGGAGAAGCAGACTCCCCGCTGAGCAGGGAGCGTGATGTGGGGCTCGATCCCAGGACCCTGGGATCACCACCTGAGCCAAAACCAAGAGTCACCCAGGCACCCCCACTGATTATTCTTCAAAGTAGCACATTTCCTTAGCGTGAGGTGGAGTGCGGAATGGAAGGAAAAGAAGGCAAGTGCCCCATGTCTGCAGTGACATCACACCGTAAGCAGCACAGCGAATGAGCGATGATAGCGAACACAGACGTGGCCCTTGCAAACACAGCAGGGACTTGTCACAGGCACGGGAGGGGTTCCCAACCGGCCAGACCCAGGGCAACCTGAGAGTCGCATGTTCCACAAGGAAGGGAGTCGCTCATGGTTTCCAGCACCGCCCTCCACAGAGAGCCACGTGTGAGCAGCCCAGCAGGACCACCCTCCCACGGGATACAGGGACTGAGTCAGGAGCGGGACAAACCCCGACGGCACCACCAGACAGGATGCAGTGAGAACATGGCACCCTTCGTCAAAGTCCTGCCACAGTCACGTAACCACGGTAGCGTAACTGGGGTGGGACTATGAGGATACCACTGACCAACTGCTGATGGCTTTCTACAAAGTAACTGGCCCGGAACCTTCCAGAAAGTCAGAAGTCAGGAGACGGGAAATGTTCCAATTTTGAGGGAACGGGAGCGAAACAGGAACAGACTGAACAGCTCACTCCTGGCCCTTCTGTCAAAAGGACGACCTGGGGCAGCTGGAGAGAGAGGCCTGGCAGAGCTGGGGGGCCACGGAACGGCCACGTCTCACAGCTGGTTTCCTGAGTGTGACGGCTGGCTATCGGGGGAGCCTGGGGCGCGGGAGACGTACATCATGGTGTTTGGGGATGATGGGGCCTCGAGCAGGCAACTTACACTCGGATGGCTTAGGGCAAAGTTCTTTTTACTGTGATCGCAACTCTGCTGAAGTACACTCGAGACTGTTTTCAAAATTTTATTTAAAAAAAGTCATCAGTTATTTTAGTTCAACAGTTAAACATCTTTCTTGTTGTTAAAGAGAAGGGAGGGTGTTCCCGCGCCCAGCTAGCCAGACGGAAAGTCTTCGGATCCAGCAGGCCACATCACTCCGGGAGTAACACGCTCACAAGGGACGCCCTCTGCGTCAGCGGGCAAGCGGGCGGCTCGGCCGGCTGGATGCACTGACCTGCTCCGGGGCCCGCTGCTGCCAGGGTCACCGGCTGAGGGACCGCTGCAGAGCTTCATACATCACCTGGTCCTGAGAACAGGGGACAAGACAGAGAGCTTGTGAGCGTGACACGGGCTGATATGCGTCCCCCAAATGCGCACGCTGACATCCCACCCCCACGACCTCACAGTAACCGTGACTGGAGGTAAGGTGTTCAGGGAGGCCGTGAATTTGTAAGGAACCCCCCCAGGATGGGTTCTAAGCCAGCGGGACCAGTGTTTCTGCAGGAAGACGGATGAAGAACAGACAGGCCCAGGGAGGCCGTGCGAGGACATGGGGAAGTGGCCTCGGGAGAAGCCAGTCCCGCTGACACCGTGATGAGGGACGCCCAGCCCCCAGTCCCTCCACCTGCAGCTCTGTGGAGTGTGCCCAGCCTGCCACAGGACCTGGGAGGCCGACTCCCAGCTGCCCCAACATCAGTGCCCGTCTTTCTGTCACTGGTGTGGGGACCAGCATGATGGACTGTTTGCATTAGTTATGTATTAGGGTCAGGTGATGGCCCACTAACACAGCGTTTTAGTTACTGAGGCTTCTGGAAAACAGGTCAGTGTTGTTAGCCGTCCCCACTCCCAGCTCGGTCTTCCTGCAGTTTCCCTGCTGCTGCAGTCTGCTTGGTTTTCCACAGCAACTTTCAGTCACACCATCTGGTCCCCAGCACAAATTACGCAAGAATTAAAAAGACCACGGAGTAGAGCCATTTAAATGATTTCGAACAGCAACAAACGGCCTTAGCATGGCATGTGCCGACCAGCCCGGGGCCCCGTGCTAGAGGCACAGCCGCGTCCCCGACGTCCGGCAGACGCCAAGACACTCGCACGAGCGGCCCCGGTGAGATCTGTCTCGCACGTATGAGGTCTGTCCGGTGTTCAGACGGGACTTTACTACCATCAGCTTTTACCCTGGCCACAATCCTGAGTCAGGCAGAGAAAGGCAAACTCTTCTGTTTGTTCTCTCTGCGAGAAGTCAGACCCTGACGAGAGGGCGTTTCCCATTCACAAGGGAAACCCATTTCCTGGACTGTACTTAATGTTCACCTCCGGTCTGAAAGACAGATTGGAAAAAAACATCTGTGTAACTTGTTTTAGTGATTTTTAAAGTACCTGTCAAACAGTTTCAAAGGTGAACATAAAGTAGGAATTAGTGAAATGCTGAATTAACTCTGAAATAGTGTAAAACAGTCCCTCTG
The DNA here is from genome assembly GCF_002288905.1 of Enhydra lutris kenyoni. NCBI lineage: Eukaryota > Metazoa > Chordata > Mammalia > Carnivora > Mustelidae > Enhydra > Enhydra lutris. Next base: position 30,745,332 of record NW_019154108.1, on the reverse strand, counting down.
TACATCAGTTTCAGTGCTGAATAATCTACAGTAAAGACATTTTAGGCACCCCTACATTATAACCAGGTTAGAGCAATCCCTTTCTTTCTTTCCTTCCCTTTTTTTTTTTTTTTTAAAGATTTTATTTATTTGAAGGTGGGGGGGAATCACAAGTAGGCAGAGAGGCAGGCAGAGGGAGAAGGGGAAGCATGCTCCCTGCTGAGCAGAGAGCCCGATGGGCTCGATCCCAGGACCCTGAGATCATGACCTGAGCTGAAGGCAGAGGCTTAACCCAATGAGCCACACGGGTGCCCTGAGCAATCCCTTTCTTAGAGTAAAGTAACTTTTAAAATTATAAAATAAGATCTGTTGCAAAAATGTTAGAAAATACAGATCAGAAAAAATTAATCCTCATTTCTAGAGATAACTATTATTACTATTTTGGTCATCTGGAACTTTTAAATTACTATTTTTTTCAATATTTATTTATTTCTTTAAAAAAAGATTTTATATATTTATTTGACAAAGAGAGAGACACACACAGCAAGAGAGGGAACACAAGCAGGGAGAGTGGGAGAGGGAGAAGCTGAGCAGGGAGCCCGACATGGGGCTCCATCCCAGGACCCTGAGAACATGACCTGAGCTGAAGGCAGACGCTTAATGACTGAGCCACCCAGGCACCTGTTTAGTTTTTAATTTTTCAAAAATTTTTGTTTTTTAAGTAATCTCTACACCCAGCGTGGGGCTGGAACTCGCAGCCCAAAGATCAAGAGTCACACGCTCCACCGATTGAGCCAGCTGCGCTCCCCTCAATATTTACTTTTTTTGACTAGGTAAGACCTTCATATGGAGCAAAGTTCAAAAAGGATAAAAGACCCCAAGGGAGGCCAGTCTCTCCCCACAAACAGCTGTCACTAGTTTTGTAAGTAATTGTTTCATGAGAACCAGTGGGAGTGTGGGGCTTCACCTTGATGTCCCGCCTTATTTTTAAAAGATCAAATTAATAATCAGCTTGGTCATCTGCTTTACTTAATATTTATTCAAAATTCATACGATGCCTATTTCTCAAAGAGAAGTTATAGCTTCTTATTCGCTAAGTTTTTCAGAAATCAAATATTTAGAGATTTACGATCTCCCAAACTATGAAGACTACACTAGTACTAAGTCTCACTAGGACATCCTCAGAGTCTTTGATAATGTCTGGCATGACAGGTGCAGATGTTTTTAATAAAATCAGCCACACTGCCTCTGTCGTGTAGTTGGTCCCTTCCATGTAGCAAAAGCTACATGGAAGCCATGTTCTAACACCGACGGGATCGAGTGCCCAGGTCAATACGTGTTCTATGTGTAGCAGCCTGTCCCCTGCAGTTTTTCTGTGAGTCCAGCACAGAGCCTGGCACGCACACAGCAGGGACTCGACACACGTAAAGAGTCAGATCGTAGGTAACCCATTAAAACACAGCTGGAAACTCTGACTTGAGGAGCTGTTCTCCTGGGAGTGTCCATGGGGTGGAAATAATCTGGGAAATGAACCATCTACTTCTGCGTGTGGAGAAGAAAAAGGAAGAGCTGGGGGCAGCGGGTGTGAAAAACACTCCGCCGGTGAGCAAATGAACAGGAGGGTTGCTCTGGGGTGGTTTAACAGAGGAAGTAAAGACCAAAATCCGGCTTGTCCGTCTGAGTGAGGTTTCCTTCCTGACGTGAAACGATGCCAGAGCGAGCAGCGTGAAGAGACTGTACCGGGAAATAATAAATATCTGGGAAAGTAACCTCAAGGTCTCAACGTGGACAGCAGCTGGGGGGCCTCAGGTCTCCGGCGCGCAGGGACACCGGCACGGGGAACGACGCTGCTCTGTGATGCATGCGCGGCCGGGACGCTCGCCTCTGGATTTGGAGAAGCCGCTGGCGGAGGGTCCTGGCTTTTGTGTCAGGGATCTGTCCTCACAGATCGCAGCCTGTCAGGTCCTCTTGGGACCAAACAGGACGCAGCCACTCACTAGCAGTGAGGACGGGCAAGGATCTTCAGTGGAGCCCGAGGGCCTCGCCCTGCCCGAGTGAGAGCCGGCCGAGGATGGACAGCTGGTGAGGACAGACAGCCAGAGAGGACAGACAACCGGAGAGGAGTCTCTGCTCGATGCCGACACCACCACCCTGAACCAGTTACCAACGGTTTACTGGGCCAGGTGACACATTTCTGCATTGGGTCTCTAAGCCAAGAGTGTGCTGAGTATTTGAGAACTATGAAGGCCCACTCTGTAGACCTCGAGACAGGACTTCTGTCTTCTTAGACGTCTCATTACTCCCATGTTAATTCAAAGCAATTGCCATTTTGGTAAGTAGGTCCGAGAGGCTAAAATGTGTGTTCCTTGCACAATAAACAAAATCTAGTGATTCTATTTCAGCAGGAAGACCCCAAACCCCAATCCCACCACTACCATGTCAGTTAACCTGAGTCACCAGCATCTTATTTACAGATTTTCATTCTAGGCCTTGAAGGCATGAGCGTGACCAAACTCTGCGGCCCCTCACAGCCCAGCCTGGCCAGAGGATCTAATTTCCTAATTGGCCACACTGACTGGTTCTGGCACGGGATCCTAACCTGGGCTGGACCGACCCCAGGGTTCCCTGAGACTCTCCCGTCAGAGCCTGTGGGGAACTCTCTTGCTGGGAGGTGTCTGAGCCTCCCACCTTCCCCCAGGAAAGGAAGCAATGAGGTTCGGCAGCCAGCATGCCTAGAGCCATCTGTGCTCTCAAGATCCTTGTTAAGTGGAACAATGAACTGTTGTTGTTTTTTAAACTCAAGATGCATCATTTTATTTTATATTTGAGAGAGAGAGATCACGTGAGCACATGGGCACGAGGAGGGGAAGAGACAAAGATCGAAGCCCCAGAAGTGGGGCTTTGATCTCAGGACCCCGGGATCATGACCTGAAATGAAGGCAGATGCTTAACCCACTGAGCCACCTAGGTGTCTCCAAACAACTCTGTTTTCCCCTAAGCACTTGAGTTGGAGTTGGGTTTCTGTCCTTTACAACTAAAAGAGCCCTAATTACAAAAGCATAAAGAAGTGGCTTATCAATGAGCTGCTTAGATTCACATCCAAAAAAGTGCCACACCTTTCAACCCTGCCTGGGCCTCTAATTCCAACTGCACTGTCCTCCACCAGAAGGGCGAGGTTCTTTACCACAGTTCTCACCTGGGAAGGACCAGGAAAAAATGGAATAAGAAGGATCCGAGAGCGCCCCCCCCCCGAAAAACCCACAATATACATTGGCGTCAAATTCACCAGCAGAAGTGTGCAAAGGAGATAAAGCAAAGGTTTAATCCTTAATTGTCGTAGCTGCTTGGATGAAAACATAGCCAAATTTAGAAATCAGGTCAAGTGATTTTTGAACTTTGTATGACACATTTGTAGTCTCTGTAATAAAGTCACTCAAGCAACAAACATGGGAACTTTTCAAAATACAGCAGTTTCTAGAAAACTGATCTTTTTGGAGATAAAGAGAGTGATAAATGAGCTATCCAAGGTCAACAGATAAAAACTAACTGAATTTATATATATTAGCAACAGTTAGAAAATAAGATGTAAAAAAAATCCATAAATAACAAAAAAGTATAAACTACTTGGGAATAAATTTGATGAAAGATGGTAAGATATTTACCATGAAAACTCACATTACTGTGGATCTAAGAAGTGAAATGAATTAAAAAGTGAATAAATTTATCTAAGAGAAATTAAACAAATGGACAGATGTACAAAGTTCATGAAGTGAAAAACTTTCAAGAGCTATTCTCATAACTGATCTAGATTCAGTCCAATTCCAAATCCCAGCAGGCTTCTTGTGTAGGAATCGATAAGCTGATTATAAACTTTATATGGACATGAAAAGGGTTTAAGATATTTTTAAAAATTGAGGGGAGATAAAAGAGGACAAATTTGGAGAGCTTATACCTGATCCCACAACTTATAGATCTATGGTCATCAAGACAGTGGCAAAAAAGATACCATGGCATTAAGACAGACGTAGTCAGAGCCCAGAAACAGATCCACGCCTCTATGAACAACTGGTTTTCAGAGAGGGGGTGGTGACTCCATAGGGAAATCTTCTCAACAGAGTCACAGCAAGTAGGAGCCACATGGAAACATGGAACCATGACCCCCACCTCCCCTCCCATCAAACTAAAATATTAATTTGAGATGAATCACAAGGCTCCATGTAAAAGCTAAAAAGTATGACATGTCTAGAAAAAAGCAAAGGTGAGAATCTTTGTGAACTTGAAGTTGCCAAGATTTCTCCTGACAGGATGCACAAGCCATACACACAGGAGCCAGGCTGGCCTCCGTCTGGATTCAAGGATCCTGCTCTCCAGAAGGTGCTTTTAGATGACAGAAAGGTGAGCAGCAGATTTGGAGAGAATGTCTTCCACATGCACATCTGAATAAGCTAAGAATCTGTACAGGTTTATAGCAAGGAGAGGTACAAGTCTAGTGTTTAAGATCAAAGCACGAGGACAGGACAGCAGAACTCCAAACGGCCCACGGGCACGTGAAACTTTGCTGGCCGTCCTACCATTCGGAGATGCCCATAGAGTGCACACGGGATACCAGCTCCTATGCCGCTGGATGCTGCCGCGAAACGACTATGACACTGGGGGACTCAGCCGCTCCCCAAGGAAGGGTCTGGAGCCCTGGCCATGCCGCCCCAGCTGCACACCAGGGAGAAGTGCAAGCCAGCACCCTACTCTCACACACACATTACTCATGAAAGCCACACATACCCCAGCAGCACCAAGTGTCCCCCAACAGAGGAAACGAGAAGGAGCCATGCTATATTCTTATCCTGGAAAACGGCTCAGGTAGAAATGGACCACACATAACAGGGATGGAACCCAGAAGCCTCCACTGAGCAGAGCAGCCACCAGGGAGCTCACGCCATGGGCTTCTGTGGGGATGCAGCCCACAGACAGGTCAGACCTGCGATCGCAGGCAGTGCTGTCAGCATCGGCCACAGAGGGGCCACAAGGAACTTCGGAAGGGATGAAATGTTCTAGACACTGACGGAGATCACAGAACTGTGTGTGTGCGGGTGCTTGGGTAGCTCAGATGGTTAAGTGTCTGCCTTTGGCTCAGGTCAGGATCCTGCGGTCCTGGGATTGAGTCCCACATCAGGCTCCTTGCTCAGTGGGGAGCCTGCTTCTCCCTCTGCCTCTATCTCTCTGTCTCTCATGAATAAATAAATAATATCTTAAAAAAAAAAACCCAACTGTGTGTGTGTGCTACCGTGTGGATACATTTCTACTAAGCACAGGGAGGCTACAGGAGGAGCTGCATCCATCCACGCGTCCGCTCAGTCCTGACAAGCCCGGGACTCCAGCTGCAGATGAGGAACAATTTCAACTAAAACCATGTTTTTGATGACGAAACCTTCCGGAGGACACTAACATCACGAATCTCTTTTCCATCAAAACGAGGAGCACCAGTCTGCCAAACTATTACCGATTTTAATAAGACTGGGTTTTCTTTTTTTAATTTTCTAATTTTTTTTTTAAAGATTTTTATTTATCTATTTGACAGAGATCACAAGTAGGCAGAGACGCAGGCAGAGAGAGAGGAAGGGAAGCAGGCTCCCTGTTGAGCAGAGAGCCCGATGCGGGGCACGATCTCGGGACCCTGGGATCATGACCTGAGCCGAAGGCAGAGGCTTTAACCCACTGAGCCACCCAGGCGCCCCACAAGACTGGGTTTTACTCGAAGATGCTCAGCAGAACAGACCTGTTTCCTCTGGGACACAAAAACACCTGAGAGGTAAAGGCAGACCACTGCTTCCAGCTACAGAGGAGAACTGAGTCTGGGTACAGCAGACTCTTCTCAGGCCGAATCAGAACCACCACCAGCCCCAACCGATTAACCAGCTTCTGTGGTTAGCAGTGATAGGGTGGGAGGGCGCCTGGCTGGCTCACTCAGTACAGCTTGCGATTCTTATCTCGGGGTTGTGAATTCGAACCCCGTGCTGGGAGCAGAGATTAACTAAAAATAAAATCTTTTTTAAAAAAATAAAAGTGGTACAGCGGTCACCTCTTTAGAAGGTTCAGAGCAAATCTTGAGACACCAAACAGGGCAGCCCACCTCCCATAACTCCTTGGACTTTGACTCCAAGATTTTCAATCAGTAATTATCGTCAGAAATACTAGGCCTGGGGTAATAAATGCCTAATGATTTAAAGGGAGTTTTAGTCCACCAGGAAGCAGGTTCTCGAGGCTAAGGCGCATTACATTTCCAGAAGCCCCGAAACAAGGCAGCCAGGTGAACAAGCTTTATCACAGCGGTGCCCAAGTCAGGCGTGTCAGAGGGCTGGACGCACCCCCGCAGCTCTGTGTGGCATCGGCCGTCCTTGTTACCACCAATGGACTTCCTCTGCACGGTAAGAAGCAAACACGCGCTATCTGGCGTTGTATGTATAGAAAAGCGGGCTGTGTGTTTAACCCTTCTCTGACCTTACCGGGAGGACATCTGTACCTGCCTGAAATGTGTGGGCGAGTCCCGGGTGCCGACGAGGAAGTCTGGCTCCAGGCAGGTAAGAGTCTTGGGAAGGGTGGAGCAGGTCAGGGGACACGTGGACCAAAGAGACTAAAAATCCTCAGATGGTGGAAAGACCCACATGCGTCACCCTCTCTCTGGCTTCAGTCTTTCAAGAAACACACAAAACTAGAGTCTCAAGAATGCTCCCATAAAGACAATTATTTTCCTTGTTTCCATAAGTTCACAATCTCCTGGTCTCCATTCTAGTTTTTCTCTACACATATTAAGAGCATTTCTTACCTGTTTTGATATAGAAGATTTCACTTTCTTGAAAGCTTCTTCAAAGTGCTTCTGACTGACCTTCAGTTCACCTGGGGAGCAAATCACAGACACATCTGGGTGGGGGGCGCTAACAGCAACTGACAGGTAGATTCTCCTGAGACACTGACTTGCAAGAGGTCAAGGGAACAGGGAGGAGACAGTGATCACACTGGGTCTGTTCTGAATGACAGTCAAGACCGGGACACCCTGCTTACCAGATGTTTTGGGCCATATTTTCAATTTCATTTAATTTACACACACCTAACCATATTTAATTTTAAGTAAATGCTTAAGTTTTATATCAGTGTCCATTGTAGTGTAAATTTTTTCCCTCAGCAATCGAAACAGTTTACTTTGGGACAAATTATATAAAAAAGTACTTTGTTCATCTTTAATTAGAGAGAGTCCCTGTTTTCATTACCCTTTATTGAGAGATCACTGACATATACATGGAAGTGTAAGGTGTGTGACTATTGTGACGATTTCAGACATTGTTGTAAAGTGATCATCACAAATGTTAGCTGGAACCTACATCCCTCACACGATTGTGTGTGTGTGTGTGTGTGTGTGTGTGTGTGTGTGTGTGTGTATAACTTCTAAGATCTACTCTTTCAAGATCTATCTTTCTAAGATCTTTCTAAGATCTATCGTTCAAGTATATAATCCTTTTTGTTAATTACAGACCTCATGCAATATATCTGACCTCCGGAATGTGTTCATCTTATGGCAGGAAGTCTTATCCTCTAACCAACATCTCCCCATGCTTACCAGGTTTCAATGCAGGACACCCCAGAGAGACTATCACTCTTAAACTATCACCCTTTGAAGGCCCCTCTTTGCACTGTTTACGCCTTAATGACGATGTTTGATGAAGAAGAGCCAAAATTGTTCCTTTTTAAGATAAGACAAATAATTTAACTGGGAGTGGAAAGTAATATTCTACAGCTATTTAAGAGTGCATATGCATTAGTAGATGTTACAGCGTTATATCATAATATATATTAGATACAGAGATACTATCCCAACACTGGATCAGAAGGGGCTCTCCTTCTTTATAAGCTTGTGCCATTATGTAAGGAAGGGAAATCAAGTAACTCCATTTGGAACAAGACTTGGTTTAGAATGTTCCTGAAACAGCTTACACGATGACCATTAAAACTGAGCTAGCTGTACAAATACTAAGATACCGTATTTACCTAAAAAAAAAAAAAATTGAATAAAATGTGTAGTTAAACACGTCAAGTGGAAGGTGAATAGCATACGGATTTCGGTGAGGAAGGTATCAACACTAAGTCCCTAGAGGACAGGTAACTAGTAATGCAAACTGCAGCAGAGCACAGACGTCAGACTTTGCTGCATGATTATAAATGAACATCCAAACAGCCAACGTGTGTAGAGAGGCCCAAATATCCCAAAACACCATCAGACTCTGCTCTCAAGTGGCACACTTACACAATGTTTCTTACAAGATAGTCTAGGTTTGCGAATTTTATCTGTTACTTCCAAGAGGATTTTTTAATTTTGTTTAAAAAAAAAAACTTTTAAAATTTTTATTTATTTTTGTTTTATTTTAATTCTTAACTTTAATGCAGAATTACAAAACTCTCCATGGGTGAACTTTTTTTTTTTTTTTTAATCATGTAATATAATCTGAATGCCATGGCAACTTGTATTTTTTTTTTTTTCTAAGTCCAATGGTCTTTTTTTTTTTTTCCATCTCCAATTTTTTATTTAAATTCTAGTTAACATATAGTGTAATGTTGGTTTCAGGAGTAGCATTTAGTGATTCATCACTTACATCCTCCAAGAGGAATCTAAAATAGCTTATAATAAAAGCGATTTGGATAACTGAATCATAACAAAAACACGGGGACCTCATCATGAAGGGACGTGTGCTGACAGATCTCGGCGGCACAGATGCCGCTGGGAACTAAACCAAAGTTCACCCTGGGATTCTCAGGAGCCAAAGACAGAAGGAAGAGGGAGACAGAGAAACCCAGTGGGAATAAAAACAGACACATGGACTCTGAGTGGGGGAAGAAGAGGCTGAGAAGCCACCAGATGGGTGCCAGACACCACGTGAAGCGAAGCCTACTGGAACGGTCTTGTCAGGGACATGTCAGCTTTCACATCACAGACATGAGACAATGGTCACTTTGTGAGTCAGCAGTGCTGTGAGGTGTCCAGAGTGACAACGACAGGGAACAGAGACATTCCAGAAAGCACCGTACCTGCCTCACCTCCACCCTTCGGTCTTGTCATTTCCTGTCTCAGGGCGCAGACGGACGCTTCCCGAACCAAAGCAGAGAGATCTGCACCCCTGCAGGAGAAGACCTGCTCTCAGTTATTCTACGACAGCACAAAGAATGGAGGCTGACTGCAGTTTCCAGTCACAAATCACACAGCTCGGGAACAGAATGACCACTAGGGTCAGCAGGAGAAGACCTTTTCAATTTTACTTCAAATATTTCTAGCTTTTAGAAGAAGGGTAATTATGATGGAAACGATGCAAGGAATCATAAACATTGCTGTACTAACACCTATAGATACTGAAGTTAACGTAAAAAGTCTACATGAATTGCCCAGTTGATAGAAAGTTACACATTCATCATAAAATCTCCATCCACGGGGCCTGTGCTGCCAGTGTGCTGCCCGTCACATGCGACTTACTGCCTAGAGTAAGCTTACACAAGAGTCATTTATGGCACCTACTTCAAAAGAGGGAAGCACAAAGGCTAGCAAGTCTTTAATGTCCTGACTCAAGTCCGAGCTGAGTGGACCTGTCATAAATGAATTAAAGCAGGACAACTAACAAGCCTCTAATTACTTTGTGCAACACTATGCTGACTCAGCACAGTTCCTGAGTTCAACGAGCAACACTGCTCACTGGCATTTCACTACATCACATCTTCAACAGAATCCTGCAGCTCTTTGGGAGAGAGTTTGGACCTGGGGATAAAAACCTCATTTCTAGACATTAAAACTTACTTCATGTATATAATGTTGCCCATCCATACAACGTAAAACATTAAATGCCCATAGAGCTTAAATTATTAGCTAAATGCAATGTTTCTGTGGTTAGGTATCCAATGTTACCCCTGACCCCTTTGTAAACCTGCGCCTTCCTCTGAGAATCCAGAAGGTGTGGCCCAGGGTAAGTTCTGCCATTAAACTGCCTCTGTGTTTTAGCTCTTCAAGCTGTACACTACTCACATAAGCCATCCCCCCTGCAGAATAGTTCCTGTAGTTGTACAAGTTTGATCCCAATCGAAGTGGGGGGAGGAACTCACTGTCCTTAGAGGGAGGGAGGGGCTTCTGCTGACCACCACCACCTGTGACTCCAAGTGTGTCCCGTCATCAAGACAATCCTTGCCTTCACGCCTGAGCCAAGATAGCTGGACAGAGAAGAGGGTCATGGCCCCGATGCTCATACGTGAAGAAACGAGATAAAATGATGCATCCTGACCACACTCCCTGAGAAGAGGTTTCCAGTGTAATCCTCTTTACAAGAAATGAAGGTCTTTGACTAGAATGGACATAACCAGATGCCAATATGGTCCCCTGTCGGTCTGGCTGTTGGGATGTAAGTTGACACTGTGGAGTAACTGAGTCCTGAATGTCTCCAACATGAAAACATTGTCTCGGGGCATCTGGGAGGCACAGCTGGCTGAGCACTGGACTCTCGGTTTCAGCTCAGGTGACAGTCTCAGAGTTGTGGGATCGAGCCCATGTCAGGCTCTGCACTAAGTGTGGAGTCTGCTTGAGATTCTCTCTCTCTCTGCCCTTCCCCCCCCATCACATGCTCTTTCTTTCTCTCACTGAAATAAATTAATTAAAAAAGAGAGAGATAAAGAAAGAAAACATCACCTTACTCGCTTGGCTTTGGAAAGCACATTATTTGGCTCTGACCTAGAGGAATATCATGAGCACCAAGTATATCAAGGACAACCAAGCAGTAAGGCTTTCAAAGCCAGAGGGGTAGACGTCTCCCTGTTAGTGAAATGATTTCGTTTTCTTCTCTGTGTACCCAAAGTGGGACAGTTAACAACCTTACTGAACGTAAAGAAAATAACAAAAACCATGACCACACAAACACACGTGCTGCAGGCAGAAACGCCTGGTTTCCGGCTATCACTATGGGCTGTGCAGGTTAGCAGGTGTGCCGTGAAAATGCGTTCTGAGCCATGGAGAACAAAACGCTCACAGATGACCCTCTTCAGGGCTGAAGCAGGAACACTGAAATGTCTGCTCAGGTCTTCTGGAAGAAGGGACGGACAACTGGCAAAGGCAGCCACAGCAGTCAGGGAAGCTGGGAAGCAAGAGTTGACGTGGGAGCACATGCGCCCCAGCGCCGGAGCTCCTCAGAGCCTCAAGACGGGTAGTCCCTTCTATCAGAAGGGAGAGCCAGGCCCGAGCCAGCCACTAACCACCTTGGGCACTCGACAGGACACCAAGCTCAACCCTCCCCACAGGACTGCTGTCCCCCATCCTGCCCACAAGATCGAGAGATCAGGACTTGAGATTGAGGTACTCACGAGTAGCAATCACAGCGCAGGTCAGCAGCGAGGGCTTCCAAACTCACGTCTGCACCCAGGGGCGGTCTGGTGCCATTCTAAGAGAGAAAAATCAGTTTTCATGGAGACTTTAAAGATCTGGGCTTTTTCACAGAACAGGTTCTTCATGAAGAGTAATAACCGCTTGACTAAATGAATTATCTTTGACCTCTAGACCAGTATTGTGAGATTTCTATAAATTTCCAATTTTGAGGGGTGCCTCGGTGGCTCGGTGGGTTAAGCCTCTGCCTTCAGCTTGGGGCGTGATCCCAGGGTCCTGGGATCAAGCCCCACATCAGGCTCTCTGCTCAGTGGGGAGCCTGCTTCCCCCTCTCTCCCTGCCTCTCTGCCTACTTGTGATCTCCGTCAAATAAATAAATAAATAAAATCTTTTTTAAAAATTCCAATTTTGAGAAACAAGGTTAAGAAGCAGACTCCAATATTCAGAAAGCTAAAGGCAAATGACTGACTGATCTTGTGGAGCTGAGAATCTGTGCAGTTGCAGCAAGAACAGAAACCACCACTTCAACCTTTCTAAAGGGAAGAAACACTTCCTCTGGACAATTAAATAAGGCAAGTACTTCGGTGCAAGGCTGGCAGGTGAGATGGGAAGAACCGTGAACTTGACCAGGGGAGGATGCCACACACCCTCTGGGCTCCGTGTGCTCCTAGCCCTTGTCTGCAACTTGATCCAGGCCTTGGTGCCACCTCTCCAATGGCTCATACACCAACAGATGCCAGAAAGGACAGACATCAGGACATGCTCGGAATTCCAGCAACATATAGGCATTTGCTTATGCTACAGATGTGATGACATTTTAGTGACTTAAAATCATGACCAAGATAAATGGCAGGTCTGTGAGTTTTTGCTTTATTATTCTTTTTTATAATGTACACATATATTGCATACACTCCTTCCTTTGTAATAAGTATCACTTTAGGAAACAGCTGAAGAAACACACAGAAAGTGAGTGAGGCTCTTAAACCTCAAGGTTAGGTATTGTGCATCAGCATGGAGGGTGCCGCGAGCTGGACCGGACAGCCAGGCGCCACAAGCAGACACACAGCGTCCTCTCTCTTCCTCCCGGCTGTGCATACTTAACAGCTTCATAAACTCGGCGTCGGCTATGACTTGATAAAACGCAAATGTTCATCCGACACGTAGTCAAGAAACAGTTACGGTTCCCACTCAATCCACATTGACCTGGGAAGGCATCATGAGGAATAAACTCTGTGGGACCTCAGGCAAACAATCATGGTGCTCTTTTCTTTTTTCCCTCCCAAGTGTGTAAAACTAGATGGCCAGACTGCATGGACCCTTATAAGGTATAAAGTTTCCATTTAGTCAGTTAACCCTGGCGCGCAGGGAGGGGAGAGGTTTGGGGGGCTCGGGGGTGGCAGGAAGGAAGGAGCATAGCTTCTGAGGCTCTGGTGACGATCTCTCTTCTCTTATTGCAGTAAAATTTGCTTAACAAAACTTATTAATTTAACCATTTTTAACTGTACAGTTTAGTAGCATTAAGTACATTCACAGTGTTGTACAACCGTTCATGTCTAGAGCTTCTTCCACCTTCCCCAAATGAAATGCTAGACGCAGAGCCACTGGCCTGCCCACTCCCACCACCTCCAGCCCTGGCAACTAACGCTCTATGACCATAACTGGTAACGTTCTCTTCCTTCATCTGGAGGTTTTGTTTATAGAAACTCATGCAGCTGCGTATTTAATGACATCTCCACTTCTCTGTATGCGCATTGTACTTCAGTAAAAAGTCTAAGAAGAAGAAATAACATTGGGCCAGAAATGAGGAATTCTGACTTCTAAAATTCAAATCTACAACTACATGGACTTTGGGAAGTTCCTAGAACTTTATACTTTATTTTGGTAATAAAACACAGTAAGTATCTATTTCAAAAACTACAAGAGGAAGGAAAGTTTCCAAATTCATTCTGTGAGGCCAGCGTGATCCTGATACCAAAACCAGATAAAGATACCACAAAGAAAGAGAACAATAGGCCAATATCTCTGAGGAACATGGATGCAAAAATTTTCAACAAAGTATGAGCAAACTGAATCCAATAGTACATTAAAAAAGACATTCGCCACCATCAAGTGGGATTTATTCCTGGGATATAAGGGTGATCCAATATTTGCCAATCAATCACTGTGATACATCACATCAACACGAGAAAGGATAAAAACCATATGATCCTTTCAATAGACGCAGGGAAGGCATTTGACAAGCCCAACATCCATTCATGGTAAAAACCCTCAACAAAGTAGGTTTAGAGGGAACATACCTCAACATAATAAAGGCCATATATGAAAAACCCATGGCTAATATCATCCTAAATGGGGAAAAACTGACCTCTGTGGTCAGGAACAAGACAAGGATGTTCAATTTTACTCTTTTATTCAACATATTATTGTAAGTCCCAGCTGCAGCAATCAGAAAACAGAAAGGTATAAAAGGCTTCTAAATTGGAAAGAAGAAGCAAAACTCACTATTTGCGATGACATGACATTCTATGTAGAAAACCCTAACGACTCCACCAAAAAACTGCTAGAACTGATAAATGAATTCAGTAAAATCATAGGATACAAAAATCGATGTACAGAAATCTGTTGCATTTCTATACACCAATAATGAAGCAGCAGAAAGAGAAATTAAGAAAACAATCCCATTTATAATTGTACCAAAAAACAGTGAACTACCTAGGAATAAATCTAACCAAAGAGTTAAAAGACCGATACTCTGAAAAACCACTCATATAAGAAATTGAAGATGGGGATGCCTGGGTGGCTCAGTTATTAAGTGTCTGACTTCAGCTCAGGTCATGATCCCGGGGTCCTGGGATCAAGCCCCATGTCGGGCTCCCTACTCAGCAGGGAGCCTGCTTCTCCCTCTCCCACTCCCCATGCTTGTGTTCCTTCTTTGGCTGTCTCTGTCAAATAAATAGATAAAAATCTAAAAAAAAAAAAAGTTAAAGATGACACAAAAAAATGGAGACACTCCATTCTCATGGATTGGGAGAACAAATATTGTTAAAATGTCTCTACAACCCAAAGCAATCTACACATATATTGCAATCCCTATCAAAATACCAACAGCATTTTTCACAGAACTAGGCCAAACAATCCTAAAATTTGTGTGGAATCACAAAAGACCCCAAAAAGTGAAGCAATCTTGGAAAAGCAAAGCTGGAGGCATCACGATTCTGGACTTCATGTTTTATCACAGAACTGTAGTGATCTAGACAGTATGGTATGGGCACAAAAACAGACACAGAGATAGTGCAACAGAACAGAAAACCCAGGGATGGACCCACAACTCTATGGTCAACTAATCTTCGACAAAGCAGGAAAGAACATCCGATGGGGAAAAGACAATCTCTTCAGTCAATGGTGCTGGGAAAACTGGGCAGCTACATGCGGAAGAATGAGTCTAGACCACTCTCCTATACCATACACACACACACAAAAAGACTCAAAGTGGATTCAAGACCTAATTGTGAGACCTGAAACCATAAAACTGCTAGAAGAGAACATAGGCAGTAATGTCTCTGATATCAGCCACAGCAATGTTTTGGGTTTTTTTTTAAATTTTTTTTTTTTAAGATTTTATTTATTTATTCGACAGACAGAGATCACAAGTAGGCAGAGAGGAAGGCAGAGAGAGAGAAGGAAGCAGGCTCCCTGCTGAGCAGAGAGCCCGATGTGGGGCTCGATCCCAGGACCCTGAGATCATGACCTGAGCCGAAGGCAGAGGCTTTAACCCACTGAGCCACCCAGGCGCTCCCCCACAGCAATGTTCTTCTAGATAGGTCTCCAGAGGCAAGGAAAATACAAGCAAAATAAATTACTAGGGCTTCATCAAAATAAAAAGCTTCTGCAGAGAAAGGAAATGATCAACCAAAGTACCTGTTTTGTTCACATTCAAAGTACCTGTTTTGTTCAGCTACTTGTTGATCAAGGCAAACTACTAAATGGCATAAGGTATTTGCTTATGACATATCTGATAAAGGGTTAGTATCCAAACTATACAAAGAACTGATACAACTGAACACCCAAAAACCAAATAATCAAATTAAAAAATGGGCAGAAGAGATGAACAGACATTTCTCCAAAGATGACATGCAAATGGCCCACACATGAAAAGATGCTCAACATCACCCATCATCAGCGAAATACAAACCAAAACCATGATGAGATGCCACCTCACACCTGTCAGATGGTTAAAATGAGTAACACAAGAAAAAACAGGTGTTGGTGAAGATGTGGAGAAAGGAGGACTGCTGGTGGGAATGCAAACTGGTGCACCCATTCCGGAAAACGTATGGAGTCTCCTCAAAAAATTAAAAATATAACTACCCTATGACCCCAAACAGAAAAATACTAATTCAAAGGGATACACGCACGCTGATGTGTACCGCAGCATTATCTACAACAGCCAAGATGGGAGCAGCCGAAGTGTCCATCAACAGATGAGTGGATAAAGAGGAGGTGGTATAAATGCATGCACACACAATGGAATATTACTCAGCCATAAAAATAATGGAATCTTGCCATTTGCACTGACATGGATGGAACTAGAGGGTATAATGCTGAGCAAAATAAGTCAGAAAAAGACAATTATCATGATTTCACTCACATGTGGAATTTTTTTTTAAAGACTTTATTTATTTATTTGACAGAGAGATCACAAGTAGGCAGAGAGGCAGAGCAGAGAGAGAGGGGGAAGCAAGCTCCCTGCTGAGCAGAGAGCCTGATGTGGGGCTCGATCCCAGGACCCTGAGATCATGACCTGAGCCGAAGGCAGAGGCTTAACCCAATGAACCACCCAGGCACCCCTCACATGTGGAATTTAAGAAACAAATGAGTAAAGGGGGAAAAAAAGAAACAGATTTTTAAAAAAGATTTTATTTATTAGCGAGAGAGAGAAAGCGTAGAGGCAGAGGGAACAGCAGACTCCCTACTAAGCAGGGAGCCCACTTGGGGCTGACCCCAGGACCCCAAGATCATGACCCAAGCCAAAAGCAGACACCCGACTGAGCGACCCAGGTGCCCCGAAACCAACTCTTAACTAGAGACCACACTGACGGTTACTAGAGGTAAGTGTATTTATCATGATGAGCTGGGTGATGTATGGAAGTGCTGAGTCACTACACTGTACACCCAAAACAAATATTACACTATATAGTAACTCACTGGAATTAAAATAATTTAAAAAACCAGTATCTGATCTCCAGATAAGCATATAATTTTGTGCTACATTTGGGGTGGGGAAGCAGCGAAGGTAGGTGTGTAACAGTGATTTATTGTGATGGAGAGCAGGAATGCTGGGGCTTTCCAGGCTCCCCCAAAGCAGGAAGGCCTGATGGAAAGGGCTTGCTGAGTCCCTCCAGCATCACTAGAAGCAAGATGCGGGGTAGGGGAGAGGCTGCCTCATCAGGCACAAGCCCTCATTAGATTCCTAAACATTTGTAAGAAACCACCAGCATTACCTTCAGTCCCACAGCACACAGATGCCCCCCCACCATACTCCACATGCCGTCTGTCCTGTTTTAATTGAAGGTTCAATCTAAGAATAAATTCATGGAGGACTGTTAAAGGATAACTCTTTTGGACTTCTCAACATCTGAATTCAACTGCTGGGTCAAGATGGACTCTTGCAATGGCTCGGGTACCCGCAGAGTGCATTTCTCTGACCTTTCACAAAGTTGTTTTCAATGAATGGCTTTGAGTTAGGTCTTCAGCTAACAGGAAGAGAAGCTTCTTCTCATGAAGAGAAGCAGTGTCACAGGGACACTGCTGAAAACACTGTCCGTCAAAATTCAGCATTCTGTTTATGAGGGACAAGAGGAGAACTTGTCCTCACATCTGCACACTGTGGGCAGCTATCAGCTTTCTAGATATAGGACAACTTTTCAGTGAAATCTTTTGTGATAGCTCACTATTTCAGAAAAATAATTCTTAGAATTTGGATTTCAGAAATTTTCTATTTCTTAGGAAATTTATTTTTCTTATAAATATAAGTAAGCCCTGGGGCGCCTGGGTGGCTCAGTGGGTTAAACCTCTGCCTTCGGCTCAGGTCATGATCTCAGGGTCCTGGGATCGAGCCCCGCATCAGGCTGTCTGCTCAGCAGGGAGCCTGCTTCCTCCTCTCTCTCTGCTTGCTTCTCTGCCTACTTGTGACCTCTGTCTGTCAAATAAATAAATGAAATCTTTAAAAAGAAAAAAAAAAATACGTAAGCCCTTATATACTGTCACGTGAAAGAAAGTAATCTGCTGCCTTTTGTTGACAGTGTGGGGTGTGGTCTACATGGGACACCTCCAAATGTACCAACACTACTTTCCAACTAATAGAAATAAGGGCTGAGGAATCTTTGGATCATTAAAATCTTAATTATTCTTGAGGCGCAGGCGGCTCAGTTGGTTAAGCATCTGCCCTCAGCTCAGGTCATGATCTCAGGGTCCCTTGATAGAGCCCCGCTTTGGGCTCCCTGCTCAGCGGGGAGCCTGCTTCTCCCTCTCCCTCTGCCTGCTGCTCCGCCTGCTTGAGCTCACTCTCTGACAAATACATAACTAAAATCCCTTAAAAAAAAAAAAAAAAAAGTGTCCTTAAAAACAAAGGTTCCCAAGCCAAATAAAGAGAATGGGACTCCTATTTTAACTGGCGTGCAGAAGCCTCCAAAATACTTCAAAATTCCAAAACAGCTATCCTCAAAGACCTGTGCCAAAGGTTAATGGAAACTGAAAAGGAGAGTCAGCTAATACAAAGGATTGTACGATGTCACTATTCTGCTTGGCACTCCTCCTTCCAGCACTCCTCCTTCCAGCACTCCTCAGCGTCAACCCCTTTTCACTCAGAGGTCACTATCAAACAGGCTTCTTTTCAAACAAGGCCACCCACAGCCACAGCCACAGCCATCCTCCTGGGGCAGCTTTCAATCCTTGGTCAAAAGTCAAATTCAAGGTCACAGCTAAAAAATTTCCTAAGCTCAGGGAGGATCCTGGAAGGCTTCTACACTTGAGTTCTGTGCTAAGATTAATGGGTTGATAAGAAGGCAGAAAACATGAGAGGCCACAGACCCGACTTTGAAAGACTATGGAACAAAAGCCAACAAGACCTGCCAAAGTAGTGCCTGCACACACACCCTGTCATCGCCCCTCCCGACCCCGCCAAGAGAGAGGGCTCCCACCTGGCAGTCCTAGAGCTGGCAAGGCTCCCAGGGATGGCCCAGTGGCTGTGACCACTGGTCTCATTGGGACCTCACTGTGTGACTGTGACCTCACTCCAGAAACAGCCAGGAAACCAGAATTTAAATTAATGGAAAACCTTATCAAAGTCTGGGGGATACAAGAGCCACACCTCTGCCTTAAGCTGTATGGAGCCTGCAGACGGGATCCTGGGGAAACAGAACAGCCACCCGAGGTGAACACTCCCATGAGAGTCCGCCCTCCCAGACCTCTGTCTGCGTCATCCAGCAGAAAGAGATAAAACTTTTGCACCCTCTCTGGTGACGTCACTTAAGTCCAAGGGGTGGTTCAATATTGCCAGAAATATTTACTGTTTGTCCGGCTACAAACAAACTACAAAGTGACAAAATATTTAAAAAGATTGTTTCAGTACTTGGTCAAACCGGAAGCTGATACTCAGAGCCTGATAGGAACGTTTTTTTTCGGCCCTCTCCTCTAAGCTAAGCTAAGCCAATGTCACCAGACGGAAGGAAAGGCCTTCTGTAGGGTTTGTGGAAGGATTCCTAAAACTCTTAAAAAATATAAAAACTAACCCAAATATTTGGAGCTTTTACCCCCTCCAGTTCACATGATCTAGGATAATCTTTGGTGACTAAAAGCTACTTCCAGCTTGTTGGTTTAATTAAAACAGCCACGTCTTTGGAGTTATTAACACTAAATATAATGAAACTTCTTTTCCACTCGGGCTTACTAATCAAGTAAGTTCCTGTTACCTATTACAAAATCGGTTGCCCCCAAAACTAACTTGAAATGACTTTGTGTCCAAAGTCAGTGAAATTTTCCTAAGTCATCAAAGCACAACTGTTAAGAACAAATGATTTAAATAGATGTAAATGGGAAGAATCTCTGGGTGAAATTTTCAGCAAATAGTTCCCAAAGATCTTCTGGTTACCCAAAACCTTAAAGTTTTATTAAAGTTAAATGATGAGTTCAGTGAAATTCACTGTCTAGATCATCCACAAATGAAATACTGAAACATTATTAATACCAGGTTCATCTACATTTGGTTTCCTTTGCGGAGTAGCAAAAGATATTTGGATCTGTTAGAAAACATGTTTTGTGTCACCCAAAAGTTTACTGTGAGAAAACATGCATTTCTAGAAAATATGAACAGTATTCGTAAATTTGCCAAGGCACAGAACGAACAGTCCACAATTGCTTACTTCTTAATTTTCATTACAAATTGAGGTTTTTAAGAGTTGAAAAGAATTTCACGGGTGATTAAGGTGAGTAAGATCGAATACATTTATGGGTTAAAAAAGCTTTAGTACCAACATTGTACTTAGGTAGAACTAAACCTTAATTTTCTCTCATCTGCAGAAGGACGAGTTTCCTTGGATTACTGGCCTGCTTTTTTTTTTTTTTTAAAGGTTTTATTTATTTATTTGACAGAGAGAGATCACAAGTAGGCAGAGAGGCAGGCAGAGATGGGGGTGGGGGGAAGCAGGCTCCCTGCTGAGCAGAGAGCCCAATGTGGGGCTCAATCCCAGGACCCTGAGATCATGACCTGAGCCGAAGGCAGAGGCTTAACCCACTGAGCCACCCAGGCGACCTGGTTTGCTCTTAAATAAGAAATTATAGGGGCACCGGGTGGCTCAGTCGGTTGAGCGTCTGACTCTTGATTTTGGCTCAGGTCCTGATCTCAGGGTTGGAAGACTGAGTCCCACGTCAGGCTCTATGCTAATCATGGAATCCAACTGGGATTCTGTCTCCCTCTCCCTCTGCCCCTCCCCCCTCAAAAAAATGGGGGGAAATTACATAAGGATTTAATTTTCGATATTTGCCTGAGAGGTATTTAAGTGTCACCATGTTTAAGAAGGTAGCCAGAGGTTTCACAATGGTTACCTTGTGAACACCCTGTGATGCTACTCAACCAAGTGTTTTAAACCTTTGATACTTTTGACAAACTCGCCAATTTCAAATCTTAAATGAAGTCTTTTTAACTTAGAGCTAGTTCTGAAATTGACTGAAGGGCCCCTAGCACATCTCCAAAGATTTCTTCTCTCCTTATGAAGAGGGAGATGTCAAATGATGGCTTACTTGCTATGTCGTCGTGGCAGGGGAGCCCTGTGGGGTACCAGCCTTGTTTATGGCGTACTGTGTGGGTATGTAACTCTCGCAGAAATGACATGAGACTCCTGGAATCTGGTACGTCCAGTATAATGTTACCACAGTCTTCCCAGTTGTCATTTGAAAATTCTGTTACAGAAACAACCAAATCTCCTGTCAATCCCATCATAATGGACTCTAATTGATCTTTAATAATGGAGGTTTTTTTAAGTTGTCTGTCATTTACAGAGGTATTGTGTTAGTTGGATGCTTTTGCAATAATGTTCCTGCCAAAGTGTGTAACCTTCAAGGAGTTTCATGGAAAACCCTCGGGCAAATACAGGTTTCCAGTAACTTCATAAAAATGAAAGGCGCAATCGCTTCTCTGCCTTTTGGCTAAGATCAAGTGTAAAAATGAACTGCGCAAGAATTTCTGGAACTGAAGGCAAAAACCTGGATTCATACAGAACAAGAATTAATAACACAGGGCTGAATAAACTAAGGATTAGTTTTTACGACTCTTGCCAGAAGCGCTGCTGGTTCTTTAATATTTTATTTTTCCTCATCTGAGGAACCATAGATGACTTAACAGCAGTTTGGAAAAGCCTTTATAAACAAAGATGAAACATTTACTTTTCTCCCAGCCTGATCCCCCTAAAATTTAAAAATGAAGGTAACTGTAGAGAAACACTCATTTGTACCTTTGTCCATATTCCGTTCTAGTCTTGTTAACTGCTGCTGAGGCTTTGTGACTAGACCTGTGACTAGACCGGGTCCTGAATTGTTTCCTCAATCATCTGCCTATGACTCTCCACAGTAACATTTCTGGTTTCCCCACCACTATGGATCAGAATCACTACGAACAAAGACTGCCTTCCAGCCCCCGGGGACGGCCCCATGCCAGGCGGCCCTCCCCAGGCAGGTGGCCCTCCCGAGGCAGGAGGCCCCCAGAGTTCAGGGTTTTGACTCTGCATAAGCAGCACGCAGCTGAAGGACACCTGACATCTGGTCTGCCGCAGCTGAAGACCTCAAGTCAAAGTAATGGGAAGAGAAGCATGCAACATCGAGGTGGACTGCTTCCTCCTAAGTCCCCAGAGGAAACCTTCACACTTCAACTAACCACAAAACCCTTTCTTCTTTTCCCTCTGCCCTGGCATTGGCCAAAAAGGTAGTGGGGGAGGGGCGGGTAATCCAACTTCCAATTGACTGTTGGACTTGCCATGATACTCCTGCCTCAGTTTCTCTTGAACAAATTCAGCCCCTCTCTACTGTGCCTGACTGTCTGAGCCCTGGGTCCATTCTCCTGTCTCTGATTAACAGCCCTATGATCCAGCAATTGTAGTAGTGGGTATTTACCTACAGAATACAAAAATACTAATTCAAAGGGATAAATACAGCAGGCATAACCTGAATAAAACAGTCCATGTGGTCTACAGACCCTTAAATTTCACTGGACTCTGTGGCTGTAGCAGAAGGCCCTCGTAATTCAAACTTATCTCCCTCTGGCAGGTCCCAGGTTCCCTGAAATGGGTAGGAATAAAAGTAAATGCAGCTAAGATCAGGAACCTCTCCTTAACTCTTGAAAATATTACCAAATCTGCTCCTACAGCAGAGTTATTCAACAAAAACCCGTAGACTCTGGCCAAAGTTGATTCTGACAGTAGCATCGCACTTGATTTTATAAAAAGAGGAGGTGTCCACGCTGTGGCCAAGACCGCGTGCCCCACACTTCTCGGGAAGCTGCAACTCAGCAACATAAAGTCACCGAACAGGCCACTTGGCTTACAAAAAGTAACTCCTTCAAGAGGGTCTTTCTCTGACTTGATTTTGATTAGTGTGGGTCTTGGGACCATGGCTACAAAGTGCACCCAAAGTGCACTGGGAACTGTTCTGCTTATAATAACCAGAGCTGGCTCCCTAGCATGCTGTATGCCCTCAAAAGCTTCAGATGCATGTTCACAGCCACTAAGAACCCAGCCCACGAGCTCCCCAGGAACACAGAGTCAGAAACGGGACTAAGACAATGACCCACTAAGCAGCAGTGAGCCTGAAGTCATGACCTGTGCTTACCACAGAGCATGAGCAAACACTGAGACCTTCGGAGACCAAGCGGGGAGGGGCGCCAGGGCCGTACATTTTTATCACATCCTCAGATAGGCTGAAGGTAGGACCAAAAGTGGGAGAATTGTTAAAAAAGAGACAAGGCCACGAACAGAATCAGTTGTGCCAAGTCCCAGTCAGCAAACTGAGACTTAACACCCAACCCAACTGCAGGTGTAGCCTCTCCCAGAAGGTCACATCACCTTCAGCCCCTGGGTCTGGAACTCCTGGTCTACACCAACGGGAAACCCCTGACAAAGGGAGGGATCCTTCAGCCCCAGGTCTCCACCAGTGAGGAGACCCTGACCGTAGGAAGGGGACCTTCAGCCCTGGGTCTTCACCAGCAAGGGGATCTCCTGACGCAAGGAGGGTATCAGCCACGGGTCTCCGTCAGTGAGGGAATCCTCTGACCAGCAGGTCCAAACTAGTGAGACAATCCCCCCACACCCTGCAACAGACCCCTCTGACCCCTTAGGGAGGTAACTTGGTATGAAACGACATAGTCCTTCCTAATACACTTCCTTGTCCCACCTCCTTTCTGCCTTAAAAAAGTCTTTCTTTTCCTACAGCTCTTCAGAGCTCCTTTCTACCTGCTGGATGGTATGCTGCTGATTCATGAACTGAAGAATTATGCCAATTTGATCTTTAAATTACTCGGTTCAACTGTACTATTTAAGAAGAACACTGTAAAAGTACTAATGGCAAAGAACTGTACACTTCACAATAGTTAAAATGTAGGCAGTAATGTCTCTGACACTGGCTATAGAAACATTTCTAGATCTGTCTCCTCTGGCAAGGGAAAGCCAAGAGAAATTACATTACTACATGAAGATAAAATCGTCTGTACAGCAAAGGAACCATCAACAAAATGACAAGATAACCTACCGAATGGGAGGTAACTGCAAATGACGTATCTGATATGCCAAAATACATAAATACATAAAGAACTTTATACAACTTAACACCAAAAACCCCCTAATAATCCTATTAAAATGGGCAGAAGACATGAACAGACACTTCTCCAAAGAAGACAAGAGAGATGGCCAACAGACACATGAAAAAATGTTCATCATCACTGATCACCAGGTTAGTGCAGATCAAAACCGCAGTGAGATCCCACCTCACACGTGTCAAAGTGGCAAAAATCAACAACACAAGACACAACAGGTGTTGGGGAGGACAAAGAGAAAGGGAACCCTTGAGCCCTGTTGGTGGGAATGTAAACTGGTGCAGCCGCTCTGGAAAACAGTAGAGAAGGTTCTCAAAAAATTACAAATAAAACTACCCTACAATCCAGCAACTGCACTACTGGATATTTACCTAAGAATAGAAAAACACTAATTCAAAGGGACACGTGCACCCCGATGTTTCTAGCAGCATTATCTATAATAGCCAGATATGGCAGCAGCCCCGCTGTCCACTGAGTGAGGAATGGATAAAGATGTGGTATAATGAAATACTACTCAGCCATAAAAAAGAATGAAATCTTGCCATTTGAAACGACCTGGGTGGAGCTACAGAGTGTAATGGTAAGTGAAATAAATCCATCAGAGAAAGACAAATACCATATGATTCCACTCGTATATGGAATTTAAGAAAGAAAACAAATGAACAAAGTGGAAAAAAGGAAAGAGAGAGAGAGAGGCAAACCAAGAAACAAACTCTTCAGTCTGGAGAACACACTGATGGTCACCAGAGGGGGTGGGTGGGTAGGGGAGGGTGATGTAACAGATGGGAATTGAAGAGTGCACCTGTCGTGATGAGCACCGGCTGTCACATGGAAGTGCTGAATCACTATAGTGTGCGCTGGGATCTAATATTACATTATGTTAATTATACTTCCATTAAAAAGATGGTTAAAATGGTAAATTTAAGTTAAACATTTTATCACAAGTAAGAAAAAGAAGTTAGGACCCCTTTACAATTATTCCTAGAATTCTGAATAAGCACAGATGTTACAGAACATGGGTTCAAAAGTATTTTGTCTTATACCATTACTTTTCTTTCTTTTTTTTACTTACTTTCAAGACTATTATTTATTTATTAGAGAGAGTGAGTGCATGGGTGCATGAGTCAGGGGGTGGGCAAAAGAACAGGGAGAAGCACACTCCCCACTGAGCAGGGAGCCTGATGTGGGACTCAATCCCAGCATCCCGGGATCGTGACCTGAGCCGAAGATAGATGCTTAATCCACTGACTGAGCCACCCAGGTGCCCCCGCTTTTTTTGTTTTTTTAAAAGATCTATTTATTTGAGAGAGAGAAAGCAAGCACAGGCAGAGGGAAAGGAAGAGGGAGAGAATCCCAAGCAGACTCCTGCTGAGCACAGAGCGTGATGCGGAGCTCAAGCTCATGACCCTGAAATCACAACCTGAATTGCGACAAGAGTTGGATGCTCAACTGAATGAGCCACACAGGTGCCCCTATAACTTTTATTTCAATGATTACATCTATATTTAATCACAGAAACCTGTCCTTTGTCATACAATAAACTCTGGAATCAGAATGTTATCTATTTACATAGTTGAACGTAAAGAAATAAAGGAAGGAAAATTAACATCATCTTACCACGATAACATGGTAATTGTTAGTTTGGAGTTTCTTGCCAATCTCTGGACATACCCATGGAAATGTACCCCTCTGTATCCTGCTCATCACTAAACTGGAAACAACAGCTGAACATTTCAAATGCCTGGAACACTGTTACGAGGTTCACAGACATTGCCTATTATACCCGATATTCTTAGCTCATGAAAATTTAACGTTTCTAGATGAGATTTTAAGATATATTTTAGTCTTCTGGGACACACTGTAAAAAAAAACAACAAATGGGGAATTTTGAGTCTTTTAGTGGGATTTACTGCTATTTTAAAGCTAAGTATTATCTTAAAGCACTTGACATTTTGTTTTAATTACATTTATTAAGGAAGAAATAGAAGTTTAAAAAAATTCCCTTTGTCCAAGGGGCTTTTGGTGATAAACATCTTTCTATCACATTATTACCAAACATACCAAGTAAATAATTTGTTATTGCTAATTTTCTCTTAAGTAACAGACTCCAAGGGAGCCTGGGTGGCTCAGTGGGTTAAAGCCTCTGCCTTCGGCTCAGGTCATGATGCCAGGGTCCTGGGATTGAGCCCCGCATCAGGCTCTCTGTTCAGCAGGGAGCCTGCCTCTCCCTCTGCCTGTGCTCTCTCTCTGACAAATAAATAAATAAAATCTTAAAAAAGAAAAAGAAACAGACTCTAAAAGATACTGAGAAGTTGCTTTCACCTATGAGTCTTTTCAGACTTCTAGGACCAAGATGAGAGAATTTTACTATCCTCTCCCCCTACAATTTCACATATCAGTAAGAGAAGAGGAAACTGTATATATAACAATCTGTGGAACTGGAGTAAAAGTCTAGCAAACTTTATCACCGAAAGGGTAAACACTGAAAATGCCACTTTTCCTCAGTCCAGGCAGGCGGTCTGACTGCGTTCTCTCCTGGCAATCGGAGGTTCTGCATCCTGTCCCTCTGCCAGCTCTGGCTCTAGCTATCAACATAGACCTGTGAACAGAACATCCCAGGAGGAGGGGAGATTGGGGAGGAGAGTGGGGGGGGAGAGGAAGGGGAGAGGAGGGTGGAGGCGGGAGGGTGGGTGCCGCAGGATGATCAGCCCTCTGCCCTGCAGGCAGGTGCCCAGGCTCTCACTGAGAACTTTCCCTCTGCGGTTCTGTGTGTGAGGCTCCAAGGCTCCCGCGGGAGCACACGGCACACGCTTAACTGAAGCAAAAATACCTACTAGGGTCAAAGAGAGGACATCACCGAAAGCCCTCCTTTGCCTTTATCACTGACAGATGCTGAAAACGGACCACAAACAGCCCAAACCACAGTGCTACAGAAAGCTGCTTTTAAAGTCACACTGATTTTCCTATTAAAATGTCTTTCTCCGTCTTTTCATTCCATATTCCCAGCTTGTGTGTAGAAGTTGCCCAAAGGACGGCTGTCTCTAATTCTACACTCTTCCTCCTAAATCTCCATATTTACGCCAGTTAAATGGTTCTTTAACCACCCCCATACACTATATGCTTGCAAGAGAACGTCTGGAAATACAAGGCTGGGACTGACACAGGACGGGGCCTGAGACTGTCGAGGGGCTCACCGCCACCTGAGAACGTCCACACTCACAGCCAGCTGGTGGTGTTCCCCTGCTAAACACACACGATGTCACAGAACAGGGACATCAACAAACACAGTGCCCTGCATTATGATGTCTGCACACAAACAGTGCAGCGCCCAAGCAACCAGAACCCTGTCCTGCTGACACACGTGAGTGACAGCTGCTTCTTCAGCAATCTCTGTCCCCGTGGTCCAGCCTTCCTTCCAGATGAGACTGAAGACACCCTATCACAGCAGTATGGCCACGTTAAAGTGAGTTGGAACAAAGGCCCCTGCACCCTCCCCAAACCTGAGACCACAAACCACTGAACCCACGGAGCCAAATGCCCACAGCTCTCCCTGCGCAGCTGGTCCAACGATGCATGGGGCTGGTGGATGGACCAAACCAGACCACACGGACGAAGCCCTGTAACCCCACCCCTGGGTCGCCCAGTGCCCATATGTCAGTGGACTTTCTTCTTCACACAGCTGAAACCCCTGGGCGGTTCAGCCCCTCTATTGCTCTCCATGCCGCAGGAATGAATGGGCCTGTGTTGCTTTGTAAGCATGCATGTCACCCTCTGGTCTAGGAGACGTGCTCCTCAGAGGGGAGGCCTGAGTCGGAGGGTTTCCCGTCCTCAGCAAGTGCACACCATCAGGAGCACATACTTCCGCGCACAGCATTCTATTACCTTCTTTTCTCGATAACTTTGCCTTTGAGGTGGGGTGCTTTTACCCAAGTCCGAGGGCTAATAACTGCGGCAAATGGCACTCAGCATCCCGTGGTGCTGTCCCGTGGTGCTGTCCCATGGTGCTGAGCAGCCCACAGAGGAGAACACGAGGGAAAGAGCAATCAATCATCACTATGGGTCCGAATGTGTGCGGCCCTGAGCACCCACAGCTCCCGTCGGGCATGCCTCCTCCGGTCCGTGCCTGTATTTAGTGCTCGCCCAGGGGCAAGAGTGGAAGGATTTTCCGGCCACCAGAACTACCGGGAGCTCATGGAAACAAATTAGGAGCACGTGCACGTGCTTGTGTGTCTGTGTTTGTACACACACACTTTAACCAAAGCAAACAACGCCTCAGAGACAGCTCCGGGAAGGAGCCCAGGACAGGGACAAAATGCTGCGTGAACTTGTCACAGAACCCGCTGGCCACAGAGACCCAAGGACGCATGTGACAGCAGGGCTACGTGGCTGTGGCTCTGCGGACGTCCTGGGTCGGGTACTTCGTGCTGTGGGGCTGCCTGGCATACCATCAGCCCCACCTGGGCCCCAAACGAGTGTCCCCAGATGCTGCCCGGGAGGTGGGCTGTTGGGAGTCAGATTGCCCTGGGTCAAAAGCCCTGGACCAAAGCCATGTGTCTTCATGTCTCTGACAGGAAGCCATGCTGGTGGCAGCTAGAGGGCTCTCCTGACCTCCCAGGCTCGAGCTGACTCTTGCCAGGAGACTGACCAAGCACCAGAACCTCCTCCTTCCCAGACTCACCCATTCAGTGGCCCAAACAGAGAGTTTCTCCTGCTCTGTCTTTGCCCCTCAACTCTACAGTCAGTCCAGAATCCTATTCGTTCACACCAGACCCAGTTCTCACACGTGTTCTTTTTGCCATGCGTCTGGCGCACCTCCCTTCACAGCTTCTGGCTTCACTTCCTCCAAGAAGTCTTCCAGACATCTCACTGGGGCCTCCCCCCAGAAGGCTGGTCCCCCTTGCACCCCTCACGTCCCCTCGCGCGCCCCCCCTGGAAGGTAGTAGCAGACACTCACTGCTCTATGCAGTTTTAGGTAATGAAAGCCTGGAATCTTCCTCTGCCATTACAGAAAGAGAATACTACACATGTGTAAGGTTTACCGTTTACTAGTGGCAACCAAAAAGGCATGAACCATTTTGTCCCACTCTTGGTTTCAGCTCAGCTTGTGATCTCAGGGTTGTGAGACTGAGTCCTGCTCAGCATGAAGTCTGTTTAAGACTCTCTGCCTCTCCATCTGCTCCCTCACCCCTACTCTCTCTCAAACAAACAAACAAAAAAATCTTAAAAACAAGAGTGGGGGAAAAAAAAAAAGAAGTGGTTCTGCTGCCTAGTGGTTTTCCTGATCTTTTTACATTTTTAACCCTTAGGGTGCTATTTTAGGAAATAATATCATTTATGGAGAAAAACATTTACTGGAGGTTTGATAATTGTTTTAGCTTTGCCTTTTTTTTAAATTAAAGAAAGCTGGGGCACCTGGGTGTCTCAGTCGTTAAGTGTCGGCCTTCGGCTCAGGTCATAATCCCGGGTCCTGGGATCGAGCCCCACATTGGGCTCCTGCTCAGTGGGAAGTCTGCTTCCCCCTCTCCCACTCCCCCGCCTTGTATTCCCTCTCTTGCTGTCTTTCTCTTTGTCAAATAAATAAAATCTTAAAAAAAAAAAAATAAAAAAAAATGTCAATGCACATTATTTTTGTAGCCATACAATTTAGGGTGATTTGCTTTCTTCTTTGTATTTTGTCCATATTGTTTATTATTTTTATAACAATAGCAACATGAATGCTATACAGGCATCATAAAGCTGGCGTGCACCAGGGGTGACTGGCTGGCTCAGCTGGTAGAGTGTTGACCCTTGACCCTTGGTAGAGTGTTGATTGGTCATGAGTTCGAGGCTCATGTTAGGTGTAGTTTACTTAAAATAAAGGAAAGGGATCCTGGGTGGTGCAGCTGGTTGAGCGCCCGATTCTTGGTTTCAGCTCAGGTCATGATCTCAGGGTTATGGGACTCAGCCCTACATCAGGCTCTGCGCTCAGTGCAATTGGCCCGAGATTCTCTCCCTCTGGCCCTCCCCCAACGCACTCACATTCTCTCTCTCAAATAAATAAAATCTTAAAAAAAAAAAAAGTTGGCTGGGGCGCCTGGGTGGCTCAGTGGGTTAAATCCTCTGCCTTCGGCTCAGGTCATGATCCCAGGGTCCTGGGATCGAGCCCCACCCGGCTCTCCGCTTGGTGGGGAGTCTGCTTCCCCCTCTCTCTCTCTCTGCCTGCCTCTCTGCCTACTTGTGATCTCTCTCTCTGTCAAATAAATAATAAAATCTTAAAAAAAAAAAAAAAAGTTGGCCTATACAAACATGGAGGACAGATTCAACACTGTGATTGAGACTCAGTTTTCGTGGATATTCATAATGGGCCTGTATGTATTCACTTCTCAGCTACAAAAGTTTCTATTCCATTTAAAATTCCTCTAAGGGCAATTTCTCTAAAGTAACAAAGATTCAAAAGAACAAAAAAGTGTGATTAGAGTAAAATCTCAAATACATCAGTCAAGCATTTAACTCTAAATATCCCTTTTATTTTAAGCAAATAAAATGAATAGACAGTCTCTTCAATTATCTAAACCATTTCACCTTTTCTTTGGGAGACACAGGCTGAACAAATATTTAAAGCTACAGATACCTGTGTGTATCTAAAAGGAGAGAAACACATGAAACCATGCCATTTCCTTTACTCACTTTTGTAATGGTTTTTAGGATGGCCAGACGGTCTGCGGGAGGTGGCAAACCCACAAACAGTGTTTTGTCCAGGCGTCCAGGGCGCAGGATCGCAGGGTCAATGATATCTACAGAAGATGGGAGGGTCAAATCTTCAATAAATTAATCTTTTAAAAAATATAATTAACATGAGATGTGAGAAGACGACTTTTTAAAAAGAAAAAATTGATAAATTAGACTTTATTAAAATTAAAAGTTCCTCCTCATGAAAGTATATCCTTCAGAAAAGTCCAGCCCATGTTTCTGCCCAAACCCGCGAGCCACCAGGGTTCTCTGGCTCAGATGAGGACCTGCCACGTGAGTCTGGGATTCTGGCGGGGGGCCTCCCATTACCCTGTCCTCAGGGGCCAAATGTCACAACCTCTGACTGGCCTCATCTCTGAACTTCCCCTCTCTGGGACCCACTGCAATGCCCCTAGGGTTATCTTCTAAAACACCTGCCGACCACTCGCTGTGGCAGAACCAAGCCCATATCTCTCACCACAGGAGGAAGGCCCTAAAGGACCCGATCCTCCCATCCTAATTCCCTCTCTCCTCTCTCCTCACAGTCTCCCCAACTCCCACAGCCCACTGACCAGACCTCTCTCTCTCCATTCTCTAAACAACCTAGAAGCCTCAAGCCTTCTTCTCTTTGCTCTCAGTGGTTCCTTTCTCCGAAATACTTTCTTCCTCATTTACACATAGTGGGATTCTCAAACAATGCTTCCTCCAGGAAGCCTTCCCAGAGTCTCCCAGAAGAAACTCTTGCCCTTGTTTGTCCTCACCAGACTCTTGGTAGCAGGAGCAGAGAGCAAGTTCCAAACTCTGCCTGACACTGAAGTTCATTAGGTACATTCCTGATTCCTCCGTGAAGAGGCCCTCAACCATTCCAGAGAGGCTTCACGTAGCTCACTACGATAAGACCCTTGTTCATGCACAAGTGCACCTATAAATAATGGGTCTCGTGTTTTCTAATGAACACACTCAGACTTAACCATTAATTTATTCCATAAAGAGGTAGAGTTCTTTCAGGCTGAAATTCTGATTCTGTTAATTTTGTTCTTCAGTTCCCTTGGGGAAGCTAAATACTTAATTCAGTGATCTTTTGATGTTCAACACAATATTGGACTTTCTCTTGAGATGCTAGGATATACTACTTGGAAGTAAGGAAGAAAAGGAAAGTTGATTGCATAACCCCTGCAGCATGATGATGGAGTGCTATCCCACAGGCCTGAGCGCCCTCTTACCCTACAGGGTGAAGGACCCCACACACTCAGGTCTCAGGAAACCTCTGCAGTTTAAAAACTTACTGAGGACTGCATTGTGGCCTTTCCCCGCTGCTCTTCCCTGACACCCTCAGTCCCCAGGCTCATTGGTTCTGTCACTACAGGTTAGTTCATATTTTCTAGAATTTTACAGATGTGTAAGCACGCTCTATGTACTCTACTTTCTTTTACTCAACAGAACTGTTTTCAGGTTCCCCTAAGTTCTTGTGTGCCTTAGTACTTGATTCTTCCTTTATGGTTGGGGAGTATCGCCCTGTGCAGATATGCCTCGATTTATTTTTCCATTGCTCTGCTGATCACCATTTGGTTTCTGCAGCACTCATGTACCAGTCTTGGTGTGTTTCCCTTGCTAAGTGTGGGACACAGAGCAGTATGGCTACATTCCACCACAGCGGTAGCCTGAAATTTAAAAACACCAACAAACTGTTTTCCAGACTAGCTGTGCCAGTTGACATTCCCCTGTCCTTGCCAATACTTGGTATAGGCATTTTCAATTTAGATAGTTATTCTAAGGTTTGTAGTGGGATCTCACTAGCATCTCCCTGAGGGCTAATGAGGCTGAGGACATTTTCAGGTCTACCTGCCGCCTGTATACCTATGACAGGGAAGGGTCTGTGCAGTGTTCAGCCAATTTTTAATGTTCTTCAGCTGCTGAGTTTTGAGAATCCATTCTACGTTCCAGATATAAATCCTTGATCACATATACACTTTGTAAGTATTTTCTCCTAGTCAGTGTAGTTTTGTCCTTGTGTTCACTCAGTGGCATCTTGTGAAGAGCAGTTCGATTTATCTTTTTGCTCTAAAAGATTGTGCTTTTGGGGTCACATCTAAGCAATCTTCACTTAATCCATGGTAGGTAGGAAACATTTCTCTCCTGTTTTCTTCCTGGAATTTTACAGCTGTGAGTTGTCACTGATCTTTGATCCATTTTGGGTTAATTTTTACATGTGGTAAGAGGTGTGTGTATTAAAGGTGATTTTTCTTGCATATGGCTTTCTTTCTTTTTTTTTTTTAAAGATTTTATTTATTTATTTATTTATTTGACACAGAGAGAGAGACAGTGAGAGAGGGAATACAAGCAGGGCAAGTGGGAGAGGGAGAAGCAGGCTTCTCACAGAGCAGGGAGCCTGATGTGGGGCTTGATCCCAGGGTGCTGGGATCATGACCTGAGCTGAAGGCCAACGCTTAATGAATGAGCCACCCAGGTGCCCCATCTTTTCTTTATTAAAGATTTTATTTACTGGGCGCCTGGGTGGTTCAGTGGGTTAAAGCCTCTGCCTTCAGCTCAGGTCATGATCCCAGCTCTGGAATCAAGCCCCGCATCAGCCTCTCTGCTCAGGAGGGAGCCTGCTACCCACCCCCCAACCACCAATCTCTGCCACTTGTGATCTGTCTGTCAAATAAATAAATGAGATCTTTAAAGAAAAAAAAAAAAAAAAAGATTTTTACTGATTTGAGAGAGTACACAAGTGGGGTGGGTGAGGGGCAGAGGGAGAAGCAGACTCCCTGCTGAGCAGGGACAACCTCCCCTACCCCAGCCAATGCAGGGCTTGATCCCAAGACCCTGGGATCATGTCCTGAGCCGAAGGCAGATGCTTAACTGACTAAGCCACCCAGGCACCCCTTGCATATGGATATCTGATTATTCCAGCACTTTGTTGAAAAGGCTATTCTTTGTCTACTGCGTGGCCTTTGTGTATGAGTTTTTAAAAGATTTTTATTTATTTATTTATTTATTTGAGAGAGAGAGAGAGAGAGAGAGAGATAAGAGCAAGCACGCGTGCTCATGGTGGGGGGGTGGTGAGGAGCAGAGGGAGAGGGACAAGTGGACCCACCACTGACCACAAAGCCGGACATGAGACTCAATTTCATGACCCCAAGATAATGACCTGAGATGAAACCAAGAGTCGGACATGTAACCAACTGTGACACCCAGGCGCCCTTGCATGGCCTTCATGTTTTTTAAGAACTCAATTATTCCAATACATGGAGCAATATTTTTAGATCCTACCACGTTTGAGTGATGTGTAAATCTGTGGTTATGCCAGTATCACTTGGTAAAACATGTTTTAACTTAAGAATACAAGTGGATCTTAAAGCCAGATCTGCAAGCTCAAAAGTAATCCTGGTGTAATAATCCCAATTATGATTAGCAAACATTCTTAGGGGGTGCCTGGATGGCTTAGTCAGTGAAGCATCTGTCTTTAGCTCAGGTCATGATCTCAGGGTCTGGGATCGAGTCCCACATTGGGCTCCCTGCTCAGTGAGGAGTTTGCTTCTCCCTCTGCCTGCCTGTGACCTTGTGCTAGGCAGTGATTTTTTAAAGATATGGCATGACAACAAAAGTGCATGTGCTTTAAAAAAATTAATAAATTGGACTTCACCAAAATTTAAAATGAAAAGACAACCTATAGACTAGGAGAAAACATATGCAAATCACATATCTGGTATAGACTCCTATCTAGAATGATTAAGTCTTACCACTCCATGACAAGGCATAACCCAAGTGAAAAGAAGATACACTACAGTGAAATACTACCTCATACCCACTAGAATGGCTATACCCAGAAAGAAAGACATAAGAAGTATTGGCGAGGATGTGGAGAAATCGTAACACCCACACACTGCTTTGTTGTAATTGCTAGCAGGAATGTAAAATACTGTGGAAAAGTCTGGCTGTTTCTTGAAATGGTAAACACAGTCACCACGTGGCCCAGCTATCCCACTCCTGGGTATCTACCCCACAGAAATTTTAATATATGTCCACACAAAATTTGTACCTGGATGTCTACAGCAGTATTATCACAAGCCCCCATGTGGAAACAACCTAAATGTCCACTGACTGGTGAATGAATCAAATGTTGTATACCCACACAAGGGACCATCATCCGGCAAGAGGGATGAAGTATTGCTACGTGCTAGCTATGGTCTACAACAGGGGATGCTAGGTAAAGGCAGGTGGACTTGACAGCCCCATCACATAAGTGAGCCAGGACAGGGAAGCCTACATAGGCAGAAGTGCTGGAGGTGGGGGAAGGATGGCGAGTAATGGCCAACGACAGATTGCTTTTTAGGGTGATAGAAATGGTCTAAAATCAGATGGTTAGGATGGCCGCAGGAGTCTATAAATATACTCAATACCACTGAATCTTGTAAAGTTATCTGAATCTGGTAAAGTTAATGCTATGTCACCTCTCAATCAAGCAGATTTCCTTACAAACTGGATCCATCCTCAGGCTAATGAGCCGTGAGTAATGTGTTGAGTGAAAATTATTACAAGGTGGGTCAGCCTTCATGAAAGAAAAGTAGGCCTCTTCTTACAATTCACTAAACAAATACTTCCTGGGTTCTCTCATGTACCAGGTTCCTGGGACGCAGCAAAGTGAGGCTGGGGCCTAAGTCATCTTTAAAAGGGAAGTACTGGGGCACCTGGGTGGCTCAGTGGGTTAAACCTCTGCCTTTGGTTCAGGTCATGATCTCAGGGTCCTGGGATCGAGCCCCGCATCAGGCTCTCTGCTCAGCAGGGAGCCTGCTTCCCCCTCTCTGCCTGCCTCTCTGCCTCCTTATGATCTCTCTCTGTGTCAAAAAAAAAAAAATAATATATATATATGTATATATATATATATATATATATATATATATATATATATATATATAAAATACTGTGCCAAAGGGCAAGACACACAGGTCCAACCATAGCCCCAAGGCACCACCATGACCCAAGGCCGGATAGGTAAGGAAACAAGGCAGTTGGAACTCAAAGTGGCTGAATATCCTATGAGGTGAAGTGAATCTCTTCCATGTAAGCCATCCTCCTGTCACCCAAGAGTTACGAAGGGCTTACAGCAGATGGGGACCCTCAACTAGAAGCTTTCTGTCAAAATGTGAAACTTCAGACCTAATTCTTGTCCAGAAAGTTACCCATCATAAAGGACCTGTTTCTTCACCTGAGCTGTACACCGGGGACAGAAACTTTCTGGACTGTGTGTGGCTACAGTAGGACACAGATCCCTGCCGAGCGGAAGAATGAGTAATAAGCCAGTAGGACTCTTCGGGTCTCACGCATCTGCGTGCCAGGCACCCACGTTTCTAACCAGCCAGACCGGGGATGAAGTGGGAACGGACAGTCCCTTGGAGCCAGTATGGAAGAAGGGAAGTGAGTCGGGACATCTGTGGTCTAGCTGTACTCTGTGGGGACAGCATGGGAAGCAGGGTATCTCCAGGGCAGGGTGTGGACTCTGGTGGACCACACAACACAGGAGAGCTGTGGCTGGGACACAGGGCAACCACAGGTGGGAGGGTGACACAGCAATCTTTCACTTACTTTCTAAAAACCAGTAGCTCAAAAGTAGGGGAAAAATTAAGACAGAAATAGAAACTAGGAGAAAAGAAGACATTTCAAAGTCCAATCCAGGGTGCCTGGGTGGCTCAGTGGGTTAAAGCCTCTGCCTTCGGCTCAGGTCATGATCCCAGGGTCCTGGGATCGAGCCTCGCATCGGGCTCTCTGCTCAGCAGGGAGCCTGCTTCCTCCTCTCTGCCCGCCTCTCTGCCTACTTGTGATCTCTGTCTGTCAAATAAATAAATAAAATCTTAAAAAAATAAATAAATAAAAGTCCAATCCAGAGGGTTAAGACTCACCAAGTGCTAAGCATACACACGAAACAAATTAACAAAATGTCACATAAGGCATGCCTGGCTGGCTGAAATGGTAAAATGTGCAACTCTTGACCTCTAGGTTGTGAGTTTCAGCCCTACACTGGGTGTAGAGAGCACTTAAAAATAAGATCTTTTTTTTTTTTTAAATGTCACATAAAAAGGATCAGTATGACACAAAACTTTTAAGAGAAAAAAAAAGCAAGGCCTATAAATCATGAAAAAAATTTTTTCAACTCAAAATCCTGTACTCAGCCAGGCTACCAATCAGTAATGAGGGAGCAGAGATACCCTCAAGTATACCAAACTCAAAAAGCCCAGACTGCAGCCAGAGCAGAGAATGCTCTGGAAACAAAAGCAAAATAAATCATGGACACAAATAATATTGACCACTGTCTGCGTATCTGATGAAAAATAGAAATAAAACAAAGCAAGAGAAAGAAAACGAGAGTTTCTACATCTAAGAATGAGAAGGTTATGTGAAAACAGAACTCTGATCGCAGTGTAACTCCTGAGTCCACGCAGAGAAATAGGTACACTATCCTGGTAATGTAAACACCGACTGCTGATGTGACCAAAAGTTGTGCAGAAACAGTATTATCAGGTGGGGACGACGGGGTGGCAGTGATGGTGGCTGCATGTGGAGCAACAGTGAATATAACAAATTTTCATGTGTCTGTGAAAGTAGTGACAGCAGCATATGAAATTGATAAGAAACAGCAATATGAGCATATTATTTGAAAATATGGAAAAAAAAATACAAAACAAACAGCTCATAGACTTTACCAGCGGTTGCCTCTGGGCAGGGACAGAGGGTAATTTTATCTTTCGCTTTTCAGTGTCATTTGAATTTTAATAGCTACCTCCCCATCTGGGTTTCTCTTTTCATGCCAGGCAGTGTCAGAGAAGGCCCAGTGGAGAGCTGACACTTCCACCTCTGCTTTCCCTGGGTTCCTGGAGGTTGTGGGGAAGAGTACGAGGTGCCCCTACCCAGGCTGAGGGGATGTTAATGGAGGCCCAGCAGGAACAATGCATCTCCCCACCCAGTGAGTGTGAACAGAGGTAGAGCAAGGAGGCTGGGATTCCTGTCTCAGCCCATGGCCAAGAGGCGGCTTCCCCTTCCCCTGCACAGTCAGAGAAGGCCTCAAAGGAGAAAATGTAAGCTAATACTCAACATTTCAAAACACTCAAATGTCCAGAACACAACTGAAAATTACTTGTTGAAACAAGATGCAGAAAAAAATCTCAACTTTAATGAGAAAAGAAACACAGAAGGTGGACCACTGACATGACCCAGGTGTTGGAGTCAGTCACCTGGTAAGGGTTTTATTACAGCCACAATAAAAGTACTTACGGGAAAATCATGAACAGGCTTGAAACAAATGGAAAAAAAAAAAAATGAAGTCTCAGCAAAGAAAGAGAAGACGTAAAGAAGTAAACAATATTTTCAATGGCAAAACTAAGCAAACAAAAGGAAAACCTCACTGGACAGGCTCACCAGAACCATGGAGACAACAGAGAGAATCAGTGAACCTGAAGAATAGAAATTGCCAAATCTGAACAACACAGAGAAAACAGAGGATGGAAAGAACCAGCAACAAAGCCTCAGGGACCTATGGGACTATAACAAAAGATCTAACATGTGTGTCACAGGAGTCCCAGGAGGAAAAGAGAAAGAGGTAAAAAAAAGTATTTGAGGGGCACCTGGGTGGGCTCAGTCTTGGTTTTAGCATAGGTTGTGATCTCAGGGTCATGGCATTGAGCCCCGCATCAGGCTCTGCACTGGGCATTGAGCCTATTTGGATTCTCTCTCCCTCTCTCTGTCTCCAATAAATAACTAAAATATTTAAAAAACAGAAATAAAAAGTTAAAAGCAGAGAACAGTGACACCACCTTCCCTGTGCAGTCAGAACATTCAAAGGAGAGCTAGTCTACGTTCAGAAATCACAAGCGCTGGCAGGACGTGGCACAATTTTCAGGTACTGGCAGAGAGAACAGTCAACCCAGAACTGCCTATCTAGCATAGGCAGACTTCAAGAAAGAAACTGAAATCAAGACATTCACAGGTAAGTGAAAACCAAGAAAATTTGCTACAAGCTGAACATACCTAAAAGAATAGCTCAAGGAAGTTCCTAAAACAAAAAGGAAATGATAGATAAAAATTAGAAACACCAGAAAAGAAAAACTATGGGAAGAGTAAAAATGTATACTAAATATAAATGCTCTAAATACACCAATTAAAAGGCAGAAATTGGCAGAGTGGACTTAAAAAAGGCCCTTGGGGTGCCTGGGTGGCTCAGTGGGTTAAAGCCTCTGCCTTCAGCTCAGGTCATGATCCTGGGGTCCTGGGATCGAGCCCCACATCGGGCTCTCTGCTCAGCAAGGAGCCTGCTTCCTCCTCTCTCTCCACCTGCCTCTCTGACTACTTGTGATCTTTGTCTGTCAAATAAATAAAATCTTTAAAAAAAAATAAAATAAATAAAAAGGACCTTATCTGCTGTTTATAAGAAACTCACTTCACATGTAATGACATCAATAGGGTGACAGTAAATGGATAGAAAAGATATACCATGGAAACATCAATCAAAAGAAATCAGAAATGGCTATATTAATAGCAGATAAAATACACTTCAAAAGAAACCTGTCAGGGGACTGAAAAGGACTTAATGTAATGACAGAACATACAGATCAGCCCACCAAAAGACAGTTCTAAATGAATATGCACAACAGAACCGCAAAGATGTGCAGCCAATGGGACTGAGAGGAGCATCAAAACACCCACAATTACAAGTTAGGCACTTTATGGTAAGGATGTTTCTTTTTTTAAAGATTTTATCTTTAAGTAAACTCTACACCCAGTGTGGGGATCAAACTCACAACTCTGAGATCCAGAGTCACATGTTCCACCAACTGAGCCAGAGAGTTGTCCCTGTTTCATTTTTAAAGAAGCTGCCAGACTGTCTTTCAGGTGGCTGTACCATTTTGCGTTCCTGCCATCAACAAGTGAGAGCTCCTGTTGCTCCATATTGTCACAATTTAGTGTTGTCTGTGTTTGGATTTCAGCCATCCCAATAGATGTACAATGGTATCTCTGTTTTAATTTTTTTTAATTTTTTAAGATTTTATTTATTTATTTGACAGAGAGAGATCACAAGGCAGGCAGAGAGAGAGAGAGAGGAGGAAGCAGGCTCCCTGCTGAGCAGAGAGCCCGATGTGGGGCTCGATCCCAGGGCCCCGAGATCATGACCTGAGCCAAAGGCAGAGGCTTAACTCACTGAACCACCCAGGCACCCATATCTCTATTGTCTTAACTTGCATTTCCCTAATAACATATGATGCTGTTGAACATTTTTTCATGTCTTTATCTGCCATCTGTACATCTTCTCTGGTAAGGAGTCTGCTTAGATCTTTACCACATCTGTTTGTTTTCTCATTATTGAGTTTTTAAGAGTTCTTTGTGTATTTTGGATATCAGCCTTAGTCAATTTAGGCTCTTAAAACAAAATATCACACATTGGGTGGCATGATACACAAAAGAAATTTGTTTCTCACAGGTCTGGAAGCTGAAGTCTGAGGTCAGGGTGTCCCCGTGACTGGGTTCCATGAAGAGCCCTCTTATGGGCTGCAGCCTATGCCATCTTCTCATTGTGTCCCTTTTATAAGGGTGCTAATCTCCCTGATGAAAGCCCAGCCACAGACCTCATTACCAAAGGCCCCACCTTCTATATCCTGACATCTGGGGTAAAGATTTCCACATAATAAATTTGGGGTAGGGACATGACATTCAGTCCACCGCACAGTCCTTTATCAGGTATGTGTTCCACAAATATTTTTTTCAGTTTGTGTCTTGTCTTTTTATTCTCTCTCTTTTTTTAAATTTTATTTATTTATTTGACAGAGAGAGAGAGAGATCACAAGTAGGCAGAGAGAGGGGAGGAAGCAGGCTCCCTGCTAAGCAGAGAGCCCGATGCAGGGCTCGATCCCAGGACCCTGAGATCATTACCTGAGCCAAAGGCAGAGGCTTAACCCACTGAGCCACCCAGGCACTCCCCCTCTTTTTATCCTCTTAACCATGTCTTTCTCTCTCTTTTTTTTTAATTTTATTTATTTTACAGACAGAGATCACAAGTAGGCAGAGAGGCAGGCAGAGAGAGAGGAAGGGAAGCAGGCTCCTTGCTGAGCAGAAAGCCCGATGTGGGGCTTGATCCCAGGACCCTGGGATCATGACCTGAGCCGAAGGCAGAGGCTTTATCCCACTGAGCCATCCAGGTGCACCATCGTTTTTTTTTTATTTGTTTGTTTTAAAAGATTTTATTTTTATTTATTTGACACAGAGAGAGAGATCACAAGTAGGCAGAGAGGCAGGCAGAGAGAGGAGGAAAAGCAGGCTCCCTGCCAAGCAGAAAGCCCGATGCAGGCCTCTATCCCAGGACCCTGAGACCATGACCTGAGCCGAAGGCAGAGGCTTAACCCACTGAGCCACCGAAGCACCCTAACCATGTCTTTCAAAGAAGAAAAGTTTCTCACCATAATGAAGTTCAACATATCAATTTTTTTCCTTCATGGATTGTGCTTTGGGTGTTGTATCTAAAAGTTATCACCAAACCCAAGTTCAACTGAAATTTCTCCTGCTCTCTTCTAGGAGTTTTATTGTTTTTTACTGTACATCTGGGTATATGATCCATTTCGAGATAATTTTTGTGAAAGGCGTAAGATCTGTGTTTTTTTTTTTTTTAAAGATTTTATTTATTTATTTGACAGAGAGAGATCACAAGCAGGCAGAGAGGCAGGTAGAGAGAGAGGAGGAAGCAGGCTCCCTGCTGAGCAGAGAGCCTGATGCGGGGCTCAATCCCAGGACCCTGAGATCATGACCTGAGCCGAAGGCAGCGGCTTAACCCACTGAGCCACCCAGGCGCCCCGTAAGATCTGTGTCTTGAGTCATTTTCTGCATGTGAGGACCCAGTTGTTCCAGTACCATTTCTTGAGAAGATTATCCTTTCTCCATTCAATTGCCTTTGCTCATTTATCAAAAACCAGTTGACTATATTTGTGTGGGTCTATTTCTGGCTTCTGCTCTGTTCTACTGAATTCCCTCTTTTTTTCTTTCACCAATACCACACTGTCTGGATCACTGTAATTTTATACTAAGTCTTGAAGTTGGGTAGTGTCAGTCCTCCAACTTTGTTTTTCTCCTTCAATACTGTGTTGGCCATCCTGGGCTTTTTGCCTGTCCATACAAACTCTAGAATGTTTATCCACAAAATAACCTGCTGATTGTGAGTAGGGTTGCTTTGAATCTATAGATCAAGTTGGAAAGACTGACAGTCTTGACAGTATTCAGTTTTCCTATCTATGAACAGCTCTCCATTTATTTATATATTCTCTGATTTCTCTCATTAGAGTTTTGTACTTTTTCCTCATACAGATTTTTTAAAAAATATTTTTATTTACTTATTCAACAAACAGAGATCACAAGTAGGCAGAGAGGCAGGCAGAGAGAGAGGAAGGGAAGCAGGCTTCCTGCTGAGCAGAGAGCCTGATGCAGGGCTCGATCCCAGGACCCTGGGATCACGACCTGGGCAGAAGGCAGAGGCTTTAACCCACTGAGCCATCCAGGCACCCCATTTTTCTTTTTTTAAAGATTTTTATTTATTTATTTGACAGCTAGAGATCACAAGTAGGCAGAGAGGCAGGCAGAGAGAGAGGAAGGGAAGCAGGCTCCCTGCTTCGCAGAGAGCCTGAAGATTTTTTTTAAGATTTTATTTATTTATTTGGCAGAGAGAGAGAGACCATGAGAGCAGGAACACAAGTGGGGGAGTGGGAGAGGGAAAAGCAGGCCTCCTGCCGAGCTGGGAGTCTGAGGCTGGGCTCGATCTCAGGACCCTGGGATCATGACCTTAGACGAAACCAAGAGTCAGAGGCTTAGCCAACTGGGCCACCCAGAAGCCCCTCCTCAAATAGATTTTGTACATTTTTTGTACGATTTACACCTAGACCTACTTACCTTCCTTCCTTCCAGCGGTAATGTAAATGGTATTGTGTGTCATTTTAAGAAAAGATTTATTCATTTTTATTTGAGAGGGAGAGAGAGAGAACATAAGCAGGGGGAGGAGCAGAGGAAAAGAGAAGCAGACTCCCCACTGAGCATGGAGCCCCATGTGGGGCTCAATCTCAGGAACCTGAGAATCCTGACCTGAGCCGAAACCAAGAGTCAGATGCTTACCTGCCTGAGACACCCAAGCACCCCAATGGTATTGTGTTTTTAACTTCAAATTCCAATTGTCCATTGCTGTTTTGCACAAAGGTGCAAAACTGATTCAATGCAGGAACAACAGTCTTCAAAAACGATGGAGGAACTGGATATTCATAGGGGAAAAAATACACCTAGACTTAAGTTTCCTTCCTCAAATAAAAGTTAACTAAAAATAGATTACAGATTTTAAGTTGTAAAAACATAAGACTACAAAACTTTTAGAAGAAAACACTGAAGAAAATTTTGGGGACATAAGACTAAAAAAGGTTCTTAAAAATGCTTCCCAAATCAGAATATATAAAGGTAAATATTAATATACTGAAGGGGTGCCTGACTGGCTCAGTCTTCTGAACATGCAACTCTTGATCTTGGGGTCATAGTTCAAGCATCACCTGGGGTGTAGAGATTAGGAAATAAATAAAAACTTAAAAAAATACAAGGAGTCTCTTCAATTAAGAGGATGAAAGGATAAGCTGCAGAATGAGAAAAAATACTGCAAATCACGTATCTGACAAAGACTCATATCTACAATATATAAAGAACTCTCAAAACTCAAAAGTTTAAAAAAGAAAAAAAGTGTAGTCTAGGGGCACCTGGCTAGCTCAGTCAGTGGAGTAGGACTCCTGGTCTCAGGGTTCTAAGTTTGAGACCCACACTGGCTGTAGAGATTACTTTATTTTAAAAATAAAATCCTGAAAAAAATACAATCCAATTTTAGAAAATTGGGCGTAAGATACAAGAGATACTTCAATGAACAATATACAGGATGGTAAGTAAACACACAAAAAGATGTTCTAATGGCTGATGAGCCATTAGAGAAATACAAATTACAAACTACAACCATGATGAGATACCACTATACATCCCTTAGGATAAAATATAGTGACAACACAAAATACTGGAAGGAAGCAAACCAACTGGATTTCTCATGCCATTACAGAGATGTCACATGGTACAGTCACTCTGGAAGAAGGTTCGACAAGCCCTTTAAAAAAGTGAACATTGGGGCACCTGGGTGGTTCAGTCCTTAAGCGTCTGCCTTTAGCTCAGGTCATGATCCTGGGATCATGGGATCGAGCGCCACACCTGATACTCCGCTTGGCGGGGAGCCTGCTTCTCCCTCTCCCTCTGCCTGCTGCTCCTCCTGCTTGTTCTCACTATCAGATAAATAAATAAATAAATAAATAAATAAAAATCTTTAAAAAAATAAATAAATAACTGAACAAATACTTCCCATATGATCCAGCCACTGTGCTCCTAAACATTTATTCCTGAGAAATCAAACCTTAGGTCCACGCAAGAACCTATTCACACAGAGGTTCATGGTATGTGTAACAGAGTGGAAAAAACCACAATGTTGCCCTGGAAGAGAAAGGT
This sequence comes from Enhydra lutris kenyoni, assembly GCF_002288905.1. Classification (NCBI taxonomy): domain Eukaryota; kingdom Metazoa; phylum Chordata; class Mammalia; order Carnivora; family Mustelidae; genus Enhydra; species Enhydra lutris. The sequence continues at coordinate 30,701,350 of NW_019154108.1, read as the reverse complement.
CAAACCAACTGTGCCCTCCCCGACTCAGCACTAAAAAGGAGCAAACTGCGGAGCCATACTTGCATCTGAACCCACCTCAAAGGCATTATGCAAGGTGCACACAGCCAACCTAAAAAGCCACATTTCTATGATCCCTTTTATAGTAAACTCTTGACGTGACACATGTAGGTAAGAGAGCAGGTTGGCAGTGGTGTGGAGTTATGGGAAGACACAGAGGCGGGTGTTACCATTTAGGGCAGCGCAAGGGGGATCTCGGAGCTGATGGCATAGTTCCCATGTTGACCGCTGTGGTCACTACAGGAATCTACTGCACAGAAACACATAGACATTATACAAATGTCTGTTATTATACAAACATCTGTTTCCTGGTTTTGACCTGGCACATGCTGCTAGTTACATAAAATGTAACAATTAAGATAAACTGGGTACATGGAACCCCTGTGCACTCTTTTTATAATTTCCTGTGAACTTATAAATGCTTCCAAATACAAAATAAAAAAACCAAGAGTAGTACCATAGTTTATAAAAACAGAACTAGGAAAGAAAATGAGATGGTACCACTTCCTCACTCAAAACCCCCCAAGGCCCCCCATCTCAGCAAAGCACACGAGCCCCTTCCACGGCCTCCAAGGCCCTGCACTCTCCTCCAGGCCCATTCGTCTCACTGCAGGTACCCCGCCTTCCAGCACGTTCTGCAACATGGCACGCATGCCGACCTGGGCCTTCACACTGACTGCCCGCCCTCTACCTGGAGCGCTCTGCGCAGACTCTGCGTGTCTCATCCCTCATGTCCTCTGGGTCACTGTGAAAGAGGATGTCAGCCGCCCCCATCTGGACCGCAGTCTGTACTTTCTAACCGATTAGCTCTTCTTTCCAGCTTGTCTCTCTTTTTTAATTTTTTTCCAGCTTATCTCTTAACTCAGGCAAAAAACCCAGCAGGCAGAGCATCTCCTGGCGGGATCTGACACTCCCCCCTCAAGCAATAAGGACTGCCCTGCTCCCAGGGAGACCCCACCCAGGACTGACCCCAAGACAAGCCTGACCTCCACTGCCCACCAGCACCCACCCACCAACCTTTGCCCCACACCTATCATCTGCAAACCTGGAGGTATTTGCAGCACTTTGGAGACCGTCTTAGATGCTAGTCCACTGTCTTCCCGGTGTTGGCATCACTGAAATGAGCTCCCTTCCTGTTTTACCACCATCTGTGCCTCTGCCTTTGGTCATGTGACTGGTGAGCTGCTGAACGTGGTCTGTCTGTGATCCCCGGAACCAGGTGCTCTCGCTCCCCTGCGCCCCAGCTACACGTGTTCACAGACCACTTTGGAAGAAGCCTTCCCGGTCCACGGTATCTAAATTAGTATTCTCCCTCCAACTGCCCGTCATCCTCTACCCTCCCATCCTGGTTGTCTATCATTTACTCCAGGTGCCCCAGCTTCAGATCAGGATAGATACAACTTTTCTGAATTGCTAGTCTTTACACAGTAAAAACCCAAGAAATACTTTATGAATGAAACAGTGAATCTGCTGAGAAATTAAATGCAGGACACTGATTGATGGATCTTCAGCACTAGATGGAAAGAGGGAGCTACAATGTGCTCGATGAAAAATAACGGGACAGAAATGTATGTCTGTAGAGTTCAAGTGACCCCGGTTGTTCACATTCTCCCTCTGCTGCTCTTGTATCTGAGTCTCCCTGTCACCCTCCCCACTTGTGCCTTCAGGATCTATGGCGGCTTCCACCCTCCTCTCTTGGGACCCAGTGGTCACTCGGGAATGAGGACCCCAGGGGAAGCCACATGGAGGCCCAGAAAAAGGACAATGAGTGGAGGAGTGGAGACAGAGATGCAAGAGTACGGCCAGGGAAGGGGATCCTCTGGCCCAGCCACGCCAGCTGATGGTGTGTGGATCACAGAGGAACCTCCCAGACAAGCTCTTCCTGAATCCCTGACCCACAAAATTGTGGACAAAGCAAGAACGGCAATTTTCAGCCACTAAGTATTGTCATCAGGCAAGAAGAGATTTCTGAAAGCTGGGGAGAAAGCAAGTCATAAACAATCAAACATTGTCACAGGACAGCACACAAGGGAACAGAACTGCCACAGGCAGGCAAACAGGTGAAAGATCTAGAACAACTATTGGATTTCTGTAGGCACCAAGGCAGTGGGATCTACTCTGGGGATAGAAGTACAGAGGAGGGCAGAGTGAGGAAAACAATGTCAGGGATGCTGGAGGGGACAAAATGCAGGCACCGCCTTCCTGTCATTCTTACCGTAACTGGCTAAACTCAGCACAGACAGCTCTACTCAGTCCTGGGTTTTACAACTAAGAATTTGGAGAATTGTCAAGAATTCAGAGGTACTACAGATCAAGAAACACGACCCAGAGAAAAGGAAATGCTCCTGCACCATTTGGAAGGAGAGGATTCGAGTAAAACCCAAGGACACTGAGGACCTGCTATTCCCTAGGCTACAGATTACGCTAAAGTGTTTACAGTAACCAAACATGAAAACAGCGAGGGCCGCTGAAGACAGAGTGGGTTATCACAGACCAGAGTGTCTTCTGGAAATCTGTATCTACTTAGAAAGGGTAGGTTGTGATTCTGTGCAAATCTGAGAGAGTTTCCAGGTTTCTTCCAGGACTGCTGGGAGTGTGTGACCTCATGACCACTCCACGCAGTCACCCAAAGTGCTCTTGGCAATGATGAAAGTCACCAAGCAGCTACTTGCCACACCCGCTGGGAGACAGGCTGGTGGCATCATATAACATGTGCGACAGTCCTGCCAAGTAGGTATTGCTCTCCTCATCTCCCAGACGAAGGATGAAGGATGAAGGAAGGTGTGCCAAGGCTGATGTATGATGAATACGTGTGCTCTTCCTTCCTGTCAGAAAACTTCAACTCCCCAGAATCTCCTGAGGGATGGGAGTCTTCGTTATACTAATGAGAGGACCCAAGGTTGGCCCCAAGTTAATGCCAGGATGGGCCAGGTAGCAAAAAGCCCAGCCCTGCGATTAGAGTGGTGGGATCTGCAGCCAGACCTCTGCAGAGAAGGGGCGGCATGACTATGTAATAAAACCCCCCAGGGGCACCCGAGCCTTTGGCTCGGGTCATGATCCCAGGGTCCTGGGATCGAGCCTCGCATCAGGCTCTCTGCTCAGCTGGGAGCCTGCTTCCCCCCTCTCTCTGCCTGCCTCTCTGCCTACTATGTGATCTTTGTCTGTCAATTAAATAAAATCTTAAAAAAAAAAAAAAAACAACTTATAAAAAACAAACAAAAATAAATAAATAAATAAATACCCCCCCGCCCCGCAGAAACTATCTCTGGAAGCAAAGCTCAGGACAGCTTCCCAGCTGATGAGCACACTGGGGCCAGGAGGGGGCCGTGAGGTAGGTGATCCTCTAACCCAGCTCCACGGGAAGAGGGCACCAAGGGTCTGCACTGCCTCTGGACCTGGCCCACTGTTTTCCTTTACAGCAACCTGCAACTTCTGACCCTTGAACAACGCAGGGTTAGGGGTGCTGACTACCTACCTCGCCCCTGCCTCTAAAGTCTGAGTGTAACCTTCGATTCCCCCAAAACCTACTAGTAGTTACTGCTGACTAGAGGCTGTGCCAATAACATCAAGTCAATCAGCACACATCTTGAATGCTCTCTGTATGATGTCCCAAATTCTTTTAATAAAGTAGAGAAAATACTGAGCAAATCATTAGGAAGAGAAAATGTGGGGACACCTGGGTGGCTCAGTTGTTAAGCATCTGCCTTTGGCTCAGGTCATGATCCCAGGGTTCTGGGATCAAGCCCCACATTGGGCTCCCTGCTCAGGGGGAAGCCGCTTCTCCCTCTTCCACTCCCCCTGCTTACATTCCCTCTCTCGCTGTATCTCTGTCAAATAAAAAAATGAAATCTTTAAAAAAAATTTTTTTTAAAGGAAGAGAAAATGCGTTTACAGGAGTGCACTGTGTTCATTGAGAAAAACCTGTGTACAAGGAGACCCACATCATTCAAACCCACGCTGTTTAAGGGTCAAGTGTATGGTGCTTTCCTGCATTCCATCTGTTGTTCAACTGCAGCTGGTCAGAAGTGTGGGTGTCCCAGAGACACCACTTGAGCAGACGTGGGGAGCAGGGGACCTGGGGACTCACAGGATCTGCCAGCTCTGTGTGTGGTCGGTGACAGAGCTGAACCAGTCACCCCACGGCAATCAGATTGCCTGGGGCTGGAACAGAACAGCAAGAGACGAAGCCATAGCCAGGACTCAAACCCCGTACAATCAGACTCCAAAGACAGCACTGGACTCTCATCAAAGTATAAACCTTAAATTAACATCTGTCAATTTTCCATCTGAAAATGGAGTGGTATATAATTCAGGAAGGTTTCACCTTCCAAAGGAACTTACAAGACCTGAAAGAACAATTTCATCAGCTAGACTGTGGGCCAACACGGTTACGCCCGGATGGATGCCGGGGCCACTATGACAGCCAGAAGCTCACATGACAGCAGAGGACTGAATGACAGGAAGAGAATTCAGGACCCACAGTGAGCACCTGAAGCACATCTGAAACGTGGAGCCTTTTCTAGACCCATCGTGGCTCTGAAGCTTACAAACAACTTTAAGTACGAGTTAAATGCAGGTACAGGGACATGAAGCTGATATAAACCTTTGAAAACCCATCCTCCATCTTCAGATACAGTGAAAGGACTCTGGTTCTTTTTCCTGCAAGCTTGACAGAAACTACAGGACATCAATGCTGATACTTGTATGATCACGAGCGTACATTCTGAGTTTTCTGCCAACCAGACTACCTTCTGAGTATCAACACAGAGAAAAACCTCATTAAATCTAGCCAGTAATGCTATGTTTTTTTACTCCAGCTAGGAAGCTTCCTAAGGTTTTATTTTAACTGATGAGCCAAAAAGCGATTTCCTAAACTTAATCTTCCATTACTAGGCTGTATGTAAATCCCATGGTTTTCCAATGCTGAGAGTTCTGAGAGCGTCTCCTCACCTGGCCGGTTGGTGGCCGCCAGAATGAAAACCTGCTGCCGAGCTTCCAGACCGTCCATCTCGGTAAGTAGCTGATTCACCACCCGGACACTTGCTCCCGTCTAAAAATAAATAAATACAGCTCCGTCAGTTCCTGATAAAAAGAAAAACAACATCACCATGTTTTTGCACATGAAATGGGGTATTTGCAAACTTGAATGAAAGCTTTGGTCAAGAGGTAACAGTAATCACTTTCTGAGAGGTGCTGTGCAAAACACATTCCCATCAGGAACTCCCCCAAGTCCTGTCATCCCCTGTTCCAGAAGGAGGAAGCTGAGGCTCAGAGAGGCCACCTGTCCAGGCCTCTCAGCTAAACACGGCAAGCCTGGCCGACCCGAGTCTCCTGCCTCCGAGTTATTCAAAGACCTGCTGGCTGCAATGGATTTCCTGTGGGTCATGTATACACTCAGCGCAAAGGGATCCCCTAGGATGTGAGATGCTCCAGATCCTTGGGCTGGGGCATGGAGGCTTTTCCTCTTTTCCTGAAAGCCAACAGTACAAAGCAGATCTACTCCGGGGCAACATCCAAGAGAAAGATCTGGGGAGGTGGTGGACAGAAGGTTAACTCACTTGGACACAGAAATGTACTAAATGCACAATGGAGATGAGAAAAGTGGGGTGTCTGTTCACGCATCTGTGTGTGTGTCTCTGTGTGCATCTGTGCATGTCTGTGTCTCTGTGTCTGTATGTCTGTGTGTCTGCGTATCTATGCATGTATTTGTGTCTGTGTCTGTGTCTCTGTGTGTCTGTGCGTCTGTCATGACTGCCCTTCTTCAACACAAAGTCCACGGGCAGAGGTGGTCATGAGTTTACAGGCAGATTTCTCCAGAAAGTAGCTGGTGCACATTACCACCCCTGGGAGACACAACACCAACATCTCAGAGGATGAAGATAATGATAATCCAGATGCAAAACAGTCCAGCTGCACGGATTAACAATAAACCCTGTCCCACCTCAAGACGAAACTCTCAGAATCTGCAGGAATAGGATGACAGGTTTTACTATATTAAAATTATAACCTTGTACATAATAAGCAAATTAAAGGTAAGTAAAAAGACTGGGGAGAAAAGCACCAACACACATAACTGGACAATGGACTCATTTCTGGAGCACACAAAAACTCCTATAAATCAGAACAAAATTTTAAGAGCAAAAAGGTCAACATATCTGATCAGGCAAATTATAGAAGATGAAATACACATTCACTGAAGACAATCAATCTTACTGACAAGCGTGGACATGACTACTAAGATTTAATATCATGTTTTGCCAAAAAAAATTGACAAAAATTGTTTAGATGGGTGTTACCCATTGCTGACAAAGGCACAGAAGATGGTTATTTTCACAAAGTGTTGGCGGGTACGCGTAACTGGCAGTTTTTGTGAAGGATAATTCAGTGTTAGCTTTCAGAACATAATACACACACATCTACGCTGAGATCCCACTTCTGAAACTCCCCCACGTGCACAGAAATATGTGATGATAATGTTACTTCAGTTCTGTTTATAAGAGAAACAACTGGAAACAGTGTGATTTAAGAAATACTTGTTTCCAGACTGTGGAATATTTATGCAATCGTTAAAAAATTAAGTTATTAAGTACATGGGAAAATTGTCAAGATGAATGGCCATGTTTGTGTAAAAAAACAAGTCTAGGGGCGCCTGGGTGGCTCAGTGGGTTAAAGCCTCTGCCTTCAGCTCAGGTCATGATCTCAGGGTCCTGGGATCGAGCCCCCCATCAGGCTCTCTGCTCAGCAGGGAACCTGCCTCCCCTTCTCTCTGCCTGCCTCTCTGCCTACTTGTGATCTCTCTCTATTTCTGTCAAATAAGTAAATAAAATCTTAAAAAAAAAAAGTCTAAGTCATACATGTTTTTAAGTTTACAGAGAAAGTTTTAGAATGACAAATACCACACATGAAAGGGTTGGTAGCAGTAACCTCCAAGGAGAGTAACAGGGAGAAAAATGAGAAGACTCTCTATCTCTTAGCACTTGTATTTATTTGAATTTTCTCACAAGTACATGTTCATGTATAACCTGTATAGTAACAGAATACATTCAAATTTAACATATTTTCAGAATCCCCCTCATTTGAAGATGTCAAAAAAGCAGAACACGTGTACTAGAACATGGAAACGTGTGTTCATACACACCCAAGAGAGCAAGAAAGCCAGATGTCAGGAGCGAGGTTCCCGGGCTGCAGACCTCTCCGAGGCAGGCGGCAGAGTGGATGCATCTCGGTGAACCCCCACAGATAGATTCCCAGCCAATGACAGACAGCTGCAACCCATGAAAGGGGCTCCTGACAAATGAAGGGCGTATGTGGAGCCACAGAAGAATTGAAAAGGAGTCAGACCCAGAGTGTACCATGCCCCAACCAGCAGGACAGAAAGGGCAGTGCTTTGCTCCGGATCCCACATGGGATTTAGAATGTCACAGCAGGCAGGGCGACCCCTGGCCACCCACGTCGCCACCAGAGACAAGACTGTGGAAGGATTTTCTGGGACTCTTGGATGAGGAAACAATCTCCCTATGACATGAATCACTCGGACATTAGTCAAGTTTTGTTCTTGGGCCTCTGGAAGGTTTCTGGAGTTTGTGAGCAAAGTGAGGTATTTAGTAACTGTTTTTACAACCTTAGGGGCATGCACAGAACAACTATCTGAAGATAACTGAACAACTATCTAAAGATAAATCACAAAGGAAATAAAATCACCTGCTTAGTCATCGTGCCAGGAATGTCCTTATCAGATAGTCTCCACTACCTGTTTCAGGCTGTCTGTTGCTTACAAGAGGCTTCGCTCTGCTGGGGACTTTAAGACAAGCATCCCTATGACAAGAGCACTTCCAGGCACTCACTGTACTGAAATTCCTACCAACCGTGAATCAGCCCGGGGATGCAGGGGGAGTCTGAGGTAGACAAGGAGCAGGGCTGAGTCAAAGCTCAGCCCTATTTCAAGGGAATCTTAAATTACACTTTCTCCTGTCTCCAGAACCCATTTGCCTGAAGAGAGTCACCATCATGAGGCGGGCTCTTGGAAGCCAGGTCATTCCCGTTCCCAACCACTTGCCTGCCTGAACTAGACCAGTTTAAGCAAAATCATGTAGAGACAAAAATGGACACAGACGCCAAGAAAAACCAACTGTCACCCCGGGGGCCTTCACTTTGAATTACTAGGTTTCTTCACTGGAAGAATCTTAGTGTTCTTAGGGAGTGACTTTGTCAGAACTCACAAAAGGTTTAGGGCTTTACACCTACCTCCCGGTCTGACCTCCGAGGGCACAAGGCATCTACTTCATCAAAGAAGATGACGCAGGGAGCGGAGCTCCTGGCTCGCTGGAACACCTGGCGGACGGCACGCTCGCTCTCACCGACGTACTGACACAGCAGAAACAACACAGAGACCAGTCAACTTTGGGATTGAGGCCAAATCATGGTAAAACTAGTTCTAAATGGCGGTTAGATATCAGAGTCCAAAAAGCATGAGGTGGGAATCACATGCAACTGTGGATAGGTACCCATTTCTGATGCATAAAAATAGCCAACATGTGGGTCAACTTAAAAAAACTAGCTTTTGTCCACGTTTACAAATTTCCTCATTTGCAAAACAAAGGCAAAGTGAGTGTAAGGTCTCCAGGTCACAATTAATCCCGTAATTCTGTTGTATTTTAGAACGGATCTTCTAAACTTCATTGCGTAGGATACCCAGCCGTAACTCTCCCAAATTCAGCAGGATTCTAACTGCCATCTGCTGCTCTGCCGTGTTTCCCATACGGTCATGTTGCTGATGGGAGAGCTATATCGTCACATGGCTTCAGAGATGGCTAGGTGAGCCAGCGAGGCCTCCAACGGCTTTGTGGGACATACAGTATGTTAAAGTCTAAATCAGGGGTGCCTGACTGGCTCCTTCGGAGAAGTGTGCGACTCTCAATTTTGGAGCCATGAGTTCAAGCCCCACATTGGGTGTAGAGATGACTTAAATAAAAACTTAAAAAAGAAATCTAAATCAAGGGGTGCCTGGGTGGCTTAGTCGTTGAGCATCTGCCTTCAGCTCGGGTCATGATCCCAGGGTCCTAGGATTGAGCCCCACATCAGGCTCCCTGCTTGGCAAGCCCTCTCCTACCCCCCTGCTTGTGTTCCCTCTCTCTGTCAAATAAGTAAATAAAATCTTAAAAAAAAAATCTAAATCAAAATAAAAAATAATAAGATCAGTCAAGAAATACAGGCTTCTCCCTCTCCTACTCCCCCTGCTTGTGTTGCCTCTCTGTCAAATAAGTAAATAAAATATTAAAAAAAAAAATCTAGGGGTGCCTGGCTGGCTCAGTGGGTTAAGCCTCACCTTCAGCTCAGGTCATGATCCAGAGTCCTGGGATCAAGCCCCACTTTGGGCTCTCTGCTCAGCAGGGAGCCTGCTTCCCTCTCTCTCTCTGCCTGCCTCTCTGCCTACTTGTGATCTCTGTCAAATAAATAAATAAAATCTTTAAAAAAATTCTTTAAAAAAACTAAATCAAAATAAAAAAGATCAGTCAAGGAATACAGCAATTCACAAGCAGCTATTACATTAGGACTAATCCATACAGAAAGTCACATGTGAGAATACAATGTCACTGCTGGTGAAGCATTAGAAATTCTTCTTGTAAAATTTCGAACTGATTGACTAAGAAGAACAGGTTTTGGGGCACCTGGGTGGCTTAGTCGTTAGGCATCTGCCTTCAGCTCGAGTCATGATCCCAGGGTCCTGAGATGGAGCCCTACATCGGGCTCTCTGCTCAGTGAGAAGCCTGCTTCCCACTCTCTCTCTGCCTGCCTCTCTGCTATTTGTGATCTCTCTCTGTCAGATAAATAAATAAATAAATAAATAAATAAATTTTTTTTTTTTAAAGAATAAATAAATAAAATTAAATAAAAGGAAAGAAAAGTAGGTTTTTCATAATACAATGCCTAAAACAATCTGAAAACCGTATCATTCAGGCACACGGTACATCACAACCGTGATGAAGGTGTAAGGCTCCTGTGAGCAGAAGTGTCCTTCCCTCACGGCTGCCCTGTCCTTTCTTGGTACTTCTGCTCATTGTGCTCCTCCCGCCTGCACTGTCTCACAGCCTGCCACCAGTTCTCCCAACTGTCTGCCGATTCCTCTAACTCATAGTGTCTCTACTACTGTGACCTGCAGCTTGTCCACCTTCACCGCGTCACGGTGGATGTCCTCAGAAAGCCTGCGTCACTTTCACATTCGCCTCGATCATCACACCCTGAGCCCTGTACAAATACAGTGGACTGGTTTGGGGGCCTAAAGAATCTAAATTTTTCAACCTTGAAAATCTGGCTTTTGCAAACACAATTACTGAAAATATTTGCCCTAAAGTCACTAATGATCTTCTAGTTGCCCAACCCAAGGTCCTACCTACTTCCAGTTCCTGGTACTCGGTCTGGTTATACCAACGATGTTAAAGTTAGCCTCCCCCGGGATTTTAGGCTTAAAAAGTCCTGGGCATCCTCCCCTTCGAGAGACCAGCCTGCTTTGCCAGTTTTTCCTTCCTTGCCCCAGTGCCACCAGGGGCCCCGGTGAATGCACCCCCTCCGCCAGCAGACCTGGCCCATTCCCAGGGTTTCAGGGGCCACCCCAAATCTCAGAGCTCCAGACTCATATCTGCATATCTGCTGGATGTCTCCAGACCCCTTGTTCCTGAAATTCCCCAGAACAAATGCGTTTTCCAACCCCGAAAAGTCGATCTTCAACAGACCACCTCATCTCTGCCCATCACTCCCTACTCTGCCACAGACCTCTTCCTACACCTCTCCCTAGAGAACAAGTCAGATCACACTGAGATGACCTTTCGCACTCCTCAGAACTGACCCGGCCGGCACTGCTGAGGACGTGGGGACCCCCTTCACAGCCAGGGGAGGTGTAACTCAGCAACAACCACCTTGGGAAAAAAGCAGGCAAAACTTTCTATTTTTGAAAGTGCAGGGGCGCCTGGGTGGCTCAGTGGTTTAAGCCTCTGCCTTCAGCTCGGGTCATGGTCTCAGGGTCCTGGGATCTAGCCCCACGTCTGGCTCTCTGCTCAGAAGGGAGCCTGCTTCCCCTTCTCTCTGCCTGCTTCCTCCTCTCTCTGCCTGCTTCTCTGCCTGCTTGTGATCTCTCTCTCTGTGAAGTGAATAAATAAAATCTTTAAAAAAAAAAAAAAGAAAGTGCACACACTCTAGAAGAGACAGCAATTCTCCTCTGAGTACATACCCTTGGGACAAACAGCTCCCAAATGTATGAAAGGATATGTGTATATAATGTTCAATCTAAACATCCATCACTGATTTTTTAAAAGTGTGGTTATATTCAATCAGTGGAATACCACACATAAGACTAATGAACTCGAAGTAAACATATCAACAAAAATAATATCTGTGATAGAATGATTTAGATGATATATGTATTTGGTCACTAAGATGTATCTAATCTTCACCCATAGTTTCTGAGAAACGTCTGAACTACAAAAGTGAAAGGACGTCTTGCTAATCAAGGTGAATTTGGACCCCACCTGAGGGCAAGGCTGGCTGCCAGGAGGGCAGGGTGGTCAGAGGAATGGAATTTTCAGTCCTCCTCACCCCCACATCCCCATACAGGACAGGGCTGGAGAATGAATCAGCCAATGGTCAGTGACTCAGCCAATTATGGCTATGTAATCATACCTCCATAAAAACCCAAGAGGACAGTTTTTCCATCCTTCTATGCCAGGGAACCAGGTTGCTACCACGTGGCCCGCAGCCAGCATCAAGCCCCGCAAGACTCCTGTTTGGGACTTTGCCCCATATATCTCTTCTTATCCTTTATCAACTCCTTCAGTAAACACAAGTGTTTTTCTGAGTTCTATGAGCTCGTCTAGCAAATCAACAGCAACTAAGGAGGAGGCTGTGTGCAGTGGAGAGTGGGGGACCCTCCTGTAGGACTGAGCTCTAGCCTCTGGAGTCCAAAGCTGTGTCCCAGCAGACTGTGCCAGAACTGAGCTGAACTGAGTCATGCGTGTTCTTAGATACCCTGCTGGTGTCTGAAATTGCTCGATGTTTTTGAGGGGGAATCCCCTCCTCACCGGAATTGAGACCAGAAACGCTAAAAGAATGATAAAAATGTTCAACAAAAATAACAATAAAATCAAGTTATAGGGGTGCCTAGGTGGCTCAGTCATTAAGCGTCTGACTTAGGCTCAGGTCATGATCCCAGGGTTCTGGTATCGAGCCCCGATTCAGGCTCCCTGTTCGGCAGGAAACCTGCTTCTCCCTCTCCCAAATCCCCCTGCTTGGGTTCCCTCTCTAGCTGTGTCTCTCTCTGTCAAATAAATTTTAAAAATCTTAAAAAAAAAAAGTTACAAAAAACCCACGTACCACTTATGTAAAGTGGGTTTTCTTTTGTTTTTCCTTTATTGTTTATAAAAGCATTCCACACATGTAACAAAGTGGGCATTATAGTATATGGAACCCCAAATATGCCCATCACCCCGCTTCACTCATCATCTGCTCCTCCCGTCTTACTCAGCACTGGTCAGGACAAGCATACTCTGCACTCTGTCACCGAATCCACCCCTTCCTTCCAAGTTATTCTCTAAACATCATCTATCTGGCAAGTGTTCACATTTCTAATTATCCCCTAAACGTTCCTGAAACATTTACAATAATACTGAGTATTGCTGAGGGCTAAGTACATATAGAATAAATGTAGAAATTACACAGGATAAATGAACACCAAATTTAAGATTATGGCAAATTCTATGGGAGAGAAAACAGGGTCATGGTTAGGGAAGGTCTGGAGGGGGCTTCAAGCACTGTGGTTTTGTGTGTTTTTTTAAAGTTGGGTGACAAAGGGGCACCTGGGTGGCTCAGTGGGTTAAGCCTCTGCCTTCGGCTCAGGTCATGATCTCAGGATCCTGGGATCGAGCCCCACATCGGGCTCTCTGCTCAGCGGGGAGCCTGCTTCCCCCCGCCCCCGCCTGCCTCTCTGCCCACTTTGTGATCTCTCCCTCTCTGTCAAATAAATAAATAAAATCTTAAAAAAAAAAAAAAAAGTTGGGTGACAAATACAAGAAGGATTCATTCCATTACTCTCCATAACTTCTTCTGTGCTTGGGATGCTTTCTAATAAAGTTAACACAACAACACACACTGAATTTATAGCCTCTGTTGGGTCTCTGCGATTCTGGAGAGGAAATCCCAGCTCTAGCAAGGTAGGACAGCCCTTCACTGTCCTTTCTTTTCCAGTCTCATCCCTGATCAATCCTCTCCCTCCAAGGTTCATTTCTAATACCTCTGCCAGAACGCCAAACTGAAGCATAAGGGAAGTAAAGACGTATATAGAAAGCCCACAGGGAACACTTAAATATGAATCCTTACTTTAGGAGCAAGGTATCACATACAATAGGAAACACATAAAAATCAGTAGGGGAATAAATGTAAAAAGCCTTTTATTTAATTTTTTTTAAAGATTTTAAATCATCTCTACACCCAATGTGGGGCTCAAACTCATAAGCCCAAGATCAAGAGTCACATGCTCCACCGACTGAGCCGGCAGGCACCCCAAAAGGCCTTTTAAAATAAACACTACTACTTTCACTTCTTCGTCTGAATACATGAGAGAATAGCATTTTTACTTCTCACGGGGATAAAGAAATAATAAGGTATTCAAACTCTCTTAAATTTGAGACACTATATAAACTGCTAAATATGGAAAGAAGTTACTATATACTATGGTAATATTTTTCTCCTTAGTACTTTTATTTATTAAAACTTAAGTCATTTGGGGGTGCTGGGGTGGCTCAGTCGGTTGAGCATCTAACTCTTGATCTTGGCTCAGGTCATGATCTTATGGTCATGAGTTCAAGCCTTGTGTTGGGCTCCATGCTGGGTGTGGAGCCTACTTTAAAGAAAAAAACCACCTCAGTCATTTGAGCCACAGGACACTAGAGCAAGGCAAGCAGACCAGGAGTCACGTAACCAAGACTCAAATCTCAGCTCTCCTCCCTCAGCCCTCGGACTTTAGCCAAGGTGCACGCTGCCTGAAGACTTCAGTTTCCTTGTTTGGACATCAGGAATCAGAGGAAACAGTAAGTCATCACTCACAGGGTTGCTGAAGAAGAATACAGCTGACCCTTGAACAATGCACAGGCTTAGGGGCACCGACCCCCCCCCACTGCTGTCAAAAATCCATGTGTAACTTTTGACTCCCCCAAAACTTAACCACCAATAGCCTGCTGACTTTCAGAAGCCTACCAGTCAACAACATAAACAGTCGACTGACACCTACTTTGTATGTTCTGTGTATCACAAGCTGACTTCTTACAATACAGTTACTAACATCAGAGAAGAAAATATGATGAGGAAAATACATGGCGAGGACCGTATTTGCTGAGAAGTCTCTGCATGTTTACGTGGGCCTGCGCAGCTCACACCCAGGCTCCTTGAGGGACGACTGTGTGTGTACAGTGTGTGATGAACACTTGGCAAGGAGCACACCCTTTGAATGTTATTTCCATTTTGCAGGTGGGAACATGGAGGCTCCGAGCTGATGAGACTTAACTGGGAGAGCAGCTACACATATTCGGTACCGTAGAGCAAAGCTAACATCACGCCCGCAGCGGAGATTTTACCCAAATGCCACGTCCATCCCCAGGACTGAGGACACGCCAGCCCGTGACTGGAGGGGCCCCGAGTCTCCCAACCTATACTCACGGCTAACGCCACACGACTTACCATGTTGAGCAATTCAGGTCCCTTGACCGATATAAAGTTCAGTCCGGACTCATTTGCAACAGCCTAGGGAGAGGAAACCAAAGGACACAAGTCAGACAAGTACAGCAGAAAGTGACAGCAATTCGTGACAGAGCAGGGGCTTTTGCAGCTTATGCTATTTCCCTTCTCTCACAGCCATTTTTTCCTTAATAGATGCAGCTCACATATGGGAAAAGGAGAAATGGGTTAAAAAAAAAAAATCAAGGAATGTTCACCTAAAACTTTCTAAGAATCACTTAGACTGCAAGTTAGATGGAGACGACAGGAACATCTATGTCAGTGTTCTGTTTCTGTAAACTTGCTCACACACGTACATCTGCACACTCGTAGCCCCAGCCTGGAATCCCGGTAAGACCGTAACCTCCGCATCCAAGCACGTTGTTGCCCAGTGAAAGCAATCATTAGCTCATGACCCCAAATTCAAAAACATCAGTATCAGCCCTGGCCAAAGGCCAATGTTTCCTGGTTATTTTTAATAATGATTAAACCGCATGGCTCAAAGCCAAAGAGAAGCACGAAGGAGACACATGTGGTTATATGTGTGGCAGAATCCAACAGCCTTCACCTGAAGGTCACCTGAATGCAGAGGTTACCTGAACCCTGAGCTTAACGAGGACCAGGGAAGGGAACTCCCTCCTCTCCTCTCCTCAGAGCCTGACCTTGGAGCTCCAGATCTAGACCCAACAGACTGCTCGGCATCTCCCTCCTGATTGGACACACATCTCAAATCCATCATTGACAGAGCAAGAACGTGTGGCTCTGTCCAACTCCCTCCACACCCCACACTTCCAACTCCAAAAGTTTTTAGCCCCAAACCCTGGGGCCCCCCCTTGACCCTCTGTCTTGTGACATCATCCAATCTGCCTGCAAGTCCTGTCAGCTCTGATGCCAAAATGCAGGAGTCCACCGCTCTCTGCTTCTCCACCACATACCCCCTCACGCAGACCACTGTATCTCCTGTCTGGATATCCAAACAGAAACCAAACCCAAAAGACTGACCAGTTTCATCTCCCTCTTGCTTTCCTCCCACCCATTCTCACAGCGCCCCCAGCACATCAGTTGTATCATTTCCCTAGGATTCGCATTCATCTTTGAGTAGTGTGAAACATTAACCACAGCTCACAAGCCTGTAGTTTGGCACAGGACAGCTTCTCCACAGTCCAGACACTGGCTTTCTCTGGATCTCGAACTCACCAAGCCCTTCCCCACGTCGGGGATTCTGCCACTGCTGTTCCCTCTGCCTGGAGGAGCCTTCCCCTTCTGTCCCTGCTGCCTCACATGGCCAGCTGGTCCCTCAGAACACTGCCAACTGAAAGCATCCCCAAACATCACTACCTCAAACAGCCACCTTCTAGCCAATGTATTAGCACATCTGCTGATTTCCAGCCTAACCTTGCTGCATCTCCAGTGTTACTGTATTACCGTTTCCTGCCTGTCTCCCCAGACAGTAAATGCCACCACAGGAAGTGCCTGGTTCGCCTCCAACAGGGGCCGGCACAGAGTAAGGAAGGGGCCAAGTAGGTGCCCAAAACACGAACGCACGCGTGCTCTGCCTCAGAGGGAGCACTTGGTCTCTGTCCCAGCTTTCATTCAACATGACACAAACAGGAGAGCCAGGGAGCACATATAACGAGGGCTGATGCCCCTGTATCAGCTTTTCAGCTTCCACCTGCCAGACTACCAAAATTTAACCACAAACACCCCAAGAGTTCCTGAAGTTGTTGGCAATCTTGTCTCCTAGGGGAAGCACAGTGAGCACAGTTTACTTTTTCTTCACAGCCTGAGCCTCCTGCACATGGTCAGGAGCTGTCTGCTTCAGGCCAGAGCTCCAGGCGCTCGTTAATCTCACTCCTCTCTCTGCAGTTTCCTCATCAGCCATCAATGTGCAAGGAGTTGGCTCTGGCAATCCTATGCCTTGACCTTATGCTACTCACATACTTTCTATGCGTCAGTGTTCAGAAAAATGGTATTATCTTATTGTGACTGTGAGTAAACAAAACAACCAAGATTAGCCCAAATCTTCATTTATGGTCCAGACTAAGGTGCCAGGTTCTGACTTATAAGTAGTTCCACAACTTTCCTACAGTAACATTTCCTTCTGCCATTCAAGGACATTTTCTACCATTTCAAGATTTTCGGGCATGTACCTCCCAGAGCATCTAAAGAAAGTGGTGAACACTCTCCCAGGAAAAAGTACACAGCTGCACAAATACCATCTGGGCTCACGGACCCAGTGAGCCCGAAGGCCACCCACGGCGTCCTTGGTCAGATTCCCCCTCACCAGGGGCTGGTGCCAGAATGTGGGTGCACAGACATGTACCAAGTTGTTGGCAGTCGGGGGAGGCAGGAATACGGAGAAGAGGAAAATCCAGTCTATGGATTTCAAACAACCCACACTGTCTCCTTTCTGCCAAGGAAGGGCTACTCAAAGGCAAATGTAAGTAAGTAAACAAACACGGTAAGGCATCCAGGCCCAGGACCTGCATCTGCCTGACGCATTTACATATTCACAGGCAGGCCCTTCTTTCCTGCTCTGTCCTTTTAGAACCGATGCCTCAGGAAACTGCTGCTCACCCCCCCGCGGTGCCCTCTGTCCCGGTGCCCTCTGTCCCTGCCCGGGCTCCCACGCCCCTGCACAGCCAGGGCCTGGAAGAGTGCAGGAAGCACGGAGCAAGGAAATGTAGTCGTATCACAACAGTAAGTTTGGAAAACTTCACGTGTGCTATCTGATATACGGATATTTGGTATTTACTGTTGCTAGTGGATATTTACGGAGCAGTCACAAATTGGCTGCTGTGGCACCTACTAAAAGTGCTATTAGTTTTAATTTCCTGTTTATAAGTAATTTGAATAATTTAAAAAGCTGATGAGGACTAAGTAAAAGATGAAACATTATACAGACATTAAAAATGACAGCCCACATAACTTACAGATAAGGAAGAGGGGTCTAATATGCATGACTCCAAAGGAAAAAAAAAGACACAGACTGAGAAATTTGCCCACATAAATATGAAAAAAAAAAAAACATAAAAAACCATTTTAATATATGAAGAATGATTATAGAACCACACACATGTCAATGGAAAAACAGGCAAAGGATATGAACAGTTTCATTAAGAAAAATAGCCAATAAATACATAGTTTGATAAGCCCACTGGTAATTTTTAAAATGTGAATTAGAAAGTGTATGATACCATTTTTGCCTCCCCGACCATCAGACATTGAAAGCCTCATTGGTTCTTGCTAACTTGGGGTGTGCGGGACAATACCCACACTGGCAGGGTTGAATCTGCACAAAGCATCTTGAAGGCACTTTGGTGATGGAGCAGATGTAATCTGGTAATGGTTCACTCTGATCAAGTGGTAATGGGTCAAAAGTTTTAGAAACATGCATTCCTTTTATTGAAAAATTATTTAGGAATGCATTCTAATAAAACGATCCGTTAAGATACAAAAAATCTAAGTACAGGACTATTAGACATAGTGTTGTTTCAATGGGACATCATTTCTGTAAGTTACAGAGTATCTTCATGACAGGATATTAGACAGATGTTAAAATACTGAGGTGTATATATGTTGACATGTTCAAGACATACTGCTATGCTGGGAAAGCATCATTAAAAACCTTATACTTGTCAAAACACGTGCAAAGTTATGCACACATATCATTGGGACGTGCATGTATGGAGAATGTCTGGAAGGACTGAACACAGAATGAACCAGTTAGCTGCCGTGAGAGGATTCTAAGTAGTGTGACCCCTTTGGCTTCTGTGTATTTTCTATTGCAAGGAAAGGGTTTTTTTAAAATAACAATTATAAGAAAAACAGAAGAAAATACTTGTAAAGAACTACATGAAAGCAGGAAACAAGGTCAGCTACAAACCACAGCTATGTGACAGTGCTCACTAAAAAGCCAGAATAACAGAAAATATAGTAAATTGCTGTTAAAATTGACAGGGTGATGGCTGATGTAAAAATCTTTCTCTTGTGCCAATTCCCAATGATGTATTTTTTGGTAATTAAAATAAAAGTGGGAAACCTTCCCGAAGAAACGGCCAGTCTTGCTAGAAAGAGTCTGTAATAGAGACTATGTAAAACCCACTTGCTGTAAGACAGAGGTTAAATTCCTACTCTCCTCCCCATTGTAAGAAGGAAAACACGGGCAGCTACGCTCACCCCTGCGCTCACCCCGTACCTTTGCCAGCAGCGTTTTCCCACAGCCGGGGGGGCCGGCCAGGAGGACCCCAGCGGGAGTCACCAATCCAAGAGCTCGGAACTGATCAGGGTTGCGCACCGGTGCCTGTGAAGACAATAGGCACGTGTGTTGTTACAAATGTCCGTTCTCTATTGTGTGCCCGAATGATCTCGATGCGTGCTGCCAAAAGGAGTGTGGGGCACATGTGATAAATACGGGAATCCCTGCTCTCGGGGAATTCAAATGTTTTAAGCATAAGGATACAATACTTCAGCATCTTAAAATCAAGAGTTTTTTTATGCTACCTAAATTCCCAGGTTATAAAGCATCAAGGTGGAGCCATCCCATGAGGCTCAGAAGCAGGAGTGCCCTGCGTGGTCAGGAGCCAGAGACACATGCTGTACCCTGCCCTTTGCTTTCAGAAGCTCCACACCTCGAATTGGATCATCCTTCATTAGTGAACCACAGAATGCTCAGGAAAGTGGAAAAGTAAGCGTGAAGAAAATTAATCCAAGGGGCGCCTACATGGCTCAGTTGTTAAGTATCTGCCTTCAGCTCAGGTCATGATCCCAGGGTCCTGAGATTGAGCCCCACATCGGGCTCCCTGCTCAGTGGGAAGCCTGCTTCTCCCTCTCCCACTCCCCCTGCTTGGGTTCCCTCTTTCTCTTTCTCTCTCTGTCAAATAAATAAATAAAATTTTAAAAAATATTAATTTAAAGTTTCACAGGCACTAAACTGCTTTGACCCATAGGAGTGTGAGCGAGTTGAGAAAATATTTCTCAAATAGTCGGCTCTTGGTTGAAACCTGGTTTTTTTTTTTAACGTTCACTGCCAAGAATTCAAGCATAACCATGAGCATGGGTCTAAAACAGATCTCAGAAGAATGAGAAACAGCTGTTGGAGGCTTAATTAGAATCCAACAGGACCCACAGAAGAAAGCTACAGCCGAGCCTGTTTCGGCACACAGCCTCGTGCACATGCTGGGCGCTCAGCCGCAGACACACCTACCAGTATTGCCATGGTGAGCTCCTCCTGGATATCTTCCAGGGCACCAATATCTGCCCAAGTCACATTGGGGACGGTGACAAAGCCTTCCCTTTTGGCAGAGGGCTGGACTGAGGAGAGGGCAGCAGTGAAATCATCCCACTCGATGCACAGTCCCTGCAGCTGCTCCTCGGACAGGGGGTCTTGGCTTCTTAGCAGCTCCAGCAGCCACTTCAACTCATCCTGACAGGGAGAGATTGAGGGGGAAGATGAACAAACATGAAGTCTGTTGAAAAAGTTATTTTGTACTTTTAAAAATTGTTACTGCAGTATTTCTTAAGCTGTAAGAGCTTTCCTGTTTTTAAACAATTTTCCCCATTGACACAGTGGTTTATTTTGGTCTGCAGGGCTCATGCGACTTGGCCAGGGGCAGGTCCACTGACTGGAATGGAACACAGGAGGATGGTGTCTGTAGGCGATGCCAGGCCTGGCCGGGGCCCAAACTAGCAGCTGACCATGTTCATTTCTACAACCACCAATTCCCATGTTTCATTTATAAAGAATTGAACAGCAGGTGGATTTTGATGAAATTAAACCAAAATTACACCAGTAAGAGTGTCATTCACAGCATGGCTCCCCAGAGGCTTGCCCCTACACAGCCAGCCAGCATCCTAGCACGACACCGAGCCTTGAGCTTCAAAGGCAGATTTCTTGCTTTGTAAAGAAATGAAAGGATGGGTGAAGAGTAACTGAGTAATTCAATTCATAAAATTCTAACTTATGTGCAGCATGATATAAGGACGATGCTTGCTGTGAATTTTAACAGATATAGCTGTGGTTCCAAATGAGTAAGGAGGGAAAAGACATCTGCAACCACACACCAGGATGTCTGCTCTAGAGAGCAGAGGCTGCATGGCCGGGGCAGGCCACGGTCTCTCATGCTCAGCTCCTCTGATCACGAAGCCATGATGCCTTTGTGCAAACCATCAAGTGCTACATAAATGTTGTGCTGAGTCTTCACGACTCATAGAGCTCCCAGCTAGAGCAGGACCGTCCTCCAGAGCCACGTGCAGCAAGCTCACCGTAGACTATGCCAGTCCACGTGAGCAGACGGTAACCAGGAAACAGAACCAAGTGTCTGGTGCTCTTACAACAGCTGGAGAACTTTCTCTAGATAGACTTGCAGGGTCAACACTATAGGCTTTGGGGGCCTCCTGTGTGAACTGTGCTGTGAAGTGGGACAGCAGGGAGGTGATGTGGGAAACATGGGAACATGGCTATGTCCCAAGAAGAGGCAGCAGGTGGGCAGCCCATGGTTTGCCAATCCCTGCTCCACAATTTTATAATCCATGTTGTAAAAGGATCTTCCTCAGGATCAGCTAAAAACGTAAAATAGCTTGTACTTTGGAAACCAGAGGCATTCTGGGTGTCACTGATCATCATGCAGTGGATAAAATGCCAATAAAACCAAAAATCATACACCTCAAATCCACAGACACCTGCTGCATGGCTGACATCAGGACGGGGAAGTTACCTGCACAGAACACACCAGTGGTTCAGGAGTGGGCTCGGCTCCCATCGGGTCTTCCTGGCCTCGTCCAGGGGGCGAACCTGCAGTCTCGGGATCCATGGTCTGCTGTTGCTGCCATGTCATCAGGACCCTGCTGACCGCGCCCATGGCCGCCTCTCGGCACAGCGCCATCAGGTCAGCACCAACGAAGCCTGGTGTCAGGTGTGCTAAGTGACAAAAAGGGAAACTTTCTGGAAGTCTAAGTTTTCTGCACAAAGTTCGAAGTATTCTGTAGGGAAGACAAGGGCAAAAAGAAATTCAGATTCCTGAGGCACCTGGGTGGCTCAGTGGGTTGCGCCTCTGCCTTTGGCTTAGGTCATGATCTTGGGGTCCTGGGATTGGACCCCGCAACAGGCTCTCTGCTCAGCGGGGAACCTCTCTCTGCCTGCTGTTTTGCCTACTTATGATCTCTCTGTCAAATGAATATATAAAATATTTTTTAAAAAAATTCAGATTCCTGATTCACCAGTCAAAACAAGTTACTACTGGGGCACCTGGGTGACTTAGTCGTTAAACATCTGCCTTCAGCTCAGGTCATGATCCCAGGGTCCTGGAATTAAGCCCCACTTCGGGCTCCCTGCTCAGTGGGAAGCCTGCTTCTCCCTCTTCCACTCCCTCAGCTTATGTTCCCTCTCTTGCTGTCTCTCTCTGCCAAATAAGTAAATAAAATTCTTAAAAAACAAAACAAAACAACTTACTATTTGAAGTAAATTCTGCTTTGAGAGTAGATTAAATGGACATCTTCCAAAAATAAAAGCCACCAAACTCAAGTAAACCATCAGTTCTATTCATCACAAAAAGCTAGGCTGCTGCCCACCTTAACCCCAGCCTCATGTTAGGACAGTTACTTCCCCAACTTTACCGTACTGCGTGGGAGAGAAAGCCCGCTCACTGGAAGCACCACCAGGTAGGGCCAGAGAATGTAGGTCTCCAGGTAATGGTCATCAAAGGAGGACCTCAGACAGTTTGTGGTAAGAGCTTGTGAAGAAACAAACCAGCCGGGAGTTCTGCAGCCGGCCCTGCTGCTCCCTGCCTGGGCCTGTCGCTGCCCTGTGCACTTGGGTTTTGTCACTTGTTAGCTATGGATCATAGTAGCACTCGCTCGCAGGAGGGTCAGCATGAACATCTGCTGAACCCTCCGAACAATGTCTGAGCTACAGTGAGTACCCAAGTGTTAGTTATTACGATTCACACATTGTGATATTATGGATGAACTAGGGAAATACAGTCTGGAATTTCCAAAGTTGTAGGGCAGAGGAGCATTGGTGGAGAGTAAGTTCCAGAAAAGTCCCTTGAGGTCATGTAAGTGAACAGAAAAGCAGCAGATAAACATTACTGACCAACGAAAAATCACTCAGACACTCTACACAACAGAAAGCAAAAAAAGCTTCCACTATAAACCCGTTCTCATGAGAACACTGATACTCAGAATGTCAGAAGAAACTGCTAACATAAAATAAGTATCATCCTTTTCTCAGTTACAACTTATATTTCTGAAAAAAATGTAGATATTTCCAGTCACCATACTCTGGAAACTCCAGAGGAGGAGAAAAGACCCAGGAAGAGATTTCCAGTTTCAAGATGGCAGAGTGACTACTGCAGCAACAGTCCTCTGCCTGGAAAAATAACAAGAATCGGAAGCATGAAATCCATAGTCCACGGAACCAGGAGGCTGTATGGACTCTTACCACCCAGACCCCAGCCCATTCTGGAAGGGAGCCACAGAATGGGAAACAAGAGGTTCAGTCTTTATTTGTATGAGGTCTTTCAAAAGCCGTCAACGTTAGTCTCCAGCTACAGGCTCCAGTGGGGCTCCATGTAGAGAGAGGTATTTATGCCGCTAGGACACCAAAGGGACGGGTGTTTAGAGGGTTCCGATGTGTACACGTCTTACTACCTGAGAAAGGCACCCCAACACGGGTTTCTGCATCAGCTCTAGCTGATGCCTTAAGGCTGATAAACCCCCAGAAAAGATTCAAATATTAGGGGTTTCCGGAATAAATGATCCAGGTTTAATGTCATTATTTGCCTATAAATAGGATGAATTTTAACTCATTTTTAAAAATTCACCTTTTATTTTTGAAGTTTTAGATGTACAGAATTATTGCAAAGACAGTACAGAGTTCCATATACCCCACACTGCCATCCTACTACTACCGGTAATGTTGAGGATTACTGACCCAGAATTTTATAGAGGACCCCTCGGCGGGATTAGTCTGATATTTTTATGGTGATCAGACTAAGTTAATGTATTTTCGGGAAGAAGAGCACAGAGGTGGAGTGTCATCCACACCCCAGTGGGATGTGAACCCCGAGCAGCAGGCTGGATGCCGTGTTTGGCAGGGTCTCTGCCGTGAGGTTAGCCCTTCCCTCTTCCACACTGTACTACGCCCAGCTCCCATTTGAGGGGCAGGGAGTCAGACTCCACTCCTTCTCAGTACATCCAAATAAATCATCTGGAATTCTGCACCAGAGGCTTGTCTTTTATTTCTTTATTCAGTCATTTATTTTTATCAGCACAGGCCAAGTGAACAGCCACTTACGAAGAAATGAAGTGGATGGAGAATGATAAATGACCTAGGAGAGGGGACAAAGTCGGATTGACCTTCCTCAGAGAGGGGCACTAATGAGAAGGGAGGAGATTTGTCTGGCGAGCCCCAGAGAGCAGGAAATGGAGGCACCCAAGGGCTGGGTGGCAGAAACGGGGGCCATAGCGGAGAACCAAACCAGCAAGTTCTGGACAGCCCACGTGAGAAGCACTAAGACCCCATACCATGTGCATGCCCTCAGCCAGCAGGAATCCCCGGAGTGTGCTCTCCACCGAGCCTGAAGCAGGAGTGGAGAGGTCTGGGTGTGCGGACGACCACAAGCCCCATCCACCAGGAAAATGGGGTGTGCAATCCCTCACTCCTTCCCCTGACCGTGTCAGGAGTCCAGCAGCTACAACCGCAGACCTGCAGCCCACGGTGCTGCCTCACTGTCTGTTTCTGAAAAAACCTGAAGCGACTCAACAAAAAAGCATCTACGGAAGTGGATATGTGGCATTATCTAGCTAAAATGACAGCTGGCCACCTGACTGCTTTATAGTGATACTCGGGCTTCAACAAAACTGCTACCACTTGGGCACCTGGGTGGCTCAGTTGGTTGGGCAACTGCCCTCGGCTCAGGTCATGATCCTAGAGTCCCAGGATCAAGTCCCGCATCTCCTTGCTTGGCAGGGAGTCTGCTTCTCCCTCTGATCCTCCCCCGTCTCATTCTGGCTCTCTCTCTCATTCTCTCTCAAATAAATAAAATCTTAAAAACAAACAAACAAACAAAAAACAAAAAACCTCCCATCACAGGTGTCCCATCAGCCTCACTCTTAGAACAGAATGGTCGGGCCCCAGTCTGCCACTCGAGCAAAGCACCCACAGGAAATGATACTAATCCATCACTGGTCAGGACTCCCAACACAGCAGGTACAGTTGCTTGGACTTTACCCATGTGTCTCACTGCCTCTCCCTGTGATATAAGGCACAGGACAGACCGAAACACACAGGCACACATACAGAGATGCCTGGAGGAAACAGAGAATGTGAAAAAGTTGCAAGAGGGTTAGCAAATGAAAAAAATACAATTATGAATTCCAGAAAAGTTAAAATGGTAAAGAAAAGTTGTATGATCCTGATACAGGACTTAGGTCAGCAGGGAATAATATTTATACAGAGGAGAAATGAAAATGCTAAATACAGCTATACTCAGAATTTGTAACGCAATTACACACTTCAAACCTGTGGCTATGGTTTGGATATCACGTACATTAAAGAATTATTTGTGATGTTTATAACACCACTGCATGGAAGTTAAATAAAGAGTCTTTATCCATGAGACACTGAAGTATTTACAGATGGAATGACACACTGCCTGGATTTTGCTTTTAAAATGTTCCAAGAAAAAAAGTGGGGGCTAGATAGAACAAGACTGAAATGATCATAACATGACAAGACATAGGGTTCACTGTCCTGAGAGTTTTAAAGAACGTCTGTTAAGTTCTTGAGCCTCCTCTCACTGGGAGGTGGGCACTCTGGCCCCTCTCCCCGAGTCTGGGCTTAGCCCTGTGGCTGTTTAACAGCACAGGACAGTGGAACAGAGGCTGTGGAACTGCCCAGCAAGAATCCTACCACCCCGAGTCCTCCTGGCTCCAAGGAAGCCCACAGGGTCCCATGATGGGTGCCACACGGACAGGGGAGGAGGGGACAGACACATAGCAGGTAGCAGGTGCACTAATAAGCTCAACTCTGTGGTTCGGAGCTCCAGCTACCGTCTCTGCAACCACAGGACATCCTGAGACAGAACCTAAATTCTTTACCTATGGGACTTGCGAGAGACAATAAAATGACTATTGTTGAAAGCCACGAAATTTTGCAGTGGTTGTTCTGCAGCAAGAGAAACTGAACAGTTTTAACAGACTGTTTCGTGTACACTGGAATTTTCTGTAACAAAATGCTTTTAAAGTCCAGGAAAACATCAACAGCTACCTTAGGATTCCTACATGTTGGAGGTTGTGCTAGGTACGTTAATGCAGTCCTTACAAGAAGCCTTTCAAAGTTAAGGTCCCATTACCTTCTTATAGATAAAATGAGACACTGTTACCATTTTTCCTTTATTACAAGTAAACGAAAGCTCTAAAATGTCAGCTCTCCAGGGAAAGGTACAGGGACACACGGCAGAGCTGTCTCAACCTCTGAGATCACATGCTCGAGCCCTTCGCACTCAGTCCCGTCTCCCCCGAATCTGCTCTGGACCTCAACAGATTCCTGAGTTCGCCCCTCCTCAGCAGGTGCTCCTCTTTCTACAACTTAGACTCCAGGGCCTCTATTTCCTTTCTTAAATTCTAAATCTCGGCTCCCTCCTGGCCTGTACCTAGACTGGGGAGCACTACTGGGGAGGAGAAAACCCCAAGACGAGGCTTAGGTACCACTCTATACCCCAATCCTAAACACCACCAAAAAATCCCATTATCCTAGCTGGCTCATTTCGAATCATCCAAGAACATAACTGCAGGCCTTGACCCTCCTTCAGCCTCTACAGGTCACCTGCCTGACTTTCATCAGATGATCTCACTGCTGGATTCATGGAGAAAACACCGTTTTCCAAGTACCACAGCGACAAGCTCCATGGCCTGCACCCCCCCCCCCTTCCCTCTGCAACTGCTCCACCGGAAGAGCCCTTGCGCCCCAGCCAGCACCTCCCTGGGCTCCCATTCCCCATTCCTCCTACTTGCTCCTTTCCAAAGCATTCCAAGGTACTCTGGTTTCTCCTATCCTACCCCCAACACCCCAATACCCCTCGCACGGCCACTACCTCCCTCTCCCCCTTCATGTCCACACCTCCCTTTGCCGAATCATGGAAGTCTGCTCACTTATTCCTTCTCTTTCCACCACTCACTTAACCACTCAACCAGGATGCTGCCTGATCAGCCTATTCACGAGCTCTCAGCTAGCTCATTTGAGCTAGGTGTTCAATTCCAACAACGGTGCTCCAGCCCTGCCCTCCTGAGCTCTCATTAGTCCCTCCTGCAGGGAACAGTCACGTCCCCTCACTCCCATGACGCACATTCTCCTCTCTCCAGCACTCCAGCGGCTCCCTCTGGACCCTAACCCTGCCCCAGAACCTCCGACCTCTGGTCCTCGCACTCCAGCTAATCTGCTCTACTCACAGCACTTCAGCTGCCTTCAGTATGCTGATAATTCCCCAATTTGTACGTCCTCAGAGCTCCTGACTCATCCAGTTGCCAAGCTGACATCTCCACTTGGACAGCCTGCAAGCACGTCTAGTCCAGCTGCCCGGATCAGCTCCAGCTCTCCCCAAATCCTCCTCTAACACCTGCTTATCTCCACTACTTGTTACCCTCAGAGAAAACCACAGCAACCTGGGAATATTCCCTCCTGCTCAATCACAGCCCCCACCTTCCACGCATTCCTTCTGCCAAGAAATGCAACACACTGGCTCTACTTGCTAAATGTCTCTGATTATCACAGCTGTGCCCCATCCACACTCCAACCACCAAGCTCCCCACCAGCTGTGCCCCATCCATACTCTCCCTCCAGGAACCCCCCCCCAAGCAGTGCCCCATCCATGCTCTGATCACCAGGCAACCCCCAGCTGTGCCCTATCTACACTCCTCCTACCAGAGAACCCCCCAGCTATGCCATATCCACGCTCCCCACACCAGGCAATGCCCTCCCCCGTAGCTGTGCTCTATCTATGCTCCAGTTATCTTGACCTACCCTCCCACCTCCTTAAGCCCAATGCCATCTCATCTGGATATTACAACAGGCCCCTCCCTGGGCCTCCAGAACCCACTCTCACTCTTCTTTCATTCATTCTTCATATTGTAGCTACAGTGATCTTTTCAAAATAAAAAATCTCTTTCCATCACTGTCCTACATATTTGAACTGCTTTAATTCCTTCTCACCACTCACAGAGAAATCCAAAATCCTTAACAAGGGTATGTGAAGTGCCTTCTGCATTCCCTGACAGCCTTTCTACACCTTATTTCTTCTACAGTCTCAGTGTTCTTCCAGGTCCCTGGACTCACTGAGTTCAGTCACCTCAGGGCCTACCTGGAATAATCCATCGTTATGTAATCTGTTCATCACTATTATCCTTAACGTCTCAGCTTCCTCGGAGAAGCCTTTAAGAACCCCCAGACCGGCATGCTTTGCTTGATACATCCTCCCTGTTTTTTCCTTTTTGTACACATTATTCTTCTAATCACTCACACTAGTGACTTAAATGCCAACCACTCTGCCTCCCTCCTTTGTACACAAAAGGTGCTTAAGTATTTCCTCAATTAATGACCTTCTAAGAACTAGTGATACAAACACTGACATTCCTCAATTCTATTTATATATTTTCCCCACCTTAGAATTTAAGGCATTAGCACCTGCATATGATAATATAACTGATTTGTTTTTGCACTCAGAGCTAGGCACAAATATAAAAATAAGAAAACTGCATTCTGCCTTTGTCAAAGACTCAAATCAGAAATACTGTTCCTTGGGGCACCTGGCTGGCTCAGTCGGTGGAGTGTCTGACTCTTGATCTCAGGGTTTTGAGTTGAGCCCCACGAAGGGTGTAGAGATTGCTAAAAAATAATAAAATCTTAGGAGAGCCTGGGTGGTTCATTCAGTTGAGCATTTGACTCTTGATTTCAGTTCAGCTCATGATCTCAGGGTCGTGGTCTCTATCTCTCTCTCCAATCAATCAATCTTTAAGTACTAATAATGATAAAATCTCAGGGAAAAAAAAGAAATACTCTTTCATAGGAGGAGTAATGGGTGTGTAACGGGCACTGAATGTTAATTTTCCACAATGAAATTGCAAGATGCAAAGTTCTAGAAATTTGCTACAAACTGGATCAAGTTAATATTACTAAACTGTACTGTTAAAACTATTTCAGATGGTAAATTTTATGTTTTTTGTTTTTTTTACCAGAATAAAAATATTTCTAAATACACTGCCTTATAAGAGTCTCACTCATGACTCTACTCACCCGTCTTTCAGGCTTTGAACCCCAGTCTCCCCAGCTGGCTTTAAGCACAGCAGACACTTAAGCCCGGACTAAGCCAGAGCACCTGGCCTACATGAAAAACTGCCGTGAACACCACAGCACTGACTAGGAGTCTACAGTGGAGTTTGGACAAACTGACAAAGCTAGCCATAGTTACTGCAGATATCAGAAATGTCAGGTTTCCATTTATTAAGTGGACAAGAAAAAGGCAACTTTACAGGAGGAAACACTGACAAACTTCCTAACGGAGTGATCAGACCTAACACGACCAATGATGACACGAAGTGACACTGTGAGCCTCCTGACATGATGCTGAGAACACCTCACCGCCCAGGCAGTATTCCTGCCCAAAGCGTCTAACCTGAGTGTCATCAGGAGGAAATAACTGGGAATGTTCAAATTTCGCAGCACCCAGAAAACACCAATGTTATGAAAACGCTTCCTCCCCGAGGAGGCAGGCTAAGGTTATAGGGTCACATGGACTCAGCCGGGCTTGATCCTGGAGTGGAGTCTAGATGAAACACAAACAACTAAAAAGGGACATCCTTGGGGCAACTGGAAAATCAGAATGGATTATACAGTGAGATATTATCATTGTGTCAATATCAAATTTCCTGGAATGATGTGAAATGGTGTGACACAGAATGACAGTCCCATCGGAGGACTTAGAGCTGAAGTGTCATCATGTCTCCAACTATCCTTCAAATGGCTTGGCAAATTTTAAAAAAAAGGTACACACACAAATATACGTGTTTTCTCTCGAGGCTGAAGATAAGAGTGGACAGTTCTAGCAAGGGGTGAATCCAGCTGAAGGGCATACAGACCATATCATACTATTCTTTCAACTTTTCTGTGGCTTCAAATTTTTCAAAATACGGCCATCAAAAAAAGTGTTTAAGGACTCAACATGATCAGGGACACTGGGCAGAGAACAGACATTTTATCCAGCAGCGAAGATGGGCCCCACTGTGTCTATGTCTCTATGTAGGTTGGGCCCTGGGCGAAACTAAGGCTTGAGGCAGAACACAGGCCTGACTTCTAGAACTCTTACTGGATCAGATGCATCCTGAAAGCAAGGACTCGTACTTCTCTGCGTTGGTCATCTCGCCCTCCACAATGGTATGTGCACACGCCATATGCTCAGCACGTTTGCTAAATAAGTAAGAACCACTGAAATCTTAAGTATCACCATGCTGAGGGTTTAAACATGAGCAGATGAACCTGAATGCCTGGGTGACTATGGAAGACCACGTGTGTGGGAACGTAATCAGCATGTGCCTGACTGGGGCTACAGCTGCTGAGGAAGGACCTGGCTGACAATCTAAGGCTGAAGGATTGAGGAGATGGGAAGGAGGAGGGGTGATGCGTTCGTCCCCACCCTCTCTCCCACCCACATGCCTTATGAGCACCTCCTTGCCCTGCATCCCCTGAGCTTCCTGCCCTCCTGTGACAGTCCCCTCTCACTACACACCACTCTTCCCGAAAGCTGCTGGGGACCACAGTGCCAACATCAGTGTCACTAACCCAGAGCCAAAAGCCACGAGGAATCCGCTCTTACAGAAGACCTCTCTGCTAGATTCCTGCTCCCTGGCCTCATTGGTGCCTCCTGTGTGGCCTTCGTTTACTGAGATGCTGCTGGAGCTTTCTTTGCTCCACAGACACTCACATTCCCCACCCCACCCCCCCAGCTAGGACAGGCTGGTCTTCGAATGAACACACATGGCTTTCAGCTCTCTGGGTAACTTCTGTTGCAAAACCTGTGTCTTAAGCAGGTTAGCCCAACAGGTGAGAGTGTGGTGCTCGATGTAACCTCCACATGGGACAGCGAGCACAGCTCCGCTCCACAGCTCCCCTGTTGTTCCTCCGCCGATCGCCCGACTAAGTGACACCAGCCATGGATTCCAAATCAATGTTACTGGCACAGAAACGAAGAGAGAAAGAAAAGGCTATGTGGTACTTCTCAGCCCCCGTTTCCAAACCACTCCATTCAGATGACACAGCGACGCATAAACTTCATCTTCCAAAAGCGTACCTTTCCCTGGAGGCTTCATCTGGGATCCCTAGGCATATCTCTCGGTCGAACCTTCCTGCGCGTCTCAAAGCAGGGTCTAAAGCGTCTGGTCGGTTGGTGGCTCCAATGACGAGGACCCGGGCCATCGTGGCCATGGTGTTCAGATCTGGTAAGAAGCAGACACAGGGTGAGCAGCGAACAAGACACCAGGGATGGCAGACAACGGCTCTTCCGTAAGTCGCCTCAGTGCTTAGAGAGCAGTAGATGTTTTGACGGCAATATACATACAAAGCTGACATTTACGAATTGTCTGTTACGTGGAAGACAAGAGGAGGATAAATACATTGTCCTCAAGCAGCTCACAGTGTACTGAGAAACCCATCGGGACAAATCTTGTGACTCATGGCGACCGGTAGAAACAGAGCGTCGCAGTGAGACAATGGAAGACAGCACAGTTTCACAGAAGAGGCCACATTCAGGGAGGAAGGATATTCATAAGCAGACCCAAGTGACTGAAGTTCTGCCTGAACAGAGTGTGTGAGTGACAGCAGAGGCACAGGCAACGCGTGCTGAGCTCAGAGCGGGGCTGTCTGGCAGCGGGCAGACTGGGCGAGAATGCACAGTGCAGGTCTCCAAACAGCTGTGTGGCATGGATACCTGGGTGTGGGGGGAGGGGTACATGCTACAGTCTTTGGTTGCTCTGGCATCATCTAGAGACAGTTTCAGGAATGGCAGAGTGCAGTGTCCAGCGCGTGTCCTTCCTGCGGACTTCTCTCTCACTCTTTTCCACCAAGCCAGGGTGGACCAGCAGAGGTCTGACCTGAGGTCTGAGGTCACACTCCACAGGTAACAAGATAACAAGGGAGGAAGATGCTAATTCAGTACCTTAATGGCTGAATCATGAGGAATCTGTAGAATATTCCTTAGCCCACAGGAAGCCAGAGAAAGTTTTTCTGAGAAGGTGTGTGTGTTGGAAAGACAATTCTAAGAGTAGAGAGGAAGAGAGCAGAGGAGAGCTCAATGTTATCTGATGGCAGCCATCAGGGGACAGAGGAGACAATGAGGCAGGAACACGGGGGAGAAGTGGGAGAGGCCCAGTTGCAGGGTGAGGCTGCACAGGCAGCCTAAGGCACTGAGTGATACCCCTCAAAGGGCCTGAAGGGCGAGGGCAGGAGGACAGAGAAGGAAAGTGGGTCTGGCCCGAGCGCACAGAGCATGGGGTATACGGCAGGGGGAAGAGGAGTCGATGCTGATTAGAAATTGAGGTTACAGATACGTTTTTGTTTGCTGAAGTGCTGCTCATCAGTCAGCTAGGAAACGGGCAGAAGGCAGACGAGAAGTCCTAGTGGGAAGCCTTACAGACCACCTCTGTCTGAGGGACAGGGGACAGAGGCAGGCACGGCAGGGAACAGCTAAGGAGCAGCCGGACAGCCAGGGCAAGGACAGAAAAGACCATGCCCGTGCTCAAGCCAGGTGTGCCAACAATGCCCAGGACAAGGCAGTTGACAGGTGCAAAGGCTCTCGAGATCCACTGTATGGACGCCTGCTGGGGGCTCAATGTGTGCCAGGCGCTAGGGTGTAGTCGGCCCCTCGGGCAACACCTGCCACCCCTGGAACAGGTAGTTTTTAGACAAGGAAACTAATGAACAGAAGTTTGGACAGATGAGCACTGAAAGCCACCAAATGTGGCCAACAGAGGTTCCCCCACGACTGTCCCAGGAGTAGCCTCAGTAAAACGTCAGGGACAGACATATAGTGATGGGAGTGTAGTGTAGACTGCAAACACAAGCCTGTCCTTAGCAGACAGCAACTACTCCTTTGACAGATTTTTTGGTTGAGAAGAGAGGCACAAGGTGGTCAGTTTGAGTGAGACAGGAAAGCTCTTAAAAACTTTCTGAAAACTGGGGCGCCTGGGTGGTTCAGAGGGTTAAGCCTCTGCCTTCAGCTCAGGTTATGGTCTCAGGGTCCTGGGATCAAGCCCCACATCAGGCTTTCTGCTCAGCAGGGAGCCTGCTTCCCCCTCTCTCTACCTACCTCTCTGCCTCTCTCTACCTACCTCTCTGCCTACTTGTGATTTCTCTCTCTGTGTCAAATAAATAAATAAAATCTTAAAAAAAAAATTTTCTGAAAACTGCATAAAAGCTCAAGGAAGTGATTCACACTGTGAGAGTCACTGAACAAGCAAGAAAAACTTGAAGGAAACGAGATGGCACATTATAATCATGAGCAGCACATGTGCTTCCCACGAAGATGTGCCTACACTGAGCGCCCCAGCACTGAGGCTGGCATGGAGCCAAAGCCGCTCCCCGGCTGGTGAAATGGGTCTAATGCCCACAGCTATGACAACGACCTAGGGCAGGAATTCCCTTCCTTCTTCCAGGTCGGGTCTCTCAGACCCTGTGGTCTCAGGGATGCAAGCTGAGTGTATCAGGGGTCAGTAACAGAACTCAATGAGAACAGTTGTGGGACTCTGAAAGCCTCAGTCATGAAAAATACCCTTCCACAGGTAATCAACAGGCAGTAATGGAAGGACGAATGTCAAAATGCTATTTTTTCCTGTTGCATGAAAGATAAAAATCAGACCTCAGAGAGGACTGGCCACCCTCTCCTGCCAATAACTTCAAGATAAATCCCATTCTTCTTCTCCCTTTTCACCAGTATGATGTGATCATGATAAACTGATGTTACGTTAGACACAAGTTTGAATTTTGGAATATTGTGGAAAAAGCAAAGTATTACTTCTTTCCACGCAAAGTAAAACCTGTTTATGGTGCATCAGCTCTCCTAAACAAAGCACACATTTGCAGGTAGCCTATTAGCCGTACACGTGTATGTAGAATTCTGGAGCCTAGCCCAGGCTTTGCTGATGACCCACTGTATACACTGGGTCCTGGCTCCCTGTGCATCACTTTCCTCACGGATAAGATCATATTTTAAGATACTTTCCAGCTCCTAATAATTAAAATTATGCCTGAGTAAAATCAGCTCTTACGTGGCCTCATTATTACCTAGTTCAAAACAATTTACTTAAAAGTTTTAAATTATTAAAATTCAAATTTGTAAACTCTGAATTAGTATTTCATAAAATTCTCAAACTGCAGGGGAAAAACCACCTGGGACAGACTACTTGTGGCACAACTGTGTCCATCAAACTGTTGACTGCTTTCTCTACTCTGTTCACAGAGAAGACCCTAAAACACACACACAGAGACACACTGGAAACCCCAACTAACCCCAACTGTCAGTAAAGCTCTAGTAATGGGTAATCTGCTTAGGCCCGGTACTTGTTCCTTTCTTCCAGATTGTAAAATCTCTGAAAGCAGAAAGCTTCTATCATCATGGGATAAGCATTGTGCCTCAGTATGCCTCCTGGGGTCTCTCTCCTTCTTAGGGAACCACCTATTTTATAACTGGTAACAATATACCTTTAATATGGTAATTCAGAACAGAGGCCTTAAAACATGGCAAGAAAATTTTACACGAAAATAAAACAGCAGACTAAGCAACCTGCAACCAGCACCACAAGGAGCCCCAAACCCGTACTACTTCAAAGTATCTTATGTATGTAAACCCCAGGCTATTTCACGGTGGACAGGATCTAGTTCCAAAAGTGTATTTACCTTCCCTCCAAATTTCTATCTAAAAACAATTTAACAAAACTGAAAAACAAGTTACAGACGGGGAGAAAGTAACTGTACTGTATTTAACAAAGAATTTGCTTCCTTAACAAATTAAAATAAAGTACTCCTTCAAATCGATTTTAAAAAATTCAGTTACACAGGAAGCACAGGATGAGAAAAAAGGGATTGGGGTGATACAAAGAGCCAAGAAATACAGAAAAATGATCCACCTCCTGCAAAAACAGGGAAATGTAAAAGAACAAGGCAAGATCTCTATCATCACCACCAGCCTATCAAACATGAGAACATGGTGACAGTCGGGGTTGTGGAGGGACATGGACACAGGGCGTCTCAGAGGACGGGGAAGCGTACACTGCAAACCCCTCTGAAGGCAGTTTGCCAGTTCCTATAAAGCTGAAAGCATGTAACCTTTAATCATTACCTTAATTTTTAGTATTTACCCTCGAAAAGTATGTGTGCACCAAAAAGGGCCACTTAGATTCCCTACAGCTTCTGGTAAAGCAAAAAACAAAACAACGTAAACATCAATCAAAACGGGAATGCTTACATGCAATATAATAAATCCATCCATGCAGGAGTTAAAAGGTAAATTTAAATGCATTAAAACAGCCACATTTCTCAGGAGCATTAAGATACACACAGCAAGTCCTAGAACAATGTGAGTGGTTGTCTAGAAGTCCTAGAACAATCGCAGCATTGTACAAACCAAAGCAATGTTAGTATGCTCGCGTGCATGCATAAACACATTAAAATAACCATAAGATGTACTCCCAAAAATTAACAATACAATCCTTTAGGAAAAGGATTTTTTACTCGGTGTTGTTCCACCCAAATGTCTTATATCCTCATGTTACTCACACTATTAAAAGAACCCACAACGTATTATCTGAAAATGAATTATTTTAAACTGACCATCCATGCAGGTGAGGAGCTGGGCTACAATTCTTCGTTCCATGTCTTTTGAAGCAACTTCCCTCTTGGGGGTAATAGCGTCAATTTCATCAATAAAAAGGACACAGGGTGCATTTGACTAGAAATAAAAATATCACAGAAGATAATCACAAAGACATTCCCCACACTGCACATAGCATAAATAGTATGTAATGTTTTAAAAAATTCTGGAGTTCTCAGGCCATTCAGCCAACGAGCAGCACTGAAGAAGGCAGGTGCCAGCATGATCATGTCTGCTTTGATATGACTTAAGTCACTGCAGAGAGGACAATGAGAGACTGCACACAGGCTATCAACCCTTCATCCACCTTCCTTCCAACCCTCTCATCCACCCATGCTTTGTGGTACCAAGTTAGTGAAATTCTTTCATCAGCGAGCCGTATCTGCAATGCTACGAGGTACAACCCAGGAGGGAGCACAAGCCAAGCCGGAGAACCAGCAGCAGCCAGCCGTGAAGAACGCACTGAGGAAGGAAGGGAAGGGAGTCCCCAGTACTGCCGTGTGGACAACCAGAACCTTCCCCATGTGTTCTTCAAAGCTCAGACTGGACAGAGTGGACAGAGGAGATTCCGACAGAAGCACCAACTGCCTGGAGCAAAGCCACAGCCACGGGGAACAGAGTGGCAGTGGGGGGCTGGGGAGGGAGGGTGTGGGCCAGTGGCCAGTGAGCACGCGGTCAGGCTGGGGAGACATTAAGGGTGATGGTCACAAAACACATGAGTGGATATACTTATTAACACCACAGAACTGTACACTTAAAAATGTTTAAAATGGCAAGTTTAACATATTTTACCACAATAAAAAACAAATAAAAAGAAAGGAGGATCGGTTAATACGAAAAATTTAAATAAAATTATCGAGAGATATAATCTCCAGCATGCTCATTCCTAATTCTTCAGGGACACTGATCATGCTAAGGGTCAGACTCTCAGCCCAGCTAAGGCGTCTCAACACCATAGGGACCACAGCAACTAAAGGGAAGAACTGGCCAGCTCGCTTCCAATCCTCCCAGTGACAACATAGGCCAAGGGGCAGCGAGGACTATAGGCAGCACCCAGTTAGTCAGCTCACATACAGTGGTCTCGGGGGCGAGCACAACAGCATCTGCCCACGACCAGGAAACCCAGTGAGAAAAAGAGGAAGGAGGAGAAAGTGATGGTCATCAGAGTTCATTCAGCTGTACAGAAGCACCAAGTGATCTGCTTGGACCATTTTATCCTCCGACCCATGCCCTCTAATGCTCTGTTTCATTAGGTAACAGGGACTGGGAACATTGGCCGTCAACCATGTTTTAACAAAAGGAATTATAGCTGGGATAAAATCCAATCTATAATTTCTCTGGTAACAGGATTTTCTTTTCACTGATTCAATGAGGCAAGTAGAGAAGAGTTTATCCTGGATTTCTATGGCTGTTTTTATAATGAGATAATCCTAAAGGTGAACAATTTTCACACTGCTTACAAACTGTTTGCTAAACTTAACTTGGGGAAAGTGAAAGTGAAAGGAAACAAGACCAGGATAATCTATTTTCAACACACAACCACTGGCTACGACAGCCTGAAACTCCTCACCAGTTACACTTATGCCTGACTTCACATTAAACAGGTGAGTTTACCCAACAGTCGGTACCCGTGAATAGTTGGAAGTATTTAGCCATCACGGGCTCTCGGTCG
The DNA here is from genome assembly GCF_002288905.1 of Enhydra lutris kenyoni. Lineage (NCBI taxonomy): Eukaryota > Metazoa > Chordata > Mammalia > Carnivora > Mustelidae > Enhydra > Enhydra lutris. Next base: position 30,663,952 of record NW_019154108.1, on the reverse strand, counting down.
TAACCACAGGCAACCTGACGACCCAGTGTGTGTCGGACTCACCACGGCCTGCTCAAACAGCTCCCTCAGCTTCTGCTCCGACTCCCCAGACACTCCGGACACAATCTCTGTGGCAGCTACCTTCAGAATCGGGAGGTCCAGTTCCTGGGTAGAAACACATGAAAGAATGATCACGTTGTCAGAATTTATCTTTCCTACCTGTTCCTTATTCACTCCCGCTCTCAAAATTTCCTGGTTTGAGTGCCCGATTTTCTGAGCAACTTCATCTTTTTGTGTTGGGCTGATGAGAAACATTATTTAAAAATCTACAGTTTGCTCAAACATAGCACCTGGACACCTGCCACTTGTGTTCACTTTACTAAAGGCACTCTGCAACTTTGCTGTCACCTCTTCTGAGTAAAGGGACTTGACTCGCCAGAGACAGGTTCCCCCTGCTTAGAGCTGAGCCAGAAAGTTCCAGTTATTTATCTGCTGGAAAGGAGAAGCAGGATCACAACACAGCTGTGTCCCACCGGCACAACTGGCTTGTCTCACCTGGCCTCTGGGGCAGGTGCGTGTTACCAGTCAGAGGACAGGCTCCCGACATGAAGGAGGGGCAAGTGCAGCACTGCCCCCACCCCCCGGCAGCACACAATAACCAGCCCGACTGCACATTCCTACTTGTTCTGAAAATCACTGCCTCAGCCATGGGCATCCCACAGAGATGCCACCCATGTGCCGCACCCCGAGTCTCCCATTCATGACCGCTGTTGACTGTGGACATCTACTTGTGTAATGGTGGCCTCACGCAACCTCTCCTACAAGACTGGGTTTGCTATATGCCTCACTATATTTCAATGTCTGCCACGTGGTGGTCACACAATAGTTTCCTCAAAACAGAGGAACAAATGAGGCAAATCCATCAGTTCTCCTGTACGAATGAGCTCCCTGTGCAGAGCACTAACCTACTAGTCACAGGTATAAGTGCTATTCTTTCAACTGCGGTCACTCGGATGTTGTGCATTTTACCAACACAACACAGTTTCTGAAAAATCTGAAAGATTGCTATCTTTGTCTTTTGCCACCTAAGATCACCATTTTAGAAATGCTATTTTCATATTAAAAAGTACAAGAACATGGGGTGCCTGGCCGGCTCAGTCAATGGAGCGTTTGACTCTTGATCTCTTGATTATTTAAAAATTAAGAAAGAAAACCTAAAAAAAAAAAAAGTGTAGGAATATGACTCTGAACGGAAATTTTGAGTAAATTTAGTTCTGTGAAAAACAATACGATCCTTCATTTTCTTATTTACTGCTTTTTTTTTTTTAAAGATTTTATTTATTTATTTGACAGACAGAGATCACAAGTAGGCAGAAAGGCAGGCAGAGAGAGAGAGAGGAGGAGGAGGCAGGCTTCCCGCCGAGCAGAGAGCCCGATGCGGGGCTCGATCCCAGGACCCTGGGATCATGACCTGAGCCGAAGGCAGAGGCTTTAACCCACTGAGCCACCCAGGCGCCCCTTATTTACTGCTTTTAAGAAGCACTGGCTTAAAGGGAAAGAAAGTAGCCAAAACATAAATTGCGTGTTTTTAAAAAAAAAGGCTGTTTACAGCCACACCACTTTGCTTCCCACCCAACCCTTGCCATCTAAGTAACTGGCTGCATTAAAGCACACAACAGCAGGAAAGAGGGAAAAATGGAGAGCAATCAGGGCACCTGGGTGGCTCAGGTGGTTAGATGTTTGCCTTCGGCTCAGGTCATGATCTCAGGGTCCTGGGATAGAGCCCCACACCCGGCTCCCTGCTCATTGGGGAGTCTCCCTCCCCTTCTACCAGCCCTAGATGCCCCTGCTCGTGCCCCTTCTCTGTGTGTCAAACAAATAAATAAAATCTTAAAAAAAAACAATGGAGAGGGATCAATCCTCCAGAGAAGATGCTGAGTCTGGTTCAGGTTGACCAAAGAGGAACAACAAGGACACAAGGACCAAAAGCCACAGTCAAAGGCCAACCTCACCCCGGCAATGGCATGCGCCAGCAAGGTCTTCCCGCAGCCTGGCGGCCCGTGCAGCAGGACTCCGCGCGGCGGGGTGGCACCCAGGTGGCAGTACACCTCAGGGTGACGCATGTGGATGAGCATCTTGCAGACTTCCTGGCAGGGAACAGACAGGAAAGATGTCTTTCTCGGCCCAAGAGAAGAGTGAACCCCATGGAAGCAATCGGCCTGTCCTCCCAGCTAGCCTGAAGCCGAGGCTGCAGCCCAGCTCTGGTGCCTGGTGGAGGACCCTCTCCATGCCCCCCGCCCCCAGCTGTCAGAGCACCCACCTCGTGGCATCACGGACATGACACGTGGGAAGTGGAACAGAGCAGATGCTAAGTGAACAGTAATTGTCACTCCTACTTCTGCCACAACAGTACCTCTCACAAAACACGTATCTTCCGAACACTGTAATTCCAGTCATGGCGAAGTAGAAGGTACTACACTTCTTTCCCCCTCAGCACCCTGAAGGTACAAGCCCAGTTTGCCCTTCTCCCCTCCCTAGACTCTTTTCCACCCCCAGTTCCTACCAGAAACAAAGAGGCAGACTTTGTTGGAATAACAGATTGGCAATAAGCCCATCTCAGTAAAGTTCTGCACTTGAACTAACCTTTAATGTTGTATCATTGCCTCCAACGTCTTCAAACTTCACCTTGGAGACCTGTAACTCTAGCTCCTTGGCTTTAGCTTGTACACAAAAGAGATCAAAAGATTAGTGATTCAGTAGTAACTCAGAATTCTACTGAATAATGTCTAAGGAAACCAAGGTCCATGGGACAGTGAAGATTTTTCTCACAGACATCACTGCACACGGCAGGTCCAGGCACGAGGGCTGGGACTCAGGACGCCACTCCCTGAGCCCACTGGTCAGCCCCCCCCCCACCCCCCAGGACTCGCAGCTCACCTTTCCGCTTCAGGACAGCTTCGATTTCTCCATCTACTTCCTGAAGGTCTTTCTTCCTTTTGCTTCCTTTGCTCTTCAGCCTACCTTTCCTTTTTTCATTACTCTCCAGAAGAGAAGCATCCTTGGAATCCTGGAAAGAAAGGAAGTTTCGATATGCGCTATTCGAAATCACAGCACAAGTATTTCTTCCTTTCCTTTTTTTTTTTTTTTAAAGATTTTATTTATTTATTTGACAGAGAGACAGCAAGAGAGGGAACACAAGCAAGGCGAGAGGGAGTGGGAGAAGTAGGTTTCCCGCTGAACAGGGAGCCTGATGTGGGACTCAATTCCAGGACCCTGGATCCCTGGGTGGAACTTAGAAAGGTTTAAAAAAAAAAAAAAAGGGTATCTACTTACACTGCTTACACTGTATATTTCGTGGCGTACCATTTGGGCAGGCTCCCTCAAGTTATTACTCTAAGCTCAAAGTGAGCCGCACGCTGATTTAGCACTAACTTCCCTTTCTCCGAGAACAACCAACTTTCTCTAACACCTGCCCAAAGTACCTATTTTTTAACTCGCACTGGTAAATGCACCTTGGAAAGCTCATTAGGCACTAATTCAACAAAGTGACAACTACATGTCAGATGTATTTTTTTTTTTTTTTTGAGATTTTACTTACTTATTTTAGAGAGAATGAGACAGAGAGAGAGAGAGTGCATGCACACGTGTGCATGAGTAGGGGCAGGGGCAGAGAGAGAGAGAGAGAGACTCTCAAGCAGGCTCCATGCCCAGAGCCCTATGCTGTGCTCGATCCCAGGACCCTATGCTGTGCTCGATCCCAGGACCCTGAGACCACGACCAGAACCAAAGTCAAGATTCAGACCTCGACTGACTGAGCCATCCAAGTGCCCCCATTAGCTGTATTTTAGCCAGGGAGACACTATTAAACAAAACAAAGGTCCTATTCCCCTGAAGCTGATGTTCTAGTGAGGAAAGTCAAAGAAAAAACCCAACTAGAGAATTACTAAGTTTAAGTGGTCCTAAGTGCTTGACAAAAAGGAGATGAAGGAGAGTCAGAAAAACGGTATCCAACTACAGGATATTTTACACATCAGAAAAGAACACTGACAAGATTACAGGGAAAGAAGATATGAATCACAGGAATCTGGGGACAGTTCCAGATAGAAGCACAAGTGCACAGGCCCCAGGTGAGCATGCATGGGGTGTTCAAGGCCACGGTGGCTGAGATAACTGAAGAGCCAGTAGGGCAGCCATGTGCACAGTTTTCCTGGCTACTGTAAGGTCTTGGATTAGACTGAACAAAGCCATTTTTAATACATGAATGGGAACAATCTGACTTGTAAAAACAACAACTGTGGGGTGCCTGGATGGCTCAGTCAGTTAAGTGTCTGCCTTCAGCTAAGGCATGATCTCGGGGTCCTGGGATCTAGTCCTGAATGGGCTCCCTGCTCAGTGTACAGTCTGCATCTCCCTCTCCCTCTCAAATAAATAAAATCTTAAACAAACAAAATGGTATCTGCATATGGAGAATAAACTGGGGGGAGGTTATTTCAGTAGTTAAGGCTTAGACCTGGACAGGAACAGTGGCGACATGACCTCGTTCTCTGTATGCTTCCAAATCCCCAGGCCCTTCAAGAAACACAAGAATCTGCTGATGTTACATTCAGTGAAAAGGTGGTAATGTGCTCCAACTACTTAGGGCTAAAATTCCACTACAAAAATACCTCTATCTCAGATCCTGGCTTCTTGTGATTACTCTTCTCATCTGTCAAGTCCATCTTTCCACCAGTTCTGTCGATAAACCACCCTCCCTCAGAACCTCTGACCGGGGTCTTTAACGGGATGGAGCCTGTTCCCGAAGGTGTCCATGGGGTCGAACCAGTGGTTTCTCTGGGCTCCATCTCGGGAGTACTTGAAACAGAATCAGAATGTCCTTTCCGATATAAGGAGAGTAGGGAGCTGTTCATGTGATTTGCTGCCTGGTAGAAACATGACATCAACATGAATTACTTGAAGGTACTCATGGGAAGCTGGTTACCTGTACATTCCACTACCCACCTTCTCTCACAGCATTTCAGCCGGAAAACACAGGGGTTCACAATAAGATGCTTCACAAACATTTACTGTTCACAAATGATGTCCCCCTACTTCACCTCAAGTTAATGCACCAATTCATAAATGTTAAATAAAAAGTTAAATAAAATCAAGTAAGTAAACTCCCTTTTAAAAAATACAACAGTGGGGGCACCTGGGTGGCTCAGTGGGTTAAAGCCTCTGCCTTTGGCTCAGGTCATGGTCCCAGGGTCCTGGGATCGAGCCCTGCATCAGGCTGTCTGTCTGCTCAGTGGGGAGCCTGCTTCCCCTCTCTCTCTGCCCGTCTCTCTGCCTACCTGTGATCTCTCTCTCTGTCAAATAAATAAACAAAAATCTTTTTTAAAAAATAAAATAATAAAAAAAATTTAAAAAATAAAAAATACAACAGAATCAGGTGTAAAAATGAGCTGGTTGTCAAGGAGAGTCACTATTATCCCATCAATTCAATATAGAATCAGATAGAACTCATTATCATTCTAACTTTGTTAATAAATTTAAGAACTGAATTACCATTAGGGAAAAAATACAGTAAGTTACAAATCATCTGGCATATTATTTCTACATTTCCCTTCAATCAAAGCCTACTTCTTGGAAATGTCAGCCCTTTGGCAGAAAATGTATCCTTTTCTCAATTTTTACTCTTAATTCCCTTTTCTCTTCCCATATGCCCTTATTTCTGGCCACTCTCTTCCCCCTTTTTTCCTTATAAAATAAGCTATAAACACAAATACTGAAAGGATGGCCATCCGGAGAATTCTTCAACACTATACACAGAAAGTTTTCAATTATTTATTGATGGAGGTGTTCAAAGTCTCTTATTCTATTCCACACTGATTTTTTTAAAGAAGTGTTCATAATGATTTTTTAAAAAAATCAAAATGGGTCCATTAAATGTCTGACTTACCTGTGGATCTGGGTAGTCTTCCATATTTGAATCATCATCTGAACAGCTTTCAGTATACCTCAGTGAGAAGAGGAAAAGAAACATTTTTTTTAATTTTTTAAAAAGATTTTATTTATTTATTTATTTGACAGACAGAGATCACAAGTAGGCAGCAAGGCAGGCAGAGAGAGAGGAGGAAGCAGGCTCCCTGCTGAGCAGAGAGCCCGACGCAGGGCTCGATCCCAGGACCTCGGGATCATGACCCGAGCCGAAGGCAGAGGCTTTAACCCACTGAGCCACCCAGGCGCCCCGAAAAGAAACATTTTTTTTTTTAAAGATTTTATTTATTTGACAGATAGAGATCACAAGTAGGCAGAGAGGCAGGCAGAGAGAGAGAGGAGGAGGCAGGTTCCCTGCTGAGCAGAGAGCCCTATGTGGGGCTCGATCCCAGGACACTGGGACCATGACCTGAGCTGAAGGCAGAGGCTTTAACCCACTGAGCCACCCAGGCGCCCCCGAAAAGAAAAATTTTAAAGGCTTTTCTCCCACATCCTAAAAAAATTACTACCCAAACAAAAAAATATAAAGACACTACTGGGTATTTACCCCAAAGATAGAGATGTAGTGAAAAGAAGGGCCATCTGTACCCCAATGTTCATAGCAGCAATGGCCATAGTCGCCAAACTATGCAAAGAACTAAGATGCCCTTCAATGGACAATGGATAAAGAATATATGGTCCATATATACTATGTAATATTATGCCTCCATCAGAAAGGATGAATACCCAACTTTTGAATCAACATGGACGGGACTGGAAGAGATTATGCTGAATGAAATAAGTCAAGCAGAGAGAATCAATTATCATACGGTTTCACTTACTTGTGGAGGGTAAAAAATAACACGGAGGACATGGGGAGACGGAGAGAAGGGAGGTGGGGGAAATCGGAGGGGGAAACAAACCATGAGAGACTGTGGACTCTGAGAAACAAACTGAGGGTTCTGGAGGGGAGGGGAGTGGGAGGTTGGGTGAGCCTGGTGATGGGTGTTTTGGAAGGCACATATTGCATGGAGCACTGGGTGTGGTGCATAAACAATGAATTCTGGAACACGGAAAAGAAATTTAAAAAATAGATAAAAATTAAAAAAATATATATACACTAAAGCAAAATATTATGGTGGTTAACGGTCCAGGCTTTGGAGGTAGGAGAAATCTGGATTCAAAATACAACAGTGCTGGTTACTAGGTTCTACTTAATCTCTGTGAGGACCTGCTTCCCTATCTATAAACAGGGAGAATAAATAATGTCTACCTCACTGGCTTATTAGAAGATTCAACAGAAGCTCGCCAAGTCCTTAGAGTACATAATAGATGCTTAATAAATTGTGGTTATCTTAATCCTAGCAAGAAATAAAAGTGAAATCCAAATTCCTATCTGACCCAAGGGTCTCATTAGAAATATCAGATGCCCAAAAAAAAGGAAATATTCCAGCAAGCCATAATTAAATAACTAAGTAACAAATTAACAAATTCTGTACGACCCAGCCACGTGACCAAGTGCAGCCTTCGCAAGTCTGTCCATGAGAAATGAATATACCCAGAGGTTTTCATATCCTACAGTAAGGAACAGGCATAAATCCTAACAAGTACAAACTGGAAATGCAGTCTCAGTTCATCACAACCCAGAGTTGATACTTAATAGCTTCAGGAAACTATAGGACCCTGCTACTATTTAATCAAATGTCTTCAGAAAATAATTAGTAAGTAAAGGACTCTTTTTAAGCAAAAAGGCTTACGTGAATGTTATGACCCACTTTTATAATTAAGACATGAATTCTCTTGTTATTCATTAAATTCTAATAATATAAGTTTGGGCGTTTCTAATCAATGTAAAGAAGGTGAATTATTCAACTATTTAGGAAAAAAACCCATTTTGCCTATGAGTCACACCCCACAAATACAAGCGGACTAAAGAGTTAAATATAAAGCTGTAAATAAATAAGCAAAAAGTACAGTAATTATCCCATATACTCCTGTGATAGATCTTTCTAAGTATATCAGCATCAACCATAAAGACTGACAGATTGGACTAGGTATAATGATGCGGGAGTTCTCTAATCAAAAGACACTTTTTTTTTTTAAGATTTTATTTGTTTATTTATTTGAGACGGGGGAGGGAGAGAGAACATGAGCAGGGCGTAAGGGCAGAGGCAGAGGGAGAGGGAGAGGGAGAAGCAGGCTCCCTGCTGAGCAGGCAGCCCGATGCAGGACTTGAACCCAGGAGCCTGAGATCATGACCTGAGCCAAAGGCAGCTGCTTAACCAACTGAACCATCCAGGCGCCCCGAAAGACACTTTAAACAAAAACAAAAAACAAATGGCAGAATGGAACAAGCATGTGCAATACCTATAAAAGGTAGTATTACTTTATACAAATATATCTGACAATATGGAAAATTCGAATACCTCTCAAATGAAGAGACAAAACCCATAAGCAAGCAACTAACAGAAAAAAGATGAAACAGTCAAAAAAAATTGAACTTCACAAGTTATCAAAAAATTACAAATAAAAATATATCAATTTCACCTAGGAAGCTGGCAAAGATTAAAGAATAGTACTACTAGGACCACAAGGGTGCATAGAAATGCACTCTTTAGGGACACCTGGGTGGCCCAGTCGGTGATACATCTGCCTTCGGCTCATGATCCCAGCATCCTGGGATCGAGTTCCGCATCAGGCTGCTCCTCAGCAGGAAGTCTGTTTCTCTCTCTGCCTGCTGTTCCCTCTGCTTGTGCTCACTCTTTCCCTGTCTCTCTCAATCTAAGAAATAAATAAAATCTTAAAAAAAAAAAAGAAAAAGAAATGCACTTTTTATACAAAGTTGCTGGGAGTATGAACACAGACAACTGTTTGGAAGACAACTCCAAATGTATCAGAAATCTCAAAAATGTATCTTTGATCCCAGACACACCACTTCAGGAATTTAACATTAAAAAAAAAAACAAAAACAAAGAAATGGGGGTGCCTGGGTGGCTCAGTTGGTTATGTCTGCCTTTGGCTCGGGTCCTGATCCCGGAGTCCTGGGATCAAGCCCCACATAGGGGGTCCCTGCTTAGTACAAAGCCTGCTTCTCCCTCTCTCTGCCTGCCACTCTCCCTGCTTGTGCTCTCTGTCAAATAAATAAGTAAAATCTTTAAAAAAATGTATACAAAGATATGTCCTAAAGGATTACTTACTATGTGCATGATAATGCAAAACTGGAAAGAACCAAATGTTGAACTAGTTAAGAAAATGACAGCAGGGGCGCCTGGGTGGCTCAGTGGGTTACAGCTTCTACCTTCGGCTCAGGTCATGATATCAGAGTCCTGGGATCGAGCCCCACGTTGGGCTCTCTGCTCAGCAGGGAGCCTGCATCCTCCTCTCTCTCTGCCTGCCTCTCTGCCTACTTGTAATCTCTGTCTGTCAAATAAATAAATAAATAAATAAATAAAAAGAAAATGACAGTAAATCCAAATGAAAAGGTAGCAAAGTGAAAAGGAGCTACCAACACAGATACTATAGACATCGAAAGGAAAATGAGAGGGTACTTTGAACTTTATGCCAACAAATTCCACACCCTAGATGAAATGGAAATGTTCCCTTAAAAGCACAATTTACCAACACTGATAAAAGAAGAAAAAGAAAATAGGAAGAGCCCTAGATCTAGCAAAAATAAATGTTATCTAAACTCCTTCCAAAAAGAAGGCTCTAGGTCAACATGAATTCTAGGTGAATTCTAACAAACTAAGAGAGAACAACAGTAACATTATGCTAACTTTTTCATCAAATAGAGACAAAAAAACATTTTCCAGCTAGTATTATGAAGTCAGTACAACCCTAATACCAAAACTTGAAGACACTGCAAAAGAGGAAAAAAATGGGGGTGCCTGGTGGTAGTCATTAAGCATCTGCCTTCAGCTTAGGTCATGATCCCAGGATCCTAAGACAGACCCTTGCAGAGCACTCCCTCTTCCACTTCCCCTGCTTGTGTTCCCTCTCTTGCTATCTGTTAAATAAACAAAATCTTTAAAAGAAAAAAATGCACACCAGTATGAATAGAGACATAACCACATACAAAAAAAGATTAGCAAACAGGATTTTCCAATATCTAAGAAGGATAATACATCAGGACCAAGTAGGGTGTTTCCCAGGATTAAGACCCACTTAACACTCAAAAAAATCAACATAATTCACCAAATTAATAGAACAAAGGGAAACAACGTAACAAAATCCTTCATTAAGTGCATAAAAAGCATTTGAAAAATGTAATACCCATTCATGATAAAAACCCTCAATATTATTACTTAAATGACAAAATCAGTTGGTACCTTTTTACGTATCTGGCATTGTATTAGGGCAGAGGAAAACATAGATAATGAGATGGGTCTGTTGTAGATACACACATAACAATCTCAACACCATATGACAAGCAACATCACAAATATCTATAAAAAGGAGTTAAGGAAATCTGCAGAAAGGTATCTAAGAAGGCCCAACAAAGGCACTAATGTGGCGTCTTGAAGGCTGGGTGGGAGTTACAGAAAGCCACTCATACAAAGGCAGAAAAATGTGTCCTCTTTGGGCAACTATGAGCATTCAGTAGGCCTGAAGCAAAGATCTGGAGTCAGGTTAAGTATTACATGTAGCCAACGCTGGCGATGAAGAGCCACTGAAAATTCTGCAAATAGAAATGCAATGTGACTGGGCTCCTGCTTAAGAAAAACAGTCCCTTTTCTATAATCCTTACTCATTATCGTCTTCGCCTTGTCTTGCTCTTTTTGCCAGATGTTCATCTTCCAATTCTGTTAGATCCTTAAGTTCTTTATCACTAGTAATTATATTAAATACTGAAACAAAAAGAAAAATGTCATGACCTAAAACAATTCTTTAACTTCATTAATAATTCAGTTCTAACACTAAAAGACTCACCTTTTTCTACCTGAATCCTAAAAGCATTTCTTTTTCTTCGACCGTAGTCTATACTGAAAAACATGAAAAGAACCTTAGTACAGTGGTCTCCACCAACATTTTCCCATTAGACTCAATCTAAATTGATCACATTAATTTGCACAAGTATGTAAGAATGTCACTGTATTCACCCTGACCATAAGCTTATTTTCAGCCTCTCTCCGACAAAAAAAAAGAGCTTATTTTCAAGGAAATTCTGAGTTTACATTTCACTACTGTAAATTTTTTTCTTTTAAGATTTTATGTATTTCAGAGAGACAGAGAAAGAGAGAGAGATAGTATGAGCAGGGGAAGAAGCAGAGGCAGAGGGAGGAGACTCCCCACTGAGCAAGGAGCTCAACACAGGGCTTGATCCCAGGGCATGAACCGAAGGTAGACACTTAACCAACTGATCCACCCAGGGACCCCATAAATTTTTCTTGATTAGAAATGGGGTTACAGGGGCACCTGGGTGGCTCAGTGGGTTAGGCCTCTGCCTTCGGCTCAGGTCATGATCTCAGGGTCCTGGGATCGAGCCCCACATGGGATTCTCTGCTCAGCGGGGAGTCTGCTTCCCCCTCTCTCTCTGCCTGCCTCTCTGCCTACTTGTGATCTCTGTCAAATAAATAAATAAGTAATCTTAAAAAAAAAAAAAAAGAAATGGGGTTACAGCATCAGAAACACTGGCAGCTTGTACTGGAAGAGACAGGGAGGATGAAGTGAAGGAATGCGACTGGAGTTCTAAGATTATACAGGAGGGGACATCAGCTGTGGACACGCATGACCCTTCATGGGAAGGTATGAATGACTCTAAAGGAGGCTCAGAGGTTGGAGGGCAGCCGCCACTGCCTTGGGCCCAGGGGTCCAGATCTGACAAGTGGCACTGTCCCTCTAAAGGGCAGGGAGGCCATCCTAGTGGGCCCACAAGACAGAGCAAAGAAGCAAACTAATCCAATACAACTGGTGTTTTTGTAAGAGTAAGAGGGGCACCCGATTGGCTCAGTCGGTGGAGCACGTGACTGCTGATCTCACGGTTCTGAGTTTGAGCCCCAAACTGTGGTATAGAGAATACTTAGAAATAAAATCTTAAAAGAATAAGAGATTAGGATACAGACAGATGCACAGAGGAAAGAGCAGGTGAGGACACAGGAAGAAAACAGTCACCTGCAAGCCAAGGAGAGACCTCAGGAGAAACCAACTGGCAGAGCCTTGAATGATCCCTGACTTCCTGCCCCACGACTGTGAGACTTTAAGCTTCTGTAATCTAAGCTCCCCTACCTCGGATTCATTTTTTTTCTTTTTTAAAGATTTTATTTATTTATTTGACAGAAAGAGACACAGCAAGAGAGGGAACACAAGCAAGGGGAGTGGCAGAGAGAGAAGCAGGATTCCCACAGAGCGGGGAGCCTGATGCCAGGCTTGATCCCAGGACCCTGGGATCATGACCTGAGCCAAAGGCAGATGCTTAACGACTGAACCACCCAGGCGCCCTGTCCGATACTTTTTTATGGCAGTCCTAGCAAACTAGTGTACTGAGAAAAAGAAAGCAGAGGGTCTGAAATATACCAAGTGGTGATAACTCATGGAGTAAGATATCAGGAAAGGTGAAGTTAGAGACAGAAGAGAAAAACTGAATCTTTAGGGGGAAGCCTAGAGATGTTTCGAGGTAGCCAGGAAGCTCAGGGAGATCATACCTGATGGTTTTAATTCTTTAATGAGACAGGAAAAAAGGCAGTACTCCTGACCAGACTGTACGGTACTGAAAGGGAAGCAGCAGCCATTTCCCTTAGTAACAAGGACAGCATCTTGCATATAATAGGTAATTGATAAATCCTTGTATACATAGATTGAATTCTAAACTTTTGGACTGGTGAATAAATGCCAGCAGCGATTAATATCAACTGGATTGTTGGATGGAAACTAAAAATAAAGGCATGAATCTGGAGATTACATCTCTTTACCTGTACATTCTTTGTAAATCAGATGCTAAGACTCCAATGTCCACATATTTGCCACATTTGTTACTGGTGAGGTACTACAACAGAAAATAAGACAAACATTCAACACTATTTTAAACTCAGTGATTTTAATCAGAGATTGAGCTATTCAAACATTTATGCTTTAATGTAAACTCTTCATTATTAAGTGTATCAGAAACATAAAAAAAAATCACTACATAATTATCAAGCCTGGAATCAGAGAATTTAACATTATTAATCACTATGATAGCACGGTACCGATAACTAGAATAGCTATAAGGTAATAAGTGAGGGCTTATTACACTCTAAATTCCCAAATACCCCAGAACAAAGCACTAGGCTCACAAGGGCATGAAGGGCTATTTAAGTCTGAGGGAGCATCGTAGTATTTGCCACCTGTCCAATACTGCAGGAACTGCTAGCCAGAGACAAATCATGGTTTCAATATTAAATCACTTTTGATGATGTCAGATCTTTGCAAAACTGGATTTTCAGCAGTTGCTGTAAGTAAATCCCTTGCAAAATTTAATGTGGAATCAGATAGGAGAATGTCAGAGTCAATCTGACCCAAAGGGCACACAAACCCCACTCACATATGATTATTTAAGAATGAAACACAACCATATTAATTTTCCCATTTTTATAAATCACTTATTTCAAAAAGCTACTAAGTTACTTGGATTAAATAGTCAGGAAGTGGCTTGAATCTAACTGTTTAATAAACAGATCCAGCAGGTATTACTGGGCCTGGAGGCACCGGGAAAAACTCCCAAGAAACTGAGGGCTCCGTGCACCTGCTGCAGGCCTCTAACTCATTCTTCTAGCAGCACTCACAGTCCCATGAGGGAAGTTGGTCTCCCCCATTTTATGGATGGGAAAGTCTGAGAGACTTTACAAGGCCACTTACTTACTTGGCAGCATGTAAATTACAGGGTCAGATTTCAAACCCAGAATGTCCGCCCACTTCCAAGTTTCCATGCCTGCTGCTCATCCAGTCAAGGCATGCCTGACTTCAGACAGCAGTGTCTTCTCAAGAATCCCTAACACAGGATAATGGTCTCGGCATAAGTGCCTCCAGTGACAAGAGACCAGGTGATCCTCTATGTGTGAATAAATATATCTACATATACACACACACGAATATATAGACACAAGTGTGTACACATGTACAAAACTTTAAGATACAACAGAAACTCGCCATGGTTACCCCTAAGAAATGAAGATGAAGGGATTCTTTCTTTCCTTTTATGCATTTCTGACCCTTATATTTTAAACCATAAGAACCTATTGCTTTCATAATGAGTCAAAGCAAAAGCAATAAAGGAAAATGGATAATGTGAAATGGTGAAGAGCTGCGTAAGGGCCACTGGATTCAGCCATTAGGAATCACTGTTGAGACACCTGTTGAACGCAGCAAAGCAGCCAGTGGTGGGAACATCCAGAGGCAGCTGTGAGTTGCGGGAATGAAGGTCCTGTGCCAGGCATGTCTGAGGTCAGTGTGGTGACAACAGTGAAAGTAAGGGGGATGGCAGAAGGATACAGGACAAAAAAGTAGACAGGGGCCAGACTACATCACATTCTTTACGATGCGTTTTTCTTTAGATACTCTGGGAGTCCATCGAAGGGGTTTTCTGAGCAGAGCCCTGCCAAGCTCCTCTTGAAAGGACCTCCCTGGCTGCCCTGCAAAGAACAGACCTGAGGTAGAACTAGGAGAGACCAAACCGGTCTAGGCTACGATGGCTGGAAGTACAGTGGGGTAGGAGTGGCCGGGTTTGCAGTATATTTTGATGGTAAAGCCGAATAAATTGCTGATTAATTGGTTACAGAAAGCAAAACAAAGGAGTAGTAATGGTTGTTAAGGGTTTTGGCCCTTACAACTGGATGGATGGTAGTGTCATTTACTGAAACAGAAAACAATAGGAAAGGACAGGTTTGGAGGAAAATATCAAAATATTCACTATGGATATGATGTGGGAGATACCCATCAGACATTCAAGAGGAAATGTTGAGTAGGCAGACGGTTATTCCAGATAAAATCCACACTAGACACATGAGTCTTGGGACTATACAGACAGTACTTAACGTGAATATATAGGGGCATCTGGGTGGCTCAGTCAGTGAGGCAATTCCCTTAGGCTGGGGTCATGATCCCCGAGTTCCAGGATCCATCCCCAAGTTGGGATCTCTGCTACCGGGAGGTCT
Source organism: Enhydra lutris kenyoni (assembly GCF_002288905.1). Taxonomy (NCBI): domain Eukaryota; kingdom Metazoa; phylum Chordata; class Mammalia; order Carnivora; family Mustelidae; genus Enhydra; species Enhydra lutris. Next base: position 30,648,890 of record NW_019154108.1, on the reverse strand, counting down.
GCTGCTCCCTCTCCCTCTGTCCCCTACCCCCACAACTCATGCTCTCTCTCTCAAGTAAAATATTAAAAAATTAAAATTAAAAATTAAATGTACATATACTTTCATTGAGTCTGTTTATATACTCATATATTTATATTTAATTTTATGTTTATAGTAATTTTAGTGAATGTATAGAAAACATATAGATAGTACTTAAAATTTTACACTGGAAGAGACCACCTAGGAAGTAGGTGAGAGGAATATGAATCTAGAGAAACAGCGCAGGAGCTCAGGGCACTTCCAACACTTAAGAGTTTGGCGGAAGAGACCCATCCCAAAAGGGGACTACAGCACTAGCGAAGCAAAAGGGAAAGAAAATATAGCTCCCAGAGTACGGAGTGCTGAGAAATTTCTCCCTCCTCCTAACACTGCTGGCAGACTGTGCCACTCACTGCAAAACATTTACTACACACCGCTTTCTACAGATAAGTATGAAAATGAAAAACCCGTAGGCAAGAGCCTATTACAACGTCTGATCCATGCCAAGCACCCACCCCCGTCCCGGCTCCTCCTGGACTGCACCTGTCCCCTCGCCAGCTACTCCCGGGCTGCACCCGCCGCCGTCCTCGTTCCTTCCAGGCTACACCTGCCTCCATCCTGGCTCCTCCTGGGCTGCACCCGCCTGGACCCCAGCTCCTCGAAGGCTACACCCGCCCCCGTCCCGTCTCCTCCCGGGCTGCACACGCCCCTTCCCTGTCTCCTCCCGGCCTGGACCCGCTCCTTCTCCGTTTCCACAGGCGCTGCACCCACCCCCGTCCCGTCTCTCCCGCGCTGCGCCCGCTCCTTCTCCGTCTCCACGGGTGCTGAGCCGACCCCGTTCCGGCTCCTCCCGAGCTGCACCCGCGCCTTCCCCGTCTCCTCCCGGCCTGCACCCGCTCCTTCTCTATCTCCTCTCGGGCTGCACCCACTCCTTCTCCGACTCCACAGGCGCTACACCCGCCCCCTTCCCGTCTCCTCCGGGCTGCACCAGTCCCCGTCCCAGCTCCTCCCGGGCTGCACGCGCCCTTTCCCCGACTCCGCGGGCGCTGCATCCGCCCCCGTCCCGTCCCGTCGCCTCGCTGGCTGCACTCGCCCCTTCCCCGTCTCCTCAGGCGTCGCACCCGCCCGGACCCCGGCTCCCAGCAGTTCCGCGCGGCTGAAGGACAGCCGACGCACCGCCCAGGACCCGGGCCGTGACAGGCAGCCGGTCCAGCCTGGCCTGGAAGCCGCCTAGAAGGGGCCGCGCACAGTATCCACCTGCACGACTCGCTGCTTCAGCCTGTTGTCCACGAACCTCGCGGGTCGTGGCTTCATCGCACGCGTCAGGGTAGCCCCAGCTAGGCGGCCCGCTCCACGGGGACCGGGGTCCTCGCAGGGCTGCCCACGACGATCGCCGGGCCGCCCTCTCCGCCTGCGCCCGCCCGCGCCAGCCCGCCCGCAGTTCGCGCCGTCCCGCAGGTCCTGTCCCACTGCCAGTGAGGAAGACGCCCCCGAGAACAACGACACCTGCCAACCCCAGGGACTTTCTGGGAGTCTTATTTTGCAGGCTTGTCCAGAGGGCCCTGGATGACAAGGACCCCTTTTGAACACGCTCAACTTTATTGTTCTCCGCTTTGCGGACACGCCTGCGCGCGGCCGCGGCCCGCACCTTTCCGGCTGCGTGGCTCCGCTTGGGTTCTGGGTCAGGTTCCAGTCACACCCTGCTCTGTGCAAAGTTAGTGTGGGCCGGAATCGTAATGAACCCCAAACCTAGAGACCTCCAGGACGATGAAGGAGGGGTAAAAGCCCGGCGCCACCTAGCTCCGCAGGGAGGCCGCACCTGGGCGCCGGGTGGGCAGGCAGGTGCACGCAGATGTGCGCAGGTGACCACAGCGTCTGCAACGTTCGGAAACCTTGTCATCTTGCGTGATTTTCCGCCGCTGGTTTGTGGAGCCCGTCCAGCGCAGGACTACAGCTAGACCTAGAAGCTGCCCAGAATTCTGGTAAAGGTCCTTATTTGCAAGTGAGGCGTTATTACGCAGTTAAGACATAAATAACGGGACAGTTAACACAGAGTTACTGGCTTTCGTTTCAGTGTGCTTGCTTGGTTCACAGTGTTTTAAAAGATTCCCATTTGAGGTCTCCCTGGCGTCCTGGCTTCCTGGCTTATGACTGATGAGGGAACAGAAGGCTGGCTGAGGACAAAGCAAAAGCTGCAGTCTTCCCCCACCCCCACTCCTAGGTGGCACCTATGTGACATTCTTTAGGAATCTTCCAACATCTTAATGTTAATAGCTTGCTGAAAAGGGAAAAAACGACCTTGGCAATGGCCAGGCCTCTGGTATCCAGTATCTTGTAAGTCCTCTTTAGCATATGAAAGTTCTACTGAAACCTCCCTTTTCCTTACCCCCCCCCCAACCCCTTGGTACTTAACCTGCCACCTCTTATAACCCCAGGGCAACAGCGCTCTCTGCCCACGTCCTGTCCCCATGTTTTAATAAACCACTATTTTGCACCAAAGATGTCTCAAGAATTCTTTCTTGGTCATTGGTTCCATACTTCACTCCATCGAACCTCACCTATGTTCTAAAACTTCATAATGACAACAATGTTTATTAAGGTTGAGGGTGGAGGGAGGTGGAATTAGATGCTGTGAGATGTTAACACATTAACCTTCTCCTTATTCTGGATGATGTGATGAGGGAACAGAAGGCTTGCTGAGGACAAAGGACAAGCTGACACCCTGCAAAGTCCACCCCCCCACACACACACACAAACTCCTGGGTGGGACCGGTGGGACATTACTCCAGGAGGTTCCCAACTGTCTTCATGTTAAAGCCCTGGTGGAGAGAAAAACAACCTTACATAGACAGTGGTTAAGGTCTCTGGTAACCTGTGAGTCTTTAACATATGAAAATCCTTTTGAAACCTCCCTTTGTTTTAGTTACCTCCCCCAACTCCCAAGTATATGAATAGTCACTCCTCACAACCTCTGCAGCAACTCTTTCCGCCCACGGGTCTTGTCCCCATGATGAAGTTTTAGAATGTAAGAAAGAATTCTTAAGACGTCTCTGGTGCAAAAAAGTGACTTACTAAAGCACGGGGACAGGACCCATGGACAGGAAGAGTTGCTGCCCTGGGGTTGTGAGGGTGGCAGGTTGTAAACAATGGGGCTGGGAGGTAAGGAACAAGGGAGACCATTCTATTTTGTAGGTCCGCTTTGCACATCTGTGTGACTTCGATATGAAGTAAGGGGATGCTATTTGGGGAATCATTGTTAAGTGATCATACCATTTAAAAACAGATCGTGTCTATCTTTGCTTTAAATTGGGAGATTAGGGGCGCCTGGGTGGGTCAGTGGGTTAAAGCCTCTGCTTTCGGCTCAGGTCATGATCCCAGGGCCCTGGGATTGAACTCTGCATCGGGGGTCTCTCTGCTCGCTGGGGTGCCCGCTTCCTCCTCTCTCTCTCTCTCTCTCTCTCTCTGCCTGTCGCTCTTCTTACTTGTGATCTCTCTCTGTCAAATAAATAAAATCTTAAAAAAAAAATTAAAATAGGGGCGCCTGGATGGCTCAGTGCGTTAAAGCCTCTGCCTTCGGTTCAGGTCATGGTCTCGGGGTCCTGGGATAGAGCCCCACATCAGGCTCTCTGCTCAGCAGGGAGCCTGCTTTCTTCTCTATCTGCCTGCCTCTCTGCCTACTTGTGATCTCTCTCTCTCTCTCTGTCAAATAAATAAATAAATAAATATTTTAAAAATGATAAATAAATAAAAATTAAAATAAATTGAGGAGATTAGCTGGAGTAGTGATGGTTTTAGTAATGCATCCATGAATCCAGCCAAATCCTAAGGTGCAGCGACCTATCCACCCTGGAGGAAGCCAGGGCCGCAGGTTAGTTCCACATATCCAGTGGGTTCCGTTTGGATCTGGCCATCTGATGCCAGGTCGCCTCACCCAATCTGTAGCAAACCAGTCAGTAGCCCGGAGTACTATTATTTGGGAACATGCTTTTAATGATAGCCATCCTAGATGTCGTGTGTTATTTGCCCAAGTATCATATGTATGATTTCTTTGTTCCCAGCATGAAACTGCCTTTTGACTGAGCTCTGCAATAGTGGTTGTGAGCCACAAACATGTATCCCAGATTTGATATATGCCATCCTCAGTAAGGTTTTGTAGCTTAGGCCCTGGTTGGTGGATATTAATTTGTGGGCATATAAGGACAGTTAGGACTTTAATAGTTCAAGAGTATGAAAAAGTTTAGTTATGTCCTGGTGAACTCCATGTCTTACTGATCATGGGCCAGAAGAAACTTCTTGATTAGTGATAGATTTATCCTGATACATACAGTCTCCATATATTATTTCTGAAATATAATCCTGTAGAGAGTGCCAATCAGTGCCCTGTAAAGGGGAAACACACCAGGGTAATCCATACATACTTGACATAGGCAAAATTCCACATATCCAACAATGCGTTTGATTTTGTAGTTCAGCATACTGCTGTGCCCACTGTAGAAAGGAATTGTCATTTAAGATAGGTGAAAGGAAGATAAAGAGAACATATACAACCTTTATTTTTGTTTGAAGAGCAGTTGGAGGTCTTCTATGGGTTCACAGGAGTAAGGAGTAATAGTTTGCTCACTGGGTTCCTATGAAGGAGGTACAGGTTTTATTCTAGATACATGGACCCATGAAGGGTATTCTTCTAGCTTTACCACAGTGGGAGTACATAGTATGACCCGATATGGACCTTTCCATTTTGGATTTAGGTTTTCTGCTGTAGCCAACTTCCAATCTTTTAAATAAACCATGTCTCCAGGATTTACATGGGGTGGGTTTTCAGTTATAGTTAAATCAGGTTTTGGGAGTATATGATTGGTATATTCATTGAGTAACTTATTAATTAAACCAGCTTCCAGTGAATAATTTAACAAAGCATTATAATCTTCAGCTAATAACAGATCTATAGAAAGAAATGGTTTTCCATATAATAACTCAAAAGGGCTGAGTCCTAGAGGTTGTTTTGAAGCAGTTCTTATCCTGAGAAGTCCTATTGTAACCCAATTTTCCTGGGTTTCTAGACTAAGGTTAGCAAGATGGAATTTTAAAGTGTGATTAGTTTTTTCTACTTTCCCAGAGGATTGTGGATGCCAGACTGAATGCAAGAAATACTTAATTTTTAAGGCTGGGGCTATTTGTTGAGTTATTTGAGCAGTAGAAGTAGGACCACTGTCACTTTGAAGAGATTGAGGAAGGCCAAATCTAGGGATAATTTCTCACGACAAAATCTTAGTTCCATCTTCAACTCTTTCGGTTTCACAGGGAAAGGCCTCGACCCATCCAGTGAAGGTGTCAACAAACACTAATAGAAACTTATAGCCTTTGCAAGGCAGCATCTGTGTGAAATCAAGTTGCCAGTCCTCTCCTGGATAGGATCCATGCCTTTGGACTGGTTTTAAAAGAGGGGGAGGGCGAGCTGCACCTTCTGGATTTACTCGGGCACAGATAATACAGGATCGGCAGACCTATTTTGTTGTGACTGTCAAATTTACTCCATCAAACGTATTTTTAATTAAATGTTTTAAAGCATCTTTGCCCAAGTGAGTAGCCTGGTGTAGGCCCTGTATTACCTTCCATTGACTTTTTTGGGTTATAAAAAATTTTCCCTCATTGTTAACAAGGCAGTCCTGTGTAGTTTTAGTATATCCTCACTCCTGAGCTATGTGAATTTCTTGGTCTGAATAGACTGGACTTATGGATTCCATTGGAGTTAAGACTGGTATAAGTCTTAATATCTGTTTACCTTTTGCTGCCTCTTTGGCTGCATGGTCTGCTAAATTGTTTCCTTTAGATTCTGTTTTTTTTTAAAGATTTTATTTATTTATTTGACAGACAGAGATCACAAGTAGGCAGAAAGGCAGGCAGAGAGAGAGGAGGAAGCATAGATTCTAACATCATATCCTTTTGATGTCCTTTGAGGTGAATTACGACTACCTCCTTGGGCAGATGTACAGCCTCAAGAAGGGTCATGATTTCAGGCCCATATTTGATTGGGGAGTTATGGCTTGATAGCAATCCCCTTTCCTTCCAAATAACTCATGGAGTTATATATATATACTGACTCCAAATAAGGCATATTTGGAGTCAGTATAAATGTTAATTTTTAGACCTTTTGCCAATTAAAGAGCACGAGTGAGTGCTATTATTTCAGCTTTTTGGGCAGAAGTATTTATTGGAAGGGGTTTTGCCTCAATAGGTTTAATCAGACTAACTATACCATATACAGCCCTTTTTTCTCCCTTATCCATGAAGCTACTGCCATCAGTAAAACAATTATCATCTGTGTTTTTAATGGAGGAGTCTTTTAAGTCTGGCCTGCTAGAATAGACAAGATCAATGCTCTCTGAACAGTTACATTCTATAGAGGTACGATGGTCAGGTCCAGGCTTGAGAGTAGCTGGGTTTAAAGTTTGACATGTTTTAAGTATTACTTCGGGTGTATCTAAAAGCATAGCCTGGTATCTAGTAAGGTAGCCTCCCGTCATCTGTTGGTGGCCCTTGGTCTCTAAGACACTTCGGACCTGATGCGAAGTTGTTATAGTCAGGGACTGTCCCATAGTGAGCTTTGAGGCTATTTCTACCAGGAAGGCTATGGCAGCCACCGCTCCAAGACAAGCCGGCCACCCTTGGGCTACAATGCCAAGTGACTTTGAAAAATAGCCCACCAGGGGCGCCTGGGTGTCTCAGTGGGTTCAGCTGCTGCCTTCAGCTCAGGTCATGATCTCAGGGTCCTGGGATCGAGTCCCGAGTCAGGCTCTCTACTCAGCAGGGAGCCCGCTTCCCTCTCTCTCTCTCTCTCTCTCTCTCTGCCTGCCTCTCTGTCTACTTGTGATCTCTTTCTGTCAAATAAATAAATAAAATCTTTAAAAAAAAATAGCCCACCAGTCTTGCTTCATTTCCTAATTTTTGGGTGAGAACTCCCAAGGCTTGGCTGTGCTTTTCTCCTTCGTATTGAGTGAAAGGTTTTTCTAAATTTGGTAACGCCACAGTTGGAGCTGACAGGAGTTTAGCTTTTAATGTTTGAAAGACCGTCTGCTGAGCTTCAGTCCAGAGCAAAGATTCCTCATTGGGACCTTTAACAAAATCATACAATGGTTTGGCTAAGAGTGCAAATCCAGTAATCCATAGGTGGCAAAAACCTGCCATACCTAGAAAAGTACAGAGTTTTGTTTTGTTTTTTTAAGATTTTATTTATTTATTTGACAGACAGAGATTACAAGTAGGCAGAGAGGCAGGCAGAGAAAGAGGAGGAAGCAGGCTTCCCACTGAGCAGAGAGCCCAATGCGGGGCTCAATCCCAGGACTCCGGAATCACTACCCGAGCTGAAGGCGGAGGCTTTAACCCACTGAGCCACCCAAGTGCCCCCAGAGTTGTTTTTTTGTAGTTGGAGGCTCAAGATCCAATATAGCCTTTTTTTCTATCAGTAGATAGAATACAGTGACCTGGTGTCAGTTCATATCCTAAATAGTGTACTTTTTGTTGAGATATTTGTGCCTTTTTAGGGGATACACGATACCCTCTATCTGCCAAAAAATTAAGTAAAGTTATAGAATTTTTATCAGATGTCTCCTTCATGGGACTACAGATTAGAATATCATCTACATATTGAATTATTGTCCCCTCAGACAAGGATATTTCAAGGAGATCTTTGGTAAGTGAAGCTCCAAATAGGTGAGGAGTGTTTTTAAATCCTTGTAGCAAGGCTGTCCAGGTTCATTGAGCAGCCTGTGGGCTTGAAGGTGAAGTCCATTCAAAAGCAAATAGTGGCTGTGTTTCCTCACTTAGTGGGTTGCAAAAACAGGCATCTTTTCAGTCAAGTACTATAAACCAGTTGACATTACCAGGGACGTGGGTGAGAATAGTATGCGGATTTGGCACTAAGGGTTGAATAGGCGTTACTGCTTCATTTATAGCTCTTAAGTCTTGTACTATCCGATATTCCCCATTTGGCTTTTTTAGTGGTAAAACTGGGGTGTTATGAGGAGATTGATAAAGCTTTAAAATACCTTGTCTCAGAAACTTATCAATAAGTGGTGGCAACCCAGCTTTGGCCTCAGGTTTTAAGGGGATGTTTTTTTTTAGAGGTATATTGGTTGGGTCTTTTAAGGTCACCTTGACAGGTCAGGCTGTAAGAGCCTATCCTGAAATATCACAATCCCAGACCTGTGGATTTACTTCCTTCCAGACATTGGAAGTGACAGTTGGGTATAGTTCTAGCTCTCCAGATGTTAAATAGAAGAGGCCATCCCCCTCTATAGGAAGAGCAAATTGGCTACCCAGTTTATACATTAAGTCTCATCCAAGTAATGGAGTGAGACAAGACAAAGGACTAGAAAAACACAAGTGACCAACTGACTTTTGTATTTACAGGTGAAGGACCTTGTCTGACAGGATGTTTTAGTTTCCTCTTCTATGCCAACAACTTTAAGGTTAGAAAGGCAAGTAGGGCTGGAATGCTGAATAAGGACAGAGAAAGGGGCTCCTTTGTCTGTAAGAACATTGTTATTTACCTCCCATACCCAGAGTAACCCGGGGCTCAGTCATCTTGATGTCAGAGGGAGCTGGACCAGCCTCAGGGCCCCGTCATGCCAGCTCCTCCAGCTTCAACTCTCAGGCAGGGAAGTGAGTTCCTGTCTTCCTCTCTCTCTGGAGATGAGGACAGTCTCTCTTCCAACATCCTGCTTCTTTACAGACAGGACACGGCCCTAGTGGAGGGCACGTGTTTGGACAGTCTTTGCTCCAGTGTCCGAGCTGGCCACGTGTATAGCATGGGGACTTACCTAGTTTTCTGTCTGTTATTGGCTTTTTTTTTTTTTTTTTGCCCCCGGTTAGTCTGGTGCCGTGGGAAAACCACAATAGCAGCTGCCATTATTTTTAAGCCTGTATCTTACCCTGCCGTTTAGTTCTCCGGTCCTTTTCTTGCCTTAAGGTCATATCTCTGTTATTAAAGACTTCGGTTGCTACTTCTAGTAGGTGCTGGATGGGAGTTTGAGGACCTAAAGCCATTTTAGTCAGTTTTCAGCGGATGTCAGGTGCCAGCTGGCTTATAAAGTGCATGTTTAGTATGGTTACTCCCTCAGGTGAGGCTGGGTCCAAATTTCTGTATTTCCAGATAGCCTCTACCGATTGTCCCTGAAATAGAGCTGGATTTTCATCAGTTCCTTGTGTAACTTCCTGAAGTTTATCAAAGCTTAGAGGTTTAGAAAATCCTTTTTTCATTCCTTCTATTAAACAAGTGATCATATGGTCCTGTTTTTCTCTCCCTAGACTATCCTCTCGGTAGTTCCAGTGTGGTTTGGTGCCAGGGACAGCAGCACCCCCAGCTGGGGAATGTTCCTCTCGTTGCCAGCTCATCAGCGAACTCCTGTGCTCCCTCCCAAATTCGTTTCTTTTACTCAGAGGGGCAAAAACAAGTTAAAATGATACATATATCCTTCCAGGTCAAATCACACATAATAGATTCTTCTTGAAAGCCTTCAATAAATTGAGAAGGATTTGTAGAATGTCATCGTAATTGTGGTTTTACCTGACCCAGGTCTGCCATGGAGAATGGGACATGGACCCTAATTGTGCCCACTTCTCCATTCCTGCTGCAAATCCGAAGAGGATGCATCCCACACTTAGATGGAGCTCCTGGAAGAGAGGGAGTCCTGCTCCTGGTGTGTCCACTTGGGCTGGGAGCCAGAGGGGTCTTGGGGTTTATAAGGAGGAGGGTTAGCAACAGAGCCAGTGTTCTCTTTCTTTAGACTGGCTGACAATTCCTCCAACATCCCAGGTTTATTAAGAGGAATCTGTCTATTTAGATAGTCATCATCCAGTATATCTGGGGAGGGGGCTTCTGTTAGACACACTCTACAAGAGGTCTGCAGGCCCAGATCCCAATTTAGGGCCATAAAAGCTTGGACGTATAGGACTTTAGTCCATTTGCCCTTCTCCCTGCAAAAGAGGTCTAACTGACAGATTGACTTGAAACTTAATGTCCCATTCATGGGCCACTTTTCCTCGTCTCCTAAGGAGTACTGAGGCCATTCAATGTTATAGAAGAAGATCATTTTTTTCTTTCTTAAATCTTGCAATCTGAATTGATTCCAGTGGGTTAAAAGGGATCCCAAGGGCGAATCCTTGGGAACAGAAGAGGATCCCATGTTCCTAGAAAAGTAAAGAAGGTCCATTACCAAAATCCCCCCCCAAGTCCTGGGTGGCGTCTCATGCAGTATATGTCAGACATTCCAGGCGTCGAAAGTGACCGGAGGCTCTCTCAATAAAAATTGCTATTGATCACCATTCTACCTTCCCATGAAGGCACTCCTGCTGTAAAAGGCCCTGAAAGGGTGCTGGCATCCCTCCTCTTCCCCATTGTATCCTAGGCTACAGATGGGTGCCTGGTGAATGGACTAAGATACTGTGCCATCTTATAGTCTGGAAGTTGTGTTACTGCCCTGCCATTTTTAACCCATGGAAAATACTAGAGAAGTTTTACAAGGGGAAATTACTGAATTCTGTAGCTCTAAGTACTTAGTAGAGGACACTGAAAAGAAACAGTAAAGATTGAAATCTGTCATGGTCTAAGCAACATTCCAATACATGTGGTCCTTACAGCCAACGTCCCTAGGAAGTGGTTCCCGGTTTGGTTTTAATTCAATTGGGTACTGGTTTCAGCGGGCTCCCAGTGGAGGTCCAGTGGCCAGAAGATGCTAGACCAGGGATGTGGAGGAGATCACATTAGATTAATCAGGAAGGAAACTTCACCCAGGAGTCTTAAGATTGGCAGCCATCCTGGTGACTTAGGTGGCTGTCCCATGCCCAAGACAGAGAAGTTTGTATAAGAAGAGGAACAGAGTGAGGGCATCAAGTTTTTGGGTCTTATTACCATTCCGACCAGAGTACTAACTTCCAGCCAAAAGGCAGACTTTGTCCTCCCCATACAGTAACCACAGGCTAGAAGATTACAGCCCGAGAAATCAGCATGAAAGTGTTCCAATAAGACCAATAAGACCATACACTTTGAAGGACTCCTGAAATGAGAGTCAAAGAAGAGGAGAGAAAGTACTTGCCAATTTTGCACCAAAGTCCAGAGTCCAGATGTAAAGACTCAAAGCCCCACGTTGGGCAACAAATGATGAAGTTTTAGAATGTAGTAAGGTCCAGAGCTGACAGCCAAGAAAGAATTCTTAAGATGTCTCTGGTGCAAAAAGGTGATTTATTAAAGCACGGGACAGGACCTGTGGGCAGGAAGAGTTGCTGCCCTGGGGTTGTGAGGGGTGGCAGGTTATATACCATGGGGTTGGGAGAGGTAAGGAAAAAGGGAGATTTCAGTAGAACTTTCATATGCCAAAGAAGACCTACAAGACACAGGATACCAGAAGCCTTGCCATTGTCAAGGTCATTTTTCCCTTCTTAGCAAGGTATTAACATTAAGATAGCTGGGAGATTCCTAAAGAATGTCACATAGGTGCCACCCAGGAGTGGGGTGGGGGAACGTTGCAGGGTGTCAGCTTTTGCTTTGTCCTCAGCCAGCCTTCTGTTCCTTCAGCACCCATGCTTTAATAAAATCACCTTTCTGAGCCAAAGATGTCTCAAGAATTCTTTCTTGGTTTTTGGCTCCAGACTTCACCCCATATAACCTCACCTATATTCCAAAACCACAGCAAGGAAACCACAGGCTTCTTTTTTCCTCAGAGTTCTGATCACTTCACTGCCCTTTTCAAATGGTTCTTACCTGTACATTGAATATATATTCTCCCTCTAATATTCAAAACTTTGGTTCATTTGGCTCCAGCTTCATCTACTTCCCTGCATTTACTGGGTCAGTCCTGAAGGCCTGCTGGGTCATTGGTGCTGGTCCCAGCCGGGAAGAAACAAATCCCTGCTTTTAGGAGGCATCCAGTTCTCCTGGAAGGTAATACTTACAGCACTTTGCTTTTACTGACATTTCCTCTTATCTACAATGCCTTTCCTGTCCAGTCTGTGACTTCTGTAGAATCCTATCTAGCCATCTACCTTTTGCCTTTCTTGATATTTCCCTTTGTTAAAATCTCCACCCATTGAATGAATATTCAGCAAAAATGTATTGAGTGCTTACCAGTTTCAGTCCCTGCCCTGTTATTGAGTCTTGGGAGGAAGAGCAAAAGAATTCTAACTTTTTATAACATCTTTTTTTTGTTAGATTAGGTATGTACTTGATTATATTGAACTTTAGCAAAGATTTCCTACAGTAAATAGCATAGAGTCAATGCTTAATAACTGTTTAAATGTAATTTAATTGTGAGCATGCAAAATGTAAGAATAAAAAGGGGCTGACAGGGCCAGCAGCATCACAGCATATCTGAAGCAGCATACTTTGTTGGTCTGTAATTTGTCACAGAACACTATCTACATTTTCCATTGGCTTCATGGGTGTGTGACCTGTGCCTTCGCCAAGGCCTCAGTTCTTAGAAGATCCCACCCTTGGTTTAATGGTCTGCTGTGGCCACCTTGACATTCTTTTTTCTTTTTTCCCCAAGTTTAGATGAATGGGGGTTATCAGGGTCTTTGCCCTAAGATTATCAAAGTCATATGTCCGATCTAAGAATCTCTAGTGTCAAATGGGAGCATGGTAAGAGGGCCAGAAAAGGGGCCGCTCTTATGAACCCCAAGGAAAAGAAAGTATACAGCACCCATATAAACAAGTCCTTGCTTCTCCCTATGGTTTATCTGTGTTATGAGTTACAAATGTATTTTTTTTTTTTAATATTTTGCTTAGGGCACCTGGGTAGCTCAGTTGGTTGGGTGACTGCCTCTGGTTCAGGTCATGATCCTGGACTCCAGAGTCCCATGTCAGGCTCCCTGCTTAGTGGGGAGCCTGCTTCTCCCTCTGACCCTCCCCTCTGTCGTGCTCTCTCTCTCTTTCTCTCTCTCTCTCTCAAAAAATAAATAAATTTTTAATATGTTTTTTTAAATAAAACTATTTTGCTTAATGTAATAGTATGCACAAGTGTTTCATCATGAAAAACACTGAACATTTTAAATATGTTATATGAAATGCACTATCTTCAGTAGTTGTTTTTATTGACAATATTCATGCCAACTTGAATTTTATTAAGAAATTTAATACCCTGGGCACCTGGGAGGCTCAGTTAGTTAAGTGTCTGCCTTGGCTCAGGTCATGATCTCAGGGTCCTGCTTCTCCCTCATCTCCCCCTTCATCCTCTCTGTCACTATTTCTGTCTCAAATAAATAAATAAAATCTTAAAAAAAAAAAAAAAGAAAGAAATTTAACTCCCTGACACTGTAGAATTTTCTTTGTTTTTTATTTTTTTATATTAGCATGTATTATTTGTTTCAGGGGTATATAGAATTTCAAACTTGTTCTTTTTTTTTTTTTAAGATTGTATTTGTTTATTTGAGAGACAGAGATGACAAATAGGCAGAGAGGCAGGCAGAGAGAGGGGGGAGGGAAGCAGGCTCCCTGCTGAGCAGAGAGCCGGATGCGGGGCTGGATCCCAGGACTCTGAGATCATGACGAGTAGAAGACAGAGGCCCAACCCACTGAGCCTCCCAGGAGCCCAAAACTTGTTCTTTTTAAAAAATTTTGTGTGGCTGTCAAAGAAAGGTATTACTTTATTTATTTATTTATTATTATTATGTTTTAAGATATTAAAGACTTTATTTATTTAACAGAGAGAGATAGAGAGAGAGAGAGAGATAGCAAGAGAGGGAACATAAGCAGGGGGAGTGGCAGAGAGAGAAGCAGGCTTCCTGCTGAGCAGGGAGCAGGGAGCCTGATGCAGGGCTCGAACCTGGACCCTGGGATCATGACCTGAGCTGAAGGCAGATGCTTAATGACTGAGCCACCCAGGCACCCTGAAATGTATTACTGTTAATAAATAAAGTATTCCTCATTGTTCTGAATCAAAGGATTTCTTTCTCTTTTTTTTTTCTTTTCTTGCCACAGAAAGTTTCCACCTTGAAATTCTTAATACTTTTTGAAGAAGTGGACCCTTATTTTAATTTTGCATTGGGCAAAATTTGCAAACTCTGCGACCCATACAGACCTTAAGTACTTTCCAGAACGCCAGCTTCTCAAGGGCAAACAGTATGTTTTTCATCTCTTTCCCCTATCAAGGGCAGCAGGCAGTAATTGAAAGTAAGTTAATACTAGGTATCAGTAATGATGTGCCTGAACATTTTCAGCTGGAATTAATTTTAGTAATTACTGCCCTGAAGACAAATTTCCAACAAGTCCAGTGTTCAGTTTGTACCCTTCCATACATCCAGACCAAAAAGATGACTGACTATGTAAAAAAAGATGAGTGCTTGCGTCTGTCTAGAACTTCCCACAATAATGGAAACGTCCTCTGGTCTGTAATGGCGCAACCCCACCTAGTGGTACATTTCACCTTCTGTTCTTCACACCTTTGCCCTCCCCGACTTGATCTCACGGACAAACAGGTTCGGGCTGATGGTGTTTATAGTTTGGGTGATCTAGTCCTGACTCTGAATAGTCCCGATTTTTACCTCTTGATTCAGCATAGCTATTTATTAACAGTGTAGTAATTTGTGGAAATACATGAAAATCACCCAAATGAGAACGGGCAAAGACTATTCAGAGCTCACAATAGCAAGGGTGGCCGCCACCATAACGTTCTGGCAGAGGCTCAGAGGCAGGCAGACCAGTGGCTGAGATTTGTGGCTGGAACAGAAGCAGCTTCTGGGGGGCTCTGGCTGGAGGCTGTTGGCCCCAGGGAAGCTGTGGGACTGCTAACTAGAAGGAGGGCATCCTGTGTAACTAGTCTGGTGAGTGGTTTTGGATTTCTCTGGCTGGTCCTGAAATGGGAAGTGGGGACCAAAACCAGGGAAGGTGTCAGTTATTAATGGAGTCCTGGCCATCTGGGGCCAGTTGATACAGGATTCATTGTTTGGCCTCCTGGAATGTTTGCTGGAGTAACGAAAAGGAGCGAGAGTGTGCAAGGGCACAGATTTCCTACCCAGGTTCACAAGGGAGGTTGCCTGCTTGCTGGAAGCCAGAGACTGAGTCCGTGTCCTTGTTTTCTAAGGTTTTGGGGGAAAAAGCTTTGACTTATTTTATCTGGTTAAAGCTCATAATTCTGTTCAATAAGAAGGTGGGTCCTCCTTTGAGATGTTTGCCTCATTCATGTCCCTGATTTTAAATAGAATGAAAGTAAGATTTTGAGCTGGGATTTTATGCCTTAAGTCTACAAATGTTTATTGTCTACTCTATGTCAGGTCTGTGCTACCTTGAGAGGGTGACAATCAGATACGGATCTGGAGCTTATTAATGTTCTGATGAGAGGGGCTGGCCATAGACTGGCAAAACAATAAATCTATAATTAGAATAATGAGAAATAACGAGGACTTCACAGCCCTTGGAGTAGTCCCTTTCATAAGAAGGTGTTTGTTGGAGGAACATGGTGAAGAAAATAATCAGGGTCCTGGTATGGAATAACAGAGGGAGCCTGCCTCCGTCCGTCCGTCCCAGGGGTCAGAAGAAGACTTTCTGAGAACGTTATATTAGGAACCTTGAGGTCAACAGGGACTGGTTTTGTCAGAGGAGAGTTTCCAAAGGTAGGGAGGGTGTGCAAAGGCCCTGAAGCCTTTGACCTGTTCAAGGAACAGAGAGAAATAAACTTCTTTCTTGTTTAAATCACCATCATTAGAGGTTTCTGTTGTTCACAACCAACATTATTTGGAGCAATTGTAGGTTATTTGAAGAAATTTCGAGAGCTGAGTCTAAGATTAATGGGAAAGAGTGAATGGCTGAGAAGAGCCCAACAATTCTTGAATGAGAACTCAGCACATCACTCTTTCTTTAAAAACTCTGTTGAGGGACACCTGAGTGGCTCAGTAGGTTAAGTGTCTACCTTCAGTTCAGGTCAGGATCCCAAGGTCCTGGGATTGAGTCCCTCATTGGAGTCCCTGCTCAGTGGGGAGTCTGCTTCTCCTGCTCCCTCTGTGCTCTCCCTCTCTCTCTCTCTCTTAAGTAAATACATCTTTTAAAAAAGCTCTATTGAGGGGTCAAATGTATCTGATTTAAGTGTACAATTCAGTGATTTTTAAAATTAAGGTAATTTTACATAACAAAATATTCACCATTTTAACTATTTTGCAGTGTGAAATTGAGTGGTGCTCCGTATGTTTGCCAGAGCTGTGCACGCATCACCACCATGTAGTTCAAGAACATTCTTCTCAGCCCAAGAAGAAAACCCATCCACTGAGCAGTCCCTGGAAACCATGAAGCTTCTGTGTGTCTCTACAGATTTGCCTGAACAAAAATCCCCCACTTCTCCTTCAGCCCAGCCTCTGGAAACCACCATTCCACTTTCTGTTTCTATGTGTCTGATTACTACAGATACTTCATATCAGTGGAATCATACAGTATTTATCTTTTTGTGGCTGGCTTGTTTCAATTTAGTGTCATGTCTTTAAGGTTCATCCATGTTATGGGATGTGACAGGGTTTCCTCCTTTTTAGAGGCCACAAATATTCCACTTTCTTTATATATCACATTTTTTAATCCCTTCATCCCATCAGTGGAAATGTGGGTTGCTCCCACCTCCCTGCCCTCTTGAACAATACCGCAGTGATCATGGGTGTGCCAATATCTCTTTGAGATATTGCTTTCAATTCTGTGAAGAGATACCCAGAAGTGGGATTGCTGGATCATGTAGTAAACCTACTTTTACTTTTTCCGAGGCATTCCATACTTTTTTTTCATAGCAGCTGCACCATTCTGCATTCCCGTCAACAGAGCATGGAGGTTCCAGTTTTTCACATCATTGCCAACACTTGTTATTTTCCTGTTTTTGTTTTTTGGGTTTTTTGTTTCTGATAGTGCTAACCTACTGGGTATGAGATAATATCTCATTATGGTTTTGATTTGCCTTGGTTTGTTAGTTAATAGTGTGGAGCATACTTTTATCTGCTTGTTTGCTATTTGTATGTCTTCTTTGGAAAAATATCTGTTTGATTCCTTGCCAGTTTTGTAATCAGGTTATTTTTATTGTTGTTGTTGTTGACTTGTAGGAATTCTTTATGTATTCTTGTTAAACCTGTACAGATGTAGAATTTCAGAGCTTCTCCCATTCCATGGGTTGCCTTTCTGCTCTGTCAGCTGTTTCCATGGATGCACAGGAGTTTTGTTTTGTTTTTAAAGATTTTATTTATTTATTTGACAGACAGAGATTACAAGTAGAGAGGCAGGCAGAGAGAGGGGAAGGGAAGCAGGACCCCCGCTGAGCAGAGAGCCAGCCTCAGGGCTCGATCCCATCCTGGGATCATGACCGGAGCCGAAGGCAGAGGCTTACCCCACTGAGCCACCCAGGCGCCCCTGCACGGGAGTTTTTAAGTTTCATGTGGTTCCATCTGTTTTTGCTTTTGTTGTCTGTGCATTTGGTGTCATAGGCAAGAAATCATGATCAAATCCAACGTAATGGAGCTTTCCTGCATATTTTCTTATGGGAGTTCTGCATTTTTCTTTTACTTTTAAGGACAATTTTCTGGATATAGAATTCTTTGTTTGCGAGTTTGTTCTGTTTTGTTTTCTTCTTCTAGCACTTTGATTCTGTTAGCCCAGTATCTTTGGGTCTCCAGGGTTTCTGGTAAGAAATCAACTTTAATCTCATTGAGATTTTGACTCTAATCTTATTGAGATGCGTGAGTAGTTACTTCTCTCTTTTGCTTTCAAAATTCCATCTTTGACTTTAAATAGTTTGATTATATTGTGTCTTGGTGTGGCTCTCTTTTGAGTTTTCCTACTTAGCATTTACTGAGCATGTTGAATGTGTAGATTCATGTACATAGTGGTCATTATTTTTTTCAAATATTCTTCCTGTTCCTTTCTCTCTCTCCTTTTCTGGCACATATGTTGGCATTTAATAGTGTCCCACAGGTTTCATAGGGTCTGACCATTATTCTTTGTTTTTCCTTTCTTCCTCTTAGACTATGTCATTTCAACTAGTCTATCTTCAAGTTTGCTGATTATTTTTCCGCCTGCTCAAATCTACTGTTGACACCCCACTGTGAATTTTTCATTCTAACTCCTTAAATCCTACACAGTAGTGTGCCCCCTTCCCGGGGTTTTTTCTTTATTGTTTTTTTTTTTTAAGATTTTATTTATTTATTTGACAGACAGAGATCACAACTAGGCAGAGAGGCAGGCAGAGAGAGAGGAAGGGAAGCAGGCTCCCCGCCGAGCAGAGAGCCCCATGCAGGGCTCCATCCCAAGACCCTGGGATCAGGACCTGAGCCGAAGGCAGAGGCTTTAACCCACTGAGCCACCCAGGCACCCCTGTTTTTGGTTTTTTTAAGAGAGGGAGGGGAAGGCACAAAGAGAGAATCTCAAGCCCGTGCCATGCCCAGCGCAGAGCCACATGGGGGGCTCATGGCTTGGAGCTAAATCTCCCAACTCTGAAATCATGACCTGAACTGAAATCAAGAGTCAGACACTTAACCAAGGGAGCCACCCAGGTGCCCCAGCCTCTGGAGTTCTTATATTCAGGCTTGTCCACACTGAGCCTCCAACTTCTTGACAGTTACTATGCAGGTTTTCCTGCCCCAGTGCTGGTTCCTGGAGTTTTCAGCCTTGGTAAGTTGTGATTTTATCAGTCTGTCTGTCTCACCTATTTGGAGCAGTGACCTCACTTCTCTGACAGATCTAAGATTTTTCAGTGTGCCTGGCTTTTTGATTGTTGTTAGGACCCAGTGGTAATCTCCAAGCTCTCCTTACAAGCCAGACTGGAAGCCAAAACAGTTCAATTTGGACTTTTATTTATTTTTTATTTTTTTAAAAGATTTTATTTATTTATTTGAGAGAGAGCATGAGAGGGGAGAAAGTCAGAGGGAGAAGCAGACTCTCCAAGGAGCAGAGAGCCTGATGTGGGACTCGATCCCAGGACTCTGGGATCATGACCTGAGCTGAAGGCAGTCACTAAACCAACTGAGCCACCCAGGCACCCCAATTTGGACTTTTATTTATTTTTTTTAAAAGATTTTATTTATATATTTGACAGAGGGAGAGAGATCACAAGTAGGCAGAGAGGCAGGCACAGAGAGAAGAAGGGAAGCAGGTTCCCTGCTGAGCAGAGAGCCCGATGCGGGACTCTATCCCAGGACCCTGAGATCATGACCTGAGCCGAAGGCAGAGGTTTAACCCACTGAACCACCCAGGCGCCCCCAATTTGGACTTTTAAAATAGAACCTATAGGGATGCCTGGGTGGCTCAGTGGGTTAAGCTGCTGCCTTCGGCTCGGGTCATGATTCCAGCATCCTGGGATTGAGTCCCACATCGGGCTCCTTGCTCTGTAGGGAGTCTGCTCCTCCCTCTGCCTCTGCCGGCTACTCTGTCTGCCTGTGCGCTCGCTCTCTCTCTCTCTCTCTGACAAATAAATAAATAAAATCTTTTTAAAAAATTAAAAAAATAAAATAAAATAGAACCTATATTTTCAGGTCCCTGCTCAGTGGGGAGCCTGCTTATCCCTCTCCCTCTGCTGCTCCCCCTGTTTGTGGTCTCTCTGTCAAATAAATAAATAAAATCTTAAAAATAAATAAATAAAATAAAAAATACAACCTATATTTTATTTTTTAATTTTATTTTTTAAAAGTATTTATTTATTTGCCAGAGAGAGACACAGCAAGAGAGGGAACACAAACACTTTTGGTTTAAAATATAGGTTGGGGGCGCCTGGGTGGCTCAGTGGATTAAACCCTCTGCCTTTGGCTCGGGTGATGATCCCAGGGTCCTGGGATCGAGCCCCTCATCGGGCTCTCTGCTCAGCAGGGAGCCTGCTTCCTCCTCTCTCTGCCTGACTCTCTGCCTACTTGTGATCACTGTCTGTCAAATAAATTTAAAAAATCTTAAAAAAAAATATAGGTTGTATTTTGGGGCACCTGGGTGGCTCAGTCATTAGGTGTCTGCCTTTGGCTCAGGTCATAATCCCTGGGTTCTGGGATGGAGCCCTGCATCAGGCTGCCTACGCGGTGGGAAGCCTATTTCTCCCTCTCCTGTTTCCCCTGCTTGTGTTGCCTTTCTTGCTGTGTCTCTGTCTGTCAAATAAATAAGCAAAATACTAAAAAACATTTAAACCAAAAGTGTTGATCTCTCTCTTTCGCACATAGGTGCATGCACACAGACACGCACACAGATACACACACACACACCCTACTTACTGTTTTTTAACCCTGATCAACATCCTTCTCTCAAATATTACTTTCCCCATAGTTTTGATATTGCAATCATGTTTTGAGTTTTCAAGTAGGATGAGACAAAGCCTATCTTAATTAAAACTGGTAACTCTACCCTTGATGGTGGTACCAGCTTTTTTTTATTTAGTCAGGATAAAACAACAATTAAAGAATATGGGATAGCTTGTATTTTCTGCTCCAACGTGAGAGGAATGGGAGATGAGGTTTATGTTTTTAAGAAAATCTGCAGGGGCGCCTGGGTGGCTCAGTGGGTTAAAGCCTCTGCCTTTGGCTCAGGTCATGATCTTGAGGTCCTGGGATTGAGCCCCGAAACTCAGGGTCCTGGGATTGGGCCCCACGTCGGGCTGTCTGCTCAGCAGGGAGCCTGCTTCCCCCCACCCCACCTCCTGCCTCTCTGCCTACTTGTGATCTCTGTCAAATAAATAAATAAAACCTTTTTTAAAAATCTGCAATAATTTTAATGAAATCTCTCCTTACCGTCAGTATAGGTCATTCATTTGGCAAACATTTCTGAAACACCAGCTATTTACAGGATGGAAGGTGCTAGGGGCACAAATACTAATAAGATTTGTTTCTTTTTTTGCAGTCCAAGGCATGGCTGGCTGGGCATGTCAAGGAGTGTTCTGTGAGATCTCTGGAGAGGTGTGGACAAGGTGCAGTAGGAGTGTAGTAATAACTGGTGTATAGATAAACTGTTACCTGTCTGCCTGGCTTTAACCTATGGACCCTTAATGTTCCTATGAATTTATGCCGTGTCAGGCAAATCCTGTTGGTTTGCCTTCATACTAATTCCCCTAGTCATCTTCTTCTCTCCTAAGTGGTCTCCTTGCAAACTTGTCCCCCTTTCATACATTTAGTGCACCAAACAGAAGGATGTTTTTAGAATGTAAATCAGAACAAGGTACTTTTTTGTTTTTTTAAGATTTTACTTATTTATTTGAGAGAGAGGGAGAGAGAGAGACAGTACATGTGAATGAGCAAACATGAGCTGGGGGAGTGGTGGAGGAAGAAAGGCAGACTCCCTGCTGAGCAGCCCCCCCCACCCCCTCCCCCCCACTCTCCTCCAACTCAGGGCTCAATCAGAGGACGGATATTGTGACCTGAGCCAAAGACAGATGCTTAACTGACTAAGCCACCCAGGTGCCCCTATACCAAGGTACTTTTATACTTAAAACTGTCCAGTGGTTTATCATCACTTTAGAATAGAAGTTAAACTCTTTGGGAAGGGTCCCCAAGACCTGTGTGACCTTACCCTGCTCCCTCTGATGTCCTCTCAAAACTCTCACATCCTTCTTCATCCGAGTACGGCCACACTGCCTTCTCCCCTGTTCTTAAAGACTACAAGTATCTGTGAGCAATGGGGTGTTTGCAAACACTCTGCCTGAAAATCTTCAGGGAGCTGTTCAGATTTCAAATTAAATGTCAGTTCCTCAACCTGCCTTTCTCTGATGGTTCAGTCGGCAACTGTTTCCCCTCCTCTGTCCCCTTCAAATTACTTATAACTGCCTGTCATTAATACAGTTTATTGTCCTCTGTCTCCCCCACTGTAATGGGAGCTGCAGGACCGCGAGGACTTTCCCCCTCTTATTCATCATGTATCCCTAAGGTCCCGTAACTGGCATATACTAGCTGCTCAGAAAATATTGGTTGAATGAATGTATGACTTTGCCCTAATATGCCTTTAAAATGACCTTTTCCCTGTATTTGTTCGCTACCTATTGCCTGTCTGCCTCGCACATTCCTGTATCTCGGGTGTAGGGCAGGTCCTGGCATGTCGTGGGGGTAGAGTCAGTAAGTACTTGTTGAATGAATGGATGAGATGACCTGCAACACCTTCAAAAATCTTACAGTCTAGAGTGGAGAGAATCGTTGCTGTCACAGAATAAGCAAGGGGCCGTGAAACCTCCGGAGAAACGGAGACCAGGCCTTCGGGCAAGTCTCAACATGCGAGCCAAGGATTGTTGCGGGGACACTTGGGCTTCAGGAGGAAAACGTCTTAGCATTGCCAAGTCGAGGATCCTGTGGGGCCTGCGCGGAATCCAAAAGAAAAATCGCACACTATAACAAATTGTACCAGGTGTGCAGCAGATTACCAGCGTTCAGTAATTGCTCGTTGATTAAGTCTTGTCATCATTTCTGGAACGAATCAGATTGAGGGTAGACTTCCGCCCTTCCCTCGCGCTGGTGTTGGTGCTGACGAACTACACTTTCCAGCATGCATCAGAACTACGGCGGCCGGGGTGGTTCGGGGGAGCGGACTACAAGTCCCGGCATGCCGCGCCGTGGCGTCCGCACTACGCGCCCCAGCGGCCTGGGCGAGGGCCTATCAGGGGCGCCGGAGCCGGTTTGACGGAAGGAGCGGCGGCGGCGGCGGCGGCGGCGGAGGATGGAGGCGGTGGTGTTCGTCTTCTCTCTCCTCGACTGTTGCGCCCTTATCTTCCTCTCGGTGTACTTCGTATCCTTGTCTGAGGCGGGCGGAGGCCGGCCGAGCCCGATGTCCGGGAGACGGGGCTGAGGCGGGGCCGGGCAGGTGCGCGGGGGCGAGGCGGCCCAGTCGGGACCGGGACCAGGGCGGGGAGGAACGACGGCCCAGCGAGGGAGGGCCGTCGGGTAGCCCGCCGCTCCCGCCGCCCCCGCCCCCGCGCACCGGCCCAGCCCCGAGCGGCCGGGCGGTGGGCCTCCCTGGCGGGGCCGCGGGGGACGCTGGGGTCCCGGGCGAGCGGATGCGACGTGCCAGCTCTGGTCTCTGTGGGAGACAGCCACCGCCGCCCTTGTCGTGGCACCGGGGCCTTGGCGGCCTGGCCCCTCCTGGGACGTGGGCGTCTTGCGGGACCCGCCGGGGCTGGGGCCGGAGCAGCCCTCTGCTGGGGACCGTGCGGGGCCCGGTGCCCGTGTGTCTGTGCCGAAACGGCGCCCGCACGGAAGACTTGCTCCTGTGCTGGTCCTCAGACTGGTGTCCAGGCCAGCGCGCGTGAGGGTTGGACCCGCACCCTGCATCCAATCTGGGTCGTCCCCCAGTGCACTCTCCAGTTTAAGTTTAGGAAATTAGGAAACAAACACGCGGAATTGCATGGTTTTTCTTTCCTTGGAATTCACTCTCAGTGCTTTCTGATGGAAGTAAACTTTTTGCCAGAGCATCCCGGCTTTAGGATGTTTGTAGCGTGAGCTGTCAGCGTGACCTCACGCTGTATTGTAGTCGGGCGGTCTGTTGGAGAGGAGAGGGACAGAATTTGCAGTCAGGACCCCTTGCTTTACTAGATGTTTGCTGTGCACAGTGCTTCACCTCTCTCCGCCTGGGGTTTCTTATCTTTACAAAGGGACCTTTTACTTCCCAGCTCTGGGTGTGTACAAGGGTTCAGCCCCCAGCACGGTGCTTGCCTCCCCCGCCCCACTTCAGCTGCACTTTTTACTTGAACTGATGAATTATAATGAGGAGAACTTTGAGTTGGTTTTGTTTTGTTTTAAGATTTTTTTTAAAGATTTTATTTATTTATTTGACAGAGATCAGAAGTAGTCAGAGAGGCAGACAGAGAGAGAGGAGGAAGCAGGCTCCCCGTGGAGCAGAGAGCCCGATGCAGGACTCGATTCCAGGACCCTGGGATCATGACCTGAGCCACCCAGGCGCCCTGTTTTAAGATTTCTAAGTAATCTGTGTAGCAGCAGGCTGGGGCTGGAATTCACAACCCCAAGATCAAGGTTCACATGCTGTATCAATGAGACAGTCAGTCAAGGGAGAACCTTGAGTTTTATTGGGTTTGGTGAACTGAAAGGGCAAAATCACAGGGCCAAGTTTTGATGACCTTTGCCCCTCTTGTGGCCTAAGGAACTGGGACTTACAGAAAAATGAAACATGAATGTCTGTGTTTGCAGTTTGGAAACTAGGCTTGATAATTTAAAATGGGCGTGGCTTGTACCAATTTGTGTGTATGGAAAAAACGTTAGGTGGAATATTTGACTTAGACAATCAGGTACATTTAGGGTTTTTTTTTTTTTTTTTTTAAGATTTTATTTACTTATTTGACAGAGATCACAAGTAGGCAGAGAGTGGCGGGGAAGCAGGTTCCTGTTCAGCAGAGAGCCCGATGCAGGGCTCAATCCCAGGACCCTGAGATCATGACCTGAGCCTGAGCCGAAGGCAGAGGCTTAACCCACTAAGCCACCCTGGCACCCCTAGGGTGTCTTTCGATGAGATTCAGCATATTACTGTATTTTTGGATAGCTGAACCAGCTTAATTCTAGAGGCAAGAGGTAGAATGGTAGAATATGGTCCTGTAGGGATAGAAGTTTTCCCAGACTTTGAAACATGAAGGAAATGGGTGGAATTCAAAATCAGGCAGGGCAGAGGTGAAGATTCAAGTGTGTTTATGGCATTTCTGGATGACTGGGTTAAGAAAGAGAGGACATACATAATTGAGGTGGTAGTAGAAGGTCAGATGGGAAACACTGGATTAGAACAGATTTTGAAGAGTTTGCGTGTTAAGGCGGGAAGGCTTTCACTTTATCCTCTAGCCACTAAATATTTTTGACATAAACAAATGGAGTATTAAGAAGATGAATCTGCAGAGTGGGTTGGAAATGGGAAAGACTGGAAGGTAAACCACTGGGGAATGGGCCCATGTGGATTTGAAATAGTTCTGACTGTGGGCAGGTGAAAGGAGGGAATTCATGGGTGGAGTGAAGAGGAAGGCATTGCCCAGACCTGCGGAAGGCTGATTGTAGGATATGAAACAGATGACAGAAATAACTTGCCATGTTTTGAGCTTGGGCAAATGGTGCTTGTGTCATTGACAGAGAGAAAACACATTTGGAGGCGGACAATCTGTGGAGAAAATGATGCGTTTGACTTGAATAGTGTTGAGGTGTTAGAATATCCATATGGAAATGTTTAGAATTTAGGTGAGAACATTTATTTTTACTTATTTCATTGGACATTTTCAAGCATGAAAGTAGAGACCATAGAGTAATAACCCCCCCTGTTTCTGTGACCAACAGTGATTTTCAGCATTTTGCTTTCTCCTTTCCTGGGGGGAGGGGATGTGGGAACATTTCACAGCAAATCTCAGGCCTTGTATCGTTCCGTTGAGGACTTTTCCTTCCGAGTCACACGTCCTCAACGAGTTTACATGTGGTACTAAAAACCATTTTTTGCTTAATTCTAGTAGAAAGTATGTTTAATATGGAAGGTTTCGGAGATTGTAAAAAGTATTAGGAAAAAAGGTCATCTTGAAGGAGGCATGGCCAGTGCTGACATATGACCGTCCTGTAACGATAGTTTTGTATCTTATTCTTTTGTCACATCTTGAGTCTTCAAAGACAGTTTATGGATCTGTCATAGAGAAACACTTTTCGTACTAGTGGGAATTCAGGTTTAAATTCACATTTAAATTGTTTTTAAAGGCCTTATTTTCTGTTTCTTAAACAGTTACTGTTTGATTTTTTAGGAACTCCCATTGAATGTTCTCATATAGGTCACTTTAGAATTGAGCATAACATTATTTTGTGAAAATAACTTGAAGGAACAGAAGTCAGAAAATTGAGTTGTCAAATGAGTGAACTTTACGGAAATAACTACAGTCTTTTCAAGTCGAATCTCATTCTGCGTTGCATTAGGGTTTCTGTCTGAAACTTAAAAACAAAAATTGTTGTTCTCAAAGAAGCCTTATAATTCCTTATCTTGATCCTCAGATAATTACATTGTCTGATTTAGAATGTGATTACATTAACGCTAGATCATGTTGCTCGAAATTAAACAAGGTAAGACATTTCTTTACTTATTTCCGGCGCCGAAGGTGGTTCTGCACTTTCTGCGTCAGAGTTTATTTATAGATAACCAACGTATGTATATTTGATTTAGAAGTGTGTGTTGCTGCTTATTCATTGGAATGTTTGTAGAGCTGTGTTTTTGCAGTATTTTAGATCATGAAACTATACTAGGACCTCCCTGGAAATTTTCTTTACTGTGCTTCTTCCTGTGCACACCAGTACTTTACAAGGGAAAGGCTCATTATGAGAGTAATTGTCTTTGTCTTCTGTGTCT
This sequence comes from Enhydra lutris kenyoni, assembly GCF_002288905.1. NCBI lineage: Eukaryota > Metazoa > Chordata > Mammalia > Carnivora > Mustelidae > Enhydra > Enhydra lutris. The sequence continues at coordinate 30,622,597 of NW_019154108.1, read as the reverse complement.
AAACCCATCCTCCCTGCTCATGACAAAAAACCTCAGTCTTTTTCTTTTTTTAAAGATTTTATTTATTTATTTGATAGAGATCACAAGTGGGCAGAGAGGCAGGCAGAGAGAGAGGGGGAAGCAGGCTCCCCACTGAGCAGAGAGCCCGATGCAAGCCTCGATCCCAAGGCCCTGGGATCCTGACCTGAGCTGAAGGCAGAGGCTCAACCCACGTGCCCCAACCTCAGTCTTTTTTGTTGCATAAAAGACAATCTTCTTTTCGTGGCTTTGCTGAAAAATAGAATTAATGAGTTGGTTTGTTTCAAGGCCATTTTCCCTTTGGTAAATAGTCAGAACTTGATGTTGCTAAGAGTACTCTGAGTTACAGTGTTGTCTGCATGGAGGAAAACCAGTTAGTCCTGATTCATTTTATGGGCTGAGCAGACAGAAGAGCTTTGTGGATAAAAGTTCGTGTTAACAATTCACTAAATACCGAGAGGTGTTTTTGGCTTGACCTAAACATCATTCTGTGTGTCTTTTCACCTCTTCATCTACTTAACGAGGGGAAAAAGTCACATGTGGAAAATTAAAATTTCTAGTAAACGATACTCCTCTTGTTTTCTTTATTTTGAATTTTCTGGAACATGGCTTAATATAATGACAGATTTTGTATGTATCTGCTGTACTTAAAGACTTCTAAAAAAATTGAGATGTAATCCATATTATATTAGTTTTAGTCCTCCTCGTTTTCACAAGAATGATTAAATATATATCTTACCAGCTGGGTTGTATTTCTTTTTATATTTCTTGCTTACGCAATATTTTAGGGGGCATTTAATTGGGCTTTCTTTTATAAAAATAAAAATTGAAATGCAAAGATAAGATTACCTGGATTTTTCTGCTGAGAAAATTACCCCTTCAATTTGAAGTTAAGTCATTTTTTTAATGTAAAATTTTATTTTTGTGAAGGTAATATTTGCACACAACTAGTCAAAGATATTACAAATCTTACACTGAAAAATAGCAGTCCCTGTCTGACCTCTTTGAATCATATCTGTCATACTTTTTAGGGGAAGCTGATTTCCACACTTGAGCTGTTAATTTTTTTCTGATATTTATGTCCATATTTCTTTTATATACTCAAACTGCTATTTCTTGATTTATCATTTTAAGTATCCCCTATTGACTTCTGAGGCAATATGATAGATTTAGTTCTTAGGTACCTCCTCCTCTGAACATCACCTCTCCTATTTTCCTTTTTGGGTTAAATTGATATTCAGTGTTTACATTGTTACTATGTAGTGTTAAAATAACATGCTAAATCTTTTTTAGTATTGAGCCTCATGATAGGACAGTCATCATATTTTTCTTTCTTTTGTGTTTTTCTGGATAGTTTTCTCTTTCTCAGTGTTAATAATTGCTACGTTTTTAAATTTTCCTTAGTTTTCACTTACCTGTTACGAAGTCTTTTCCGATACATCTTTAAAGTTTTTCTGTACTGTTTTTTACATGGGTCAAACATTAAAATAATCTATCAGGGGAGCTCTTTTCCAGGTGACCTTTCTTCCTGATACCACTTTCCTCTTGCTGTGGTCTGGACTGGCCACTTCCAGGCCTGCCTGTAGCCCGCATCCTGGGATACCTGGTCTGGGCCCTCCTTGGAAGTCATGTCTCCCTTCTGGTCTACTGTTCTGTTTTGCTGGAGTAGCTTCTTGAGACATGGTACATGGGGACTAAATTTGGAGGCCTTGCCTGTTTGAAAATGTCTTGTCCTTACCCTCGGGCAATAGTTTCTCTGAGCAAAGCGTTCCTTCGAGGTTGGTGAAGATTCTCTGTCAGAGTTTGAAAGACATTGGTCAGTCGTCTCCTGACTTCTAGTGTCATTCACATGGGGCAGTATGATGCCCTTTCGATTTTTTACCTTTTGATGTGACCTCCCCCCCCCCCGCCCCGTCTTTTCTTTTCCTTGTTCTCTCCAGAAGTTTTAGAATCTTTCTTTTATCCTTGGGGTTTGGGCATTTTGCAGGGCTTCCCCTTTCTGTGCCTTTCCTGAGGCTTTTTTCATGTGCTGTTTCCACCTCCTGTGGCTCTTTCAACCTGACACATCTCTTCTTTCTTTGATAATGTGTGCCCCCCACCCCCACACACACCCCTTTCCCTCCCCTTCTTTTTCAACAACTGGATAATTCATCTGCTGGATTATCTGCTGTTCTGTTTTAAAAATTTTATGTTTTTTTCCCCTACCTTTTTGTTTCAGGATTCCCTATGCTTTCCCTTCTGATTTTCTAGGGTGCACACCATTTTACGTCAGGTTTTTGTTTCTAAGAGCTTGTTGTCTTCTTTATTCAAGTTTGAGTTTCTTAGCTCTCTGAGAATCTTGATTTCATGGTTTTTAAAATTTCCTTCTGCTTCCTCCATTATCTCTGTTCCCTCCAAGCTCCTTTACCCCTGTGTTCCCCCCCTCTCAAATTGGAGGCGTTCCTCAATTTTTGGTACTGGCTGTCTGTCCATATGCAAGGGTAAAGTCCTGAAATGCTCACGGGAAGCTCCGTGTGAGCTCCAGGCTGCTGGCCAGCTGGGAGACAGACTCCACTGTCGGGTAATTGGTATCTTCCTGGACTTCTGTTGGGGTACCCGAAGGGCAGTTGTTTTGTCTGTGTTCTCTCTTGTGCTGTTAAGTTACTCCAGGGGAGAATTTTCCAGGCTCCTGCTGGGGGCCATAAGCCTAGTACTGATTAGGGGAAGAACAGCACATCGCTAAGGAGGGAAGAGTATGAAAACATAGGGCTTGGTTGAAAGTAAGTAAAGCAAGCATCATCTTGTTAAGTATTGCCTCCTAAAACTTTTGCTTCCAGTTGGTCTATGGAAAACAAGGTAAGAAATAGAGTTTGGAAGCTCCTGCTGTGTGGACAGAGGGCGCAGAGAGAGGGGAGCTGCCTGCTCTCCCTAATTCTGTGCAGCAGGGATCGTCAGCTCTGCGTTACAGATGAGAAAGTCTGATGAGAAAGTTGTGGCTCAGAAAGGGCAGATGACCTTCCTAAGATTGCTAAACTCATCAGGAGGCTAGAGGATGAATTCCACTCCAGGTTTGACTCTGCAGCTCACACTTGTCAGCAGTAGGCGCAATTGGTTACACTTTAAAAAATCTGTATTACATATAAAAAGTTCCTGTTGATTTCATATTAGGTCTAAGGCCTAGCAAATCCCCTTTTTGTTTATAAAAACAAGTTTCTAAAATCTTAATGCAGAGAGCCCTGGGGCCGGTGGGTTTGGGCTTACACTGTATTGTTCTACCACTAAGTAGCTTTGTAACCCTGGGCAAATTACTTAACCTCTCTTGAGTTTTTCTCATTTCTGCAAGTGCAGATTACCAGTTTGTGTCTGCATGAATATATTAACTTCCTTTAGAAGAAAAACCTCTATTCTTAGGGAAGGAAGATTACTGGTGAATGGAGGACCTGCTGAAATAGCTCTCTTGTGCAGGAGAACTAGTGTCGCACAGTTGACAAGGGGAGCACAGAGGGCAGTGGGTACTGCCCAGCCAGTAGCTGACATCTTGGTTCATTACCACATTTGCTCAACTTTGAGCTGTTAATGTGAGCTGTTAAAGAACCTGTGTGTGCGTGTGTATGTGTGTGTGTGTGTGTGTGTGTGTGTGTGTGTGAGAGAGAGAGAGAGAGAGAGAGAGAGATATGATTTCCTTCAGGATTCTGGAGATTGGAAGATGTTTAAGATTGATATTCTGACTTGCAAGGCATTATATATCTGGATATAAACTACCCCAAATTAGAGTAAGAGGCTTTAGCATAGACGTTGGAATAGAAAGTAAATGATACTCCATTTTCCCCCTAGTTGTCATTCATGCCTCCTTCGTGAATGAATCTGAACCTTTGCTCAGGATAAAACGTAATTGAAATTTAAGGGCGTTATTTTTAAACTGTGCCCTGATGTATTTGCATGGGATATGCAGTTTCTGCAGTATGCATATCTGGGTCATCTGAATCTAAAAATAATCTTGAACCACGAGCTTGTAAATTCTCTGTGTATTCATTGATTTAACTTCAAATAACAGGCGCATTCAGGAAGAGCACAGCGGCAGATATAATACTGTGTTCTTCCCTTGCAGTGGGTAATTCCAGAGTTGATTGGCCACACCATCGTCACAGTATTAATGCTCGTTTCACTGCACTGGTTCATCTTCCTTCTCAACTTGCCTGTTGCCACTTGGAATATATATCGGTGAGTATAGTTTGTTTACAGCTTTGCGTCATGGCAATTTAAAGAAACATTTAAGAAAAAGTAATAGCTTTTTGTTCTGCAATAAAATATGTGCCAGTCATGAAATAAATGACCGCAGAATGCTACATTAAATCAGAATACATTTTTACTTTCTTTGGTATGCTGGGCAAGTAACAATTTGCATGGTCTACTCTTGTGGTAAAAACACAGATTTACAGGTATAAATTTAAACGATATGGAATGTTTAGTTGTGTTGTCTAAGGAATTGTGTGGTGGTTTCCATTAAGGATGATCCACCTGGGTGGCTCAGTGCGTTAAGCAGCTGCATTCAGTTCAGGTCATGATTCCAGGGTCCTGGGATCAAGCTCTGCATCAGGCTCCCTGCCTGGCAGGGAGCCTGCTTCTCCCTCTCCCTCTGCGTGCCCCTCAGCGTACCTGTGCTCTCTTTCGCTGTCAAATAAATAAAAAAGCCTTAAAAAAAAAATACCAGAAGACCTTGTTTAAAAAAAAAAAAAAAAAAAAAAGAATGATCAAAAGCCTGAGAATGTAAGATTCTTGTTATTTATTTATTTATTTATTTATTTTTTAAATTTTATTTCTCTATTAGAGATCACAAGTAGGCAGAGAGGCAGGCAGAGAAAGAGGAAGGGAAGCAGGCTCCCCCCGCTGAGCAGAGAGCCCAACGTGGGGCTTGATCCCAGGACCCCGGGATCATGACCTGAGCCGAAGGCAGAGGCCCTAACCCACTGAGCCACCCAGGCGCCCCAGATTCTTGTTATTTATATCTGCAGGTTTTAATTAGAGTATATCTGGAATGCTCCAGAAAGACTTTCATTTTAAAGTCTGCAGACTAGATAATGTCAGAATTCTAACTTAATGAATTTAGGAAGCTTTTCAAAAGCTTGGTGTAAACCCTTATTGGATGTGATATTATAGTTGAGCACTTGTACAGACAGTATGTATTTTCTTTGAAGAACTGTGGGATAATCTTGGCAAACCTAAGATTATTTTTAGTAGTTTGCTGTTCTGCTAAATTTTTAGGTTTGTTTGGTTTTCTGTGTTTGTTTTTTTTCTACTTTTATCTAGTTTTGGGGTAAAATCATCAGCTGATCTTGACTTGTGGTTTTTAATTTTTATTCATTTTTTAAAAGTTTATTAATTTTTGGGACGCCTGGGTGGCTCAGTTGGTTAAGCAGCTGCCTTCGGCTCAGGTCCTGATCCCAGGGTCCTGGGATCGAGTCCCACATTGGTCTCCCAGTGGGGAGTCTGCTTCTCCCTCTCCTTCTGCTGTTCCCCCTGCTTGTGTGCACTCACTCTCTCCCTCTCCCTCTCTGTCAAATAAATAAAATCTTTTTAAAAAAACAGAAAATAAAAAAAGGTTAAAAAAAATCAACAGATGGCTCGTTTCCTCTTTTCAGACGTCTGCGCTTTATGCTTTTGGGGCTGCAGAGATCTGAAATGGACTCTGCTGCAGTACAAAGAGGCAAAACATAGGATAACAGAATTCACTAGTTCAGTTCAAGGTGGACTGAGGTGCCAGAGGAGCGGTGGGGAACTCTGGCTGGGAAGAGAGGCGGATGGCTGCGCTTGGGCCGCTTGTGGAGAGCTTGTATGAGTGGAGCTGTGCAGGGTGGGTGAGGGTTTCCCCCTGGGCGTGTTAGAGGTGGGGAGGGCTGGAAGGGAAACCAGGAGGCAGACGTGCAGGACAGATTTAAGGACGCATCTGGCGGCAGTCACAGAGATGAGGAGTGGGAGCCGATGAAGCACGGGATGGGTCACACAGAATCTTGGTCCATGGAGTTGGTATATAAATATGAGTACTGGTAGCGTGGAGCTCACCCGTTTCGATTTTTTTTTTTTTTTTATTTATTCGAGAGAATGAGAGAGAGCGTGAGAGGGGAGAGGTCAGAGGGAGAAGCGAGCTACCCGCTGAACAGGGATCCCGTTTCGGGACTAGATCCTGGGACTCCAGGATCATGACCTGAGCCGAAGGCAGTCGTTTAACCAACTGAGCCACCCAGGCACCCCAAGTTCACCCATTTAAAGTATTCTTTTCAATATGTTTTTAGAATGTGTAGAGATTTCAGCAGCCATCACCACAGTCTATTTTAGAAGAGGTTCATTACTCCAAAGGAAAGTCCCCTCTACCCATTAGCGGCCACTCCTTCCGGCCCTCAGCAGCCACTCTCTACTTTCTGTCGCCCAAGATGACCTATTCCGCACAGATGCATCCTAGAGGAGAGTTCAGTACGCGCTTCTTTGTGGCAGGCTTTTCTCACTCGCTGTCGTGTTTTCAAGATCCATCTGTGGGTGGCTGATGTCCGTTCTTCACTCCGTTGTGTTTCTGAATGATAGCCCGCTGTACGGGTAGACTACATTTTGTGTGTCCATTTGCACTGGATGGGCATTTGAATTGTTTGTTTTTGGCTGTTAAGAGTAATTCTCCCGTGAACATTCATGTGCATGTGTTTGTGTGGAGATCCATTTTCATTTTTCCTAGGAGTGGACTTGCTGGGGTCTCCGGTAACTTTGTTTCAACTTTGGAAGAACTGCCTAGATGTTCAGAAGCAGCTGTGCCGGTTTACCTTCCCGCCGGCTGTGTGTGTGAGGGTTCCATCATTTCCACGTCCTCACCAAGCTGTTGTTGTGTGTTTTTATTTAAGTCCTCTCCACACCCGGCGTAGCGCTCGAACTCATGACCCAGAGGTCAAGAGCCGTGTGCCCTTCCACCTGAGCCAGCCAGGCACTCCGTGTCTTTTAATTTGCCCATCCTGCTGGGTGCGGTGTTTCACTGTGGTTTTGATTTACATTTCCCTAATGACTAAAGGAATTGAGGACCTTTTAATGTGCTTAGTAGCCATTCATGTATCCTCTTTGCCTGTTTTGAGTAGGTAAATTGATGAAATATCTTTGCGAAGACTTTTCTGGAAGCATTGTGTAGTATCGATTGGATGGTGGAGAAGAGCCAGGAGGGTAGGGAAGCCCGTTCAGAGTCTGGGCTGAGACTGTGCAGCTGGAGCAGGGTTGGGATGCAGGAATGAAAGACCACTTCTGTGGAAGCAGGATGAGGAGGGAGGGGGAGGGTGGGGCAGAGAGAGTCTGTGAGGACCACTTGGTAAATGGTGACAGTGCTGCTAGGGGATCTGGACATCAGAGGAGGACAAGACTTATCAGAGACAGAGCTGAGATGTTGTCCGGACACTCACGTGTCAGACCCTCCACTCAGCTCTAGATGGGCTGCAAGATTTGGGGGAGAGTTTCAGATTTGTGGGACTCAGGGACATTTGGTTTCACAGAAGTTGTTGAGAAACTGTGTGTGTGGCAGGAAGGATTCGGGGACAATGCAAGGTTGGGACTCATTGTTGTACTAGTGGCGCAGTCTGGGTGTCGCTGCCTACACTTACATTGCTGGACCCTCCCGAAGTGGCCCGATTTCCTCACTTGGAAAGGGAATCATTTGGGGAAGAAGACTGTGACATACACGATGACATGAAATAAATATGAAAGCCTTAAATATTCCATGGTATGTTGAGCATAGAGTCTTCAGGATTTTTTTTTTTTTTTAAGATTTTATTTATTATTTGTTTGACAGAGAGATCACCAGTAGGCAGAGAGGCAGGCAGAGAGAGAGAGAAAGCAGGCTCTCTGCCGAGCAGAGAGCCCGATGCGGGGCTTGATCCCAGGACCCTGAGATCATGATTTGAGCCAAAGGCAGAGGCTTAACCCACTGAGCCACCCAGGTGCCCCTCTTCAGGATTTTTTAAAAACAGTTGAACTCTTCTGAGTGTGTGGGAACACTGGGTGGAATTGGTTCGGAGTCAGAAGGAGGTGCCCACTCGTGTCCCACTGTGGCCAGGCCTCCGCCGCTATAAAAAGTACATTCTTGGCTCATCAGGTTGTCATTATTTAATAATAGCTTGAATTCGGTCGGTTTTTGTTAAGACTTCCATAAACTGAGACATCAGGTGTTGACTCTTAACTGAAGAGGAGTTCTGTCTTCACTGTGGAGGCACTTGCATTTCCGTTCTTTCTTCTCTAAATTGTGCTTATAAGCTGGGCGCCATTTATAAACCTGCAGACTGAGGCGTGTTATCTCCAGATCAGCAGGAGCACAGAGGAGGGCTCGAATCCGGACACAGACTCTCTCACTGTCTTCTGTGAAATGGGAATAATTATGTTTGTCACTACTTCTTCTAAAGATGTTGCCTCAGGGGTGCCTGGGTGGCTCAACCAGTTAAGCGTCCAACTCTGGTTTCAGCTCAGGTCACGGTCTCCGGGTCGTGGGATCAAGCCCTCAGTTGGGCTCTGCTCAGTGTGGAGTGTTCTTGAGATTCCCTCTCTCATTCTCCATCTGCCTCTCTCCTTGCTTGCTTCTGCACATGCTCTCTCTCATGAATTAATCTTTTTTAGAAAAGATGTTGCATTTATTATTTTAGAACTTTGTAGATAAAGAAGTTTCTAAGAACTTGGTAAGATTGGTTTGGTTTGGAGTCCCCTTTATGTGTCTGGTGGAAAATGGCTGTAGGTATTGACCAGATTAGGAGTTTTCTGTGGGTAGGTAAAAGGGTCTCGATCATAAAATATCCTTCTCTAGCGTGTCATTGTATTTTTTTCAGAGAGCAGGAAATTGCAGTACAAATTAACAAGTATATCTTTCAAAGGAAAACCACGTGGCACCCTGTCCCCATATGGTCTGGACTTAAGGCTGCTACGATTGGTTCACTTTTCAAGGTTGGCTCTTACTGGATACTTACTTTTGAGTATTTATTTATTTATTTATTTATTTTTTAAGATTTTATTTATTTATTTGACAGAGAGATCACAAGCAGGCAGAGAGGCAGGCAGAGAGAGAGGAGGAAGCAGGCTCCCTGCTGAGCAGAGAGCCCGATGCGGGGCTTGATCCCAGGACTCTGAGATCACGACCTGAGCCGAAGGCAGCGGCCTAACCCACTGAGCCACCCAGGCGACCCCACTTTTGAGTATTTATACTGATGATCTGATTTCTCTCTAATGTGTGCACACCAGATTCATTATGGTGCCGAGTGGGAACATGGGAGTGTTTGATCCGACGGAGATACACAACCGGGGGCAGCTGAAGTCACACATGAAGGAAGCCATGATCAAGCTCGGCTTCCACCTGCTCTGTTTCTTCATGTATCTTTATAGGTGAGTCTAAAGAGGCCTTGCGGCGTTTCCGTGTATGCAATGCCTGCTCTTGGGTGAGGTGCCACTGGCCTGTCGGCCTTAGTGTGGGCGACGCAGAGCTTCGGGGGATCCTGCAGAATTCTGGTGTGCATTTTGTATGTGTCATTGAATCCGTGTGTCATGGGACCTGTGGTGGAGCTGCTCTGTGGCGTTCGTTACGCCTTGGCTCCGAGGCCGTCTTGTGCTTTCTCTTCTTCCTGTGTCTAGGCCTCACTGCTGATCATGAGTGGTGCAGGCCATCCTCCTGGAAACTGGCCCGCTGTGGGTCTCCTGGGGGTCAAGCATGGAGAGCTGAGAGTTGGCCTGGTCTTTGTCCGTGGTGAGGACCTGAGCATGGCACTGCCTCACCAGCATCCCTGGCGGCCCATTCTGGTGGAACCGCGTCAGCCTTCCGGTCACGGCACATGGGACATGAGGGCCACCAGCAGGGACTGGCCCTCAGACATGGGATGCCTCGTATGTCCCTTGTTAAATTGTGTTGTAGAGATAAGCGTGCCATTTACTCCTTTATCTGTCCCAGGCCGACGGATAGAGCAAGGAAGAGAAACAAGATCATTGTGTGCGTATGATTTGATGAAACCTTTTGGAGGCCAGAAGTCAGACTTAACCTTTGTATGCAAGCTTACCTAGATCATGCCTATTCTTTTCCCTAGGTAAATTTAAATTTTCACACAGGCATGAGGATTCTTAGGAAGAACTTGTGTTGAGCTAAATTTCTATCATTCAGAGGGTTCCAGTAATTAGAAACTGCATAGAGATGGCAGTTTTTAAAAATTGCTGTTTTGTCTGAAAGAGTTTTGAAGTCCGAGCCATTTGTCTGCCTGATAAAGCAGCTTTCTAAAATCCTTTCACTGGGCTTAGTCCATCCACAAACTTAGATTTGGATTGAAATTAGGTTAGAGTCTTTAGTTTTCATTATTGGTCATATTTGCTTTTCTTAATTTTTTAAAGAATTATTAATTTTTATTTATTATCATTAATTTTTTAAAAAAGTAATCTCTATGCCCAGTATGGGGCATTAATTCCTGGCCCTGAGATCAAGAGTCCCACACTCTACCAACTGAGCCAGCCAGGGGCCCCTGTCCTGGTTTTTAAAATATAGAAAAGCAGGGATGTTGGGCAATAGAGGTTACTTTAAAAAAAAAAAAAAAAGAGGATGCCTGGGTGGCTCAGTGGGTTAAGCCTCTGCCTTCGGCTCAGGTCATGATCTCAGAGTCCTGTGAACGAGCCCCACATCGGGCTCTCTGCTCAGCAGGGAGCCTGCTTCTTCCTCTCTCTCTGCCTGCCTCTCTGCCTACTTGTGATCTATCAAATAAATAAATAAAATCTTAAAAAAAGAAAAAGAGGGGCGCCTGGGTGGCTCAGTGGGTTAAAGCCTCTGCCTTCAGCTCAGGTCGTGATCTCAGGGTCCTGCGATCGAGCCCTGCGTCGGGCTGTCTGCTCAACAGGGAGCCTACTTCCCCCTCTCTGTCTCCGCCTGCCTCTCTGCCTACTTGTGATCTCTGTCAAATAAATAAATAAAATCTAAAAAAAAAAAAAAGAATTTATAGACATTTAGATACATTGATATCTATAGACATCTATGTTAACTACCTTGGATTTAAATATAGATAAAAATAATTTAAAAACTGGGATAAAAAAAGCACACTGGTATCGTTTTCTGATTCTCATACCGTACCTCACATTTTACATGTTTAATTTTCAATCCTTACTTTAAAGGTGAAGAATAAAGAGCAAAGAAATGTACTAGTAACACAATGACACACCCCTTTCTGACTTTGTAACATGAAACTACCTGAAGGTGTCTGGGCTGCCAGAGAGAGAGGCTGTGGGCAGGGCTTGAAGCAGCGTTGGTGACAGTAGAGCCCTGCGAGGGTGTGGTGGTTGGGGGATGCGGGGTCTCGGAGGAGGATCCTGCCTAGTAGACGCCAAGTCCTGGGATTTGAAAGTGCGCATGAGTCTCCGGGTGGGTGGTGGTTGGCTTCACGGCAGTGGGACGGGACTGGAAGTGGGCGGAGGGGTTGGGGTGCTGCTGGGGCAGGTTGAGGGGGACCCCACACAACCAAGTGTTACGTAGGCAGCCTTCGAGGCTGATTTGGGAGACACCACATCCCTCTTTCTTGCCTTGCGTTCTGAGCTTGTCGTGTCTTCCACCTTGCTGTGGCCTCACCCCTGGTCGTCACCCGCAGCTTGCACCCTGGATGAGGGAGCAGTCTCAGAGGACACGCTGGTCACACTTTCTCCCTCTCGGGGCTGCTCCTGCGTCCGGTGGCTTTATTCCCAGTCATCCGGGCCCTCCAGATGGTCCTCTCTGGGTCACCTGCTGTGTGGTGGACGCTCAGGGTTTATCCCATGGAATTAGAGGGGGAAATACCCATCTTCTTAGAGAGTGCTGGAGCCCATGCCATTGGTGTTGGGTTGGGTGCCGGCCTAGTGCAGGCTGGGCCTGGCCACTTACTCTGTGACCCAGGGCTAGTTTCTGAAGCTCTCTGTACCTCAGTTTCTTCGTCTGGAAATGGGATTGTAACCAGTACCTACCTCACTGGGTCATGATCTGGACTCAATGAGATAACACACATAAAGCACTTGGGTTTGTGCTGACCTAACTTTAACGTGCGAACATCTTTCCAGAGTGTTAGTTTGTGCTGTGCGTGGTGTACACTGATGTAGTGGAACTTAGACAAGTAAGGACACCATTAGTGCTCTGTGTTCTGGTCCTCTGCTCTTAGCACAGCCAGGCTGACATCGGTACAAGGACATGATGGCGGTCCTGTCGCCGCTGTTGGCCATGGTGGTTTTAGCAGAGTGTACTGGGTAACTGCCACGGTCCCGACATGGCGCCTGGGGGGCCGCACAGAGCCTGGCGCAAAAGTGGGGTGCCGCTAAGCTCAGTGCTCAGTGCCTGCAGGGGCGAGTCCTGAGCCCGCCCTCCCGGCCGCTGTGCAGTCTGTGCAGGGGCGTCCCAGGGGGACAGGGATCTGTGCTCAGTCCTCGGGACGGCATGTGTGAGGTCCAGCTAGACAACTAATTTTGGTTTGTTTTCTGGCTGTGGCTGCTTCTGAGCTATAGCCCAACACTGGTTTTAGGTTACGCTGCCACCCCTTCCCCAGTTATTTATTTATTTTGGTTACATGAAAAAAGTCGGGGCTTTGAGAGGCCCTAAGTAGATACTCTTTTTTTAAAAAAACGTGCCAGTGGTTGCTGAGCCTCGGAGACGTGAGCCCGGACAGAGCAGACCCCGTGGGCACTGTGCTCGGGAGACGCTAGTTAACACTCGTCTCTTCTCTCCACAGTATGATTTTAGCTTTGATAAACGACTGAAGCCCGAGGAGCTGCGCCCGAGTCCGTCTGCAGCGCGCAGCCCGGGAGCCACAGGCGGCCGAACTCCTCCTCAGAACCGTGACCATAGCAGTATATTTTTTCCTCTTTGAACAAAAGAAAAATATTTTTGCTGTATTTTTACCATATAAAGTATTTAAAAAACACGAATTGAGTTTTTGTAGATTTCTGGTTCTCAACTTTAGCCCAAACCCTGACCCACTCCTCATCGTCTGTGTGTTGAAGATTGTCATCCGTACGTAGCGGTGGGAGCGCCACGCCAGCCTCGCTCGCCAGAGAAACAAAGGACACACGTCAAAGGGAAAGCCCTCCAGACGCTCTGCTGAGAAGGCAGAGTGCAGAGCAGTGCTGTTGATCTGGGCAGAGGAAGAGAGATTATCCCTTTTGCGGCAGCTTTGTGGATTTAATTCAGTGTAAAGATGTATGGGACTGTCAGCTCGAAGTCTTTTCACAAGAATGTTAACAGAAAATGGCATTTCAAAAAATATATCTTTCTTTGCAGAATCTGTGAAACCCCATAAGCCATTTGTCCAGGTACGATGTAATTCCTGCTTCTAGAAAGGAAAATAAATCAAAAATTCAAAATTTTATCAAGAATTTTCATTTTTAAAGCCACTGCCTTCAAAATCACCTTCAAACCTATTCTGGTCTCAGATACGTTGCCTGATGGGTTTGGAGAGGTGATTTGGTAGAAGATGCTTACCAGATTAGAGCAGGAATAGCCCGGTCACCAAGTGACCACGGAGCCATTACCGCGCCGCCTCTGTCCTGCCGTGCCCATGTCCACTCTGCGACCAGGGACAGGCCGTCTCATGGACGTGGCGCTCCCCAGCCAAACTCTATTCCCTGGAGCCGGGCCTGCTCTTGGGCTTGGCGTGAGTGTTGAGCTCTTGGGCTCTGTTTGCCGGGCAACGTGACCCAGCTATTGATTCTCTGTCCTGCTTCTTGCCCTGGTGTCGCCATCCGGAGCCCTGGCCTCGAGGTCGAACACGGCTGTTTCATGGCAGAATCCGAGGGAGTTACCCATGTCCGGGCAGAAGTGGGCAGCTATGCAAGGTGTGGGGTCACCAAGAGGTCAGACGCCACGTGTCCTTTCCGTCCAGGACTCCACAAACGGCCTGGGCAGAAGTCCCAAGACTGATTAGCCTGACTCCCTGGATAGAAGGGCCTAGCAGCTGGCCGCATGTGGCAGAATGGGGACTGGTAGATGAGGGAAACTGTGGCTGTCGGCCTCCAGGGCCTCCTAAGCCCCTCCTCCTGGTGGTGGGTATAGCTGATGCCCAGAGCCAAGCAGCTATAACATGGAAGTGACTGGGGCGAGGGGGTGGGGGTGGCTTCCCTACCTTTTCCTTTGGAGCCAACTTCTTGCGCCTTAAAAAACCCAAAACAAACCAACCTCTCACTGGCTTTTTCCCCCTTTTCCAGTGCCCGCACGGCCCTGCTCAGGGTTTTGAAGCCATGAAGCCATGGGGGGACTTCAATCCCAAGAGCTGAGAGACAGGTCGCTGCCAGCCGCTGAAGGGTGGTGGAGGGTTTGCTCTTCCCCAGAGAGTCTTCTAGGAGGCGAGCGCAAAGCCACATAAGTGGCGAGCCCAGGCTGTCCGCCATTCTGAAATGCAGACTGTGGTTGAAAAGGAACAAAGTCCCCGATCTTGAATTGCTTGTCTGCATCAAAGCCAGGAGATGGGGTGACTAGCATTTGTATTTTCTCAGGGTACCTGTATAAATGATGAAAAGAGGGGAGAAGCACGGACTTCAAGAGCTGGGATTAAGGTGCCAGGGATTCATGCTCTGTGCTTTCCCTTGAGGGGAACCCTGCAGCGACCTTCCGGTTCCTTCCGTCTTACTGCTGCTTAGAGGGAAGGGAGGCTGGATGTGTCCTTGGGATCTCTGTGCGGGCAGGACCCAGCACCCACAGGATGCTCCTGCCTGCAACTTCTGCACCTGCATTGCATCCTGTCCCTTTGTCCCTGTCCTTACCAAGTGCTGAGGAAACCACACTGGGGACATGGCTCGCTTCTCCAAGCCCGGCAGTCCCTCCGGCAGTTCTCCTGCCTCGTAGGCAATAAGACCGTGGTAGTCTGAACCTGCTTCCTCTCCCGAGGACATTCTCTGCAGCTGAGAGCTGAGGATGCCTCCCATGGACCTGACTTCGCTGGCACCTAGCGTGTCCTCTGGGAGGTCAGTGTTTGTGGTTGGGAGTCTCCTCCCGCTGCCACCACCTGACCCCATGGCTCCGACACAGAGGCCCTGAGTGACTGCTGGACGGACAAGAGGGTCTGACAGTGTGGTTCCATGGCTCCTCCGGCAAGAAGTACGTCCGGGAAGGAAGGAAGGCATGGTGGAGCGCCACAGTCCGGGCCCCCGTTATGCTCAAGATAGTCCCAATGAGACCCGCGCGGCCAGGATTGGAAACCAGTGCGTCTGCTGCCTTGTGATGGAAACCAGAGTCGTGGTGGTGACAAGATGCCGGGCAGGTTTGTGCCTGGTGTGCAGCTCCTGCCAGTGAGTGAGTGGAAGGACCATCGGGACACGGGCCCTGGAGCTTGTGCTGCGTGGGCTCCTGTGGCTTCCAGAGTCAGTGAGGCCTGTGCTTTTCAGCCAAGCCTCTTGTGAGAGTTCTAGGAGTCCATGGTCAACGTGTTTCGCTTGAGTTAAATATCTTTGGTCCTGAAGTAGCTGAATTCCCAAATGAAGGTCATTCCCAGCTGAAGGGTTGGCACCATGATCTGCGGTTATCACGTGAGACGTTAGACTGTTGCTGTCCCGGGGGTTGTTCACGGGGTACTCAGTCCCACGTTGGGCTGCTCTTTCAAGCCTGTAGTAAGAGCTTTTTGTGATCAGTTGCTGCTCTGGAGGCTGGTAACCACGGTCCGGCATGACTCTTCCTTGGGGACCTGTGACCAAGCAGTCCTGTCATCTGCATCAGGTCCCGCTGAATGTTAGCACCTCATCAGAATGTCCACTTGGCAGACAAGGTCCCACTCCCACCGGGGCTCCTGTGTGCACGACCTTGAGAGGGCATGGTAGGAGTCCCCGTGACGCAGGAAGGCGCCTCCCTCCTGTGGCTGGTCAGGGGACCCGATCTCGTCCCCTGTCGGCTGCTCAGGGGACCACACGCTTTTGGGGCGAGGGTCTGGCACTTGAGCGGGAAGGAGCTTGAGTCCTTCCTTTGTTTTCACAGCTCAATACATGGAAATTGATAATCTCTCAGTGAGGATGTGATGTGGAATCAAGTCAGATGAGGAATGACTCTCCTTGGAGGGCTGACCTTACCGCTGATGGGAGGAGCCGGTTTCACAGAGGGCAGGCGCGGCCTGTGCGAAGCTGCACCCAGCGGCTCGCCGAGAAGGGGTGTGTCTTCTCCATCTCGAGGAGGCTTGTGGGGCAGGGCCGGGCCACACGAGGCTCCACTGAGACAGTAATAGGACTCATTAATGGTGCTTGGTCCTTTTGCTCTTACCAGCTACGTCCTTGGTTTATCCGTGATCTACCCCAAGGTCGACGTCATCACACCTGCAATATTGTATTTTTGTACACATCTCTGTAAGACAAGGGTCCTTGAAACACATGACCATGGTACCAACAGCAACACTGCACATAAACTAGCAGATTCGTAGGACTGAGCCCGCAGGTGGTGCTCAGACATCCCGCTTGGCTCAGTGGTTGGTTGGTTGTGCCTGGGACCCGGACATGTCTGTTTGATCTGGCTAACGTCCCTGCGTGTGCTGGGCTCCCTCTGGTTTCCTTGCAGTCTTGCAGAAACCAGGTCGTGCGACCTAGCCGTCAAGTTGTAGAAGCCCCCATATTCTGGATTCAGTTGGTCTTCAAAACTCGTTTGCTGATTTACCACGTGTCCTCTGAGGCCACAGACCCCAGCATCCAGTGCCATCAGCTGCCGCTGTGGACGCGGACACCTGGCTCTGGCAGGTGGAAGAACATGCCCGGAGCTTTGCGTCAAGTGAGAGGATCGAGTCGGGCCCAAGGACTCCAAAACCACGATTTTAACCACTACTCTCAATATTCACAAAACAGTTTGAAGATATTCAAATTTATTGTGGGGGCTTTCCTCTATAGAGCTCTGTGAGTCTGTTTTATTGATTGTTTTCATCATGTGGGCAAAGGTCTCGATACAATTTCAAAAGTGTCCTTTTCTTCTCTGATCTACGCAGTTAAGTAGGATTGGTAAAGTGGGCCCTTCTCCATCTTGGACAAGTTTGATCGGTTTTTAGCCTGAGGTGACTGGCCATCTGTGACCAAGGGAAGTTCGCCATCGTGGTCAGTGACACTCAGGCGCCCCCAGACTAGTTGCTTTATTTCAGTCCACTGCCCTCTGTAAAGTTGGGAGTCGGAGTGTCTGCCCCACGCAGCTAAGAGGCAACCGGCCCGAGGTGAGCACCCAGGATGCCGAGGCAAACCGTGGTACACATCACGCTCCTCCACGGCCAGACACGTGTGCTGTGCCTCGTCCCTCCTGATGCCTGCCTGCTTTTAACTCCTGGGCTCCCGGCTGAGGAGTAGAGCACAGTCCTGTGGCTCAGAACCCACCAGGAAGGGGCGCCTAGGGGGCTCAGGCTGTGACGCATCCGCCTTCAGCTCGGGTCATGGGTCCTGGGATCGAGTCCCAGGTCTAGCTCTCTGCTCTGCAAGGAGACTGCTTCTCCCGTTCCTCTGCCCCCGCCCGTTCATGCTCTCTCAAATAAAATCTTAAAAAAAAAAAAAAAAAAAAAAAGCCTTCCTTAAGTTTTAAGTTTTTGGAAAACCAAGAAGACATCATTAAATGATGTAACCAAAAATCATCCACTCCAAAACGGAGTTGTGTTTTAAAATACAGCTACGGGGGCACCTGGGTGGTTCAGTGGTTAAGCATCTGACTCTGGATGGCGGCTTGTGTCGTGATCTCAAGGCTGTGAGAGCCTCGTGTCAGGCTCCGTGCTGAGTATGGCGTCTGCTTGAGATTCGCCCCCGGTCCCAAACACAGGCCAAAACTCTGGGATTTGTTAAGGTTGGAAAATTCTGCATCCCAGGTCCTGGGGTCTGGCAGGAGAGCTTAGTGTAGATGAATAGTCTTGCACGTCCAAGTCCGCAGAGTAGAGCTGTTTTTAAAGAAAACAAGTGGAAAGACTTCTCCCACCTGTTCCTCAGGACGCTGCAGACTCCCACCTGCCGGCCCGGCATGGGCTCTTCACGGGGAACGTCCTTCCGGGCAGGACTCTGCTGCTCGCGGGAAGCCTCCTCAAGCTCACTTCTGCAAGAACTCTCCCCAACGGGACGACTGCTTTTCTTTCCCTTTTCTCATAAACACAAATGTGCTGTGGGTTTGTATACACTCAATGCTTTCTCCAAGATCTTTTTGTATTAATTAAACAGGCTCCATGCCCGGTGCAGAGCCCAAAATGGGGCTTGAACTCACAACCCTGAAATCAGTAGTTGGACACTTAGGCAGCCGAGTCACCTAGGTGGCCCTTTCCACGGAGATCTCTAAATGTAACAGGGCATCTTGGGGCTCAGGCGGTTCAGTGTCTGCCTTCCGCTCAGGTCATGATCCCGGAGTCGTGGCATCGAGCCCGAGGTCTGGCTCCCTGCTTGGCGGGGAGTCTACTTCTCCCTTTCTGCCCCTCTCCCCTGCTCCTGCACATGCTCCCAAATAAAATCTTAAAAATAATTATATAATTATTTACTAGGAAAGAGATTTTAATTTCAAATTGAAAGTATATTTTCTCTATTAATCAACATTTGCAATTCCTAACACATGGTGTTAGATACAGTAATATTTTTGAGCGAAATGGGGCAGGCACATGATTCCTTTATGATCAGGTTCCTGGGGCACCTGGGTGGCTCAGTCGGGCATCCGACTCTTGATTTCAGCTCAGACTGTGATCTCAGAGTTGTGAGATCGAGCCCCACATCAGGCTCTATGCTCAGTGGGGAGTGTGCTTGGGATTCCCTCTCCCTCTGCCCCAACCCCCTGTGCTTGCTCTCCCTCTGAATAAATAATTCTTCAAAATATAAGTAAAATCCAAGTGTTCTCTGAATTCTCCTAAAGTAATCCATGATTGCACAATTGCCCTTTATTTTTTTCAAAATTTTTTAGTAATCTCTACACCCAACATGGGGGTTGAACCCACGACCCCAAGGACTGAGTCATACATTCCACCAACTGAGCCAGTCAGGCGCCCCTGACACAACTGCCCTTTGAAAAAGACACTGCGACAGGTGAAGCGAAGTGGAGAACACAGGTAGGTATGTGGGCGTCAGATTCAGCCAATCAGCCATTTGAGGTTGGAAGAAGACAAGGATGCTCAGCACAAGGTCTTACTCATTCTGTTTATTGGACTGAAGGGGATACAAACAATTGGGTAAGTGCGACGCATGGACATGGAAAAGGTGTATTAAAAAAAAAAAAAAAATCCCAGTAAAGCAAATCAAAGTTAATGGAGTTTCAATTGAACAAAATTTTAAAGACGTTTAATATACTACACATTTATAAAATAAAAGTTAACAGGGTGTTTTGTAAATAATTAGTAGAACAAGTGAAAATAAATATCAGAGACCTGAAGTTTTTATGCTTTAATGAAATAATAAAGCGAAGAAATTTAAACTACTAAATATAATCTGAGAGGCAGTTAAAAAAAAAAAAAAACAACAAAAATACCAGAACCCCCCAAATTTAAGAACACAATTCTCTGAAACACTGAATCCATCCATAGCAAATAGTTATTACAGACCAAAAGCTCTAAGTGTCAGCTAGTTCCACCACAACGCCATGGAAATCTGGACAGTTTAGGCATCTTGAGATCAGCACGTAAGTTCTTTTCTTGATCTCTCCAGCTTGGTTTGTAAGTACAAACATGCGTCTGTGGGTCTGTCCCCTCGCCACACACACACACATACACACACACACACGTTTTCAAGGAGCCAACATGTTTTTTTCCATCTGTGCCTAAAAATGTTTCGATTCGGTTTTAGCACATTGACCCTGATAATGAAAATGCTTGAGTCAAAGATGGGAACACATCTCAATCTTATAAAAATAGAGCAGTATTAAGCAGACCCTAAACTCGAGAGAGGGCACTTCACACGTGCATGAGACTAGTAAAATTGACCAGAACCCAGAAAGTGGTTTCTAGGACTTTTGATGACTTAAGTACGCTCTCTCCCCCACACGGACACACGACACACACACACGCGCGCACATTTTTATACTATTAGTTTCATTAAATCCAGCCTATCTGGATTAAATAGACAGGGGGTGGGTTTTTATAGTCTTTGTTTCTGCAACTATAGGGCAGCTACTGAACAATAGCTTAACAACACTGGAAATTTCAATTCACCCTGTTTTTAGAAAGTGTCTATGTGTAAATAATGCAGGTTCACCTCTTAAAGTTAGCCGTGTGTAGGAAATCAGATATGGTTTTGAAAATGCAAGTAGTATTTTGGAGAGTAAGGCCAAGAGAGAGCTGCTGAAGCCTAAATGAGAGGCTAGTGGAAAATTAAACCGGGATGTTGGTACACTGTAGAGCTGGGACACAAAGGAGATTAAGAAAAAGGTCTTCTTTCCTCCCCATTCAAAAGCAGCCACTCTTCTGCTGTCAAAGAAACGGACACACAGAGCGCCCTTTCAAGAGATGTGCAGTCTATTTAGCACTGAGCAGAGGTGATAGGGTCAGTTCGTGTGCAGGAAACAAGAGCCTAAAAAAGAAAATTTCAAGATGGGGAGGGGTGGGAAAGAAGGGTTTTCTATTAATGTCGCAGAATGCCGTTCTAGAGGGAGAACACGCCCAAGAACAGAAACCGCTCTCTCTCTCTGGGTATGGGTGTGGATGAAAACACAGACCATAACTGGGACTTTTTTTTCTTCCTTTCAACTAGCCGGTTCCTTTCATCACCTTGTCTGGATTTAGAGCTAGGTAACCCCATCTGTTCTCCCACCCACTAAAATGGGCCCATCTGTTGGGACGCCTGCCAATTTCCTCTTCTGAGATGACTTACCTGGTTTTATATGACACGTTCGCCTGGCCTAGGACAGTAGCAGAAACGGAGCCCATTAGGGAAGCTATGTCGGCCCCCCGCCCACACTGGACCCTCACCCCTGGCTCTTCATCCCCTCCCTGCCCCAGTCCTGCTCAAGTCCGACGCTGTACTAGTCATAACTGATTGTTTGGAGGAAAAAGACATTTAATTTCATACTTGCTCCAGCCCTCAATCAATGAACGACAACAAAAACATTTTTAAGCACATGGAAATGAGCCTACTAACCTGATTTTTGGAGCCCAAATTCTCCACTCTGTTTTGATCTATGTGCAAAAAGTATTGGTACTTTTCAGTTTACACATTTGTTAGCCTCCTGCGCTGGCTGGCCCGCGTCCTCGCTCTCCAGCCTACAGCACTGTCAGGCAATCCTAGGTCTCTGCCCCGTGACCTCACTTAGCATGGTCCCCACGCAGCCCTGGGGGGGCCCACTGCCTCGGCCAGCCCGGGCGTGCTCTTCCCTGGCCACTCTGAGGGCCCCTGCACCCTTGTCACCCCACGGCAAGGAGTTACACTCTCTGTGAAGTGTGCCTCACCTGTATGCCACTTTTTTGTGGTTTTGTTTTTTACAGTGTTTTTAACAGAAAAACTCTGATGTGGGGCTGGCTGGGGGAAGCCCGGGCCAGAATGAGGGCCACGCTGGCCCTGAGCAGGCAGCACTCTCGGGGAGCGCCCGTGGGGCCCCGGGCACACTGCGCTGGCTCTGCCCACCGCTGGTGCCCACCTTGCTGTAGCGACTGGGCTGCAGGGATGGCTTCGGGGTTTGGGGACTCACCGAAAACACGAGTGGGTTTAACTGCACTGAGGTAAAGAGAAGTTGCCACTTACTTATATACAGTTACCAATGAAGACTTTTATTCAAGCTCAAAGTAAAAAGTAATTTGAGTTAAGAAAAGTGAAGTACCAGATAAACTGTAACATATAGTTATTTGTAACTCAGAAGTATCAAAACAGGAATTCTTGATTCTCTAAGTGGTGGTCTCTGCAAAATGGAGCTTAAAGAAATCTTTTACATACCAATTTGATAAAATAATCTGCCGACCACGGTCTGTCACTTTCTCTTACTATGAGCTTTTGGGAGAATCCGTGCTATTTTAAGGCCAATTGTGTTTGTCTTTCTTCTCCCCTCCTTGACTTGCCCACCTGTCCCTGGGGCTGGCCCTGCCCCGTGCCCACGGGAGGGTTCCTGACACCCAAGCCTTTCCTCATGCTGGACAGACTGCAGGTGTGGCTGGACCCCAAAGGGGACTTAGTACAAGCCCCTTTCTTCACCAGAATCTGATCTTGGGGGTACTCCTACTCCTCCTCCCAGCGTAACAGCTGTGGTCCCCCCCTTCCCAGAGCCTCTGCAGAGAAGGGGAGGGAGTCTGGAAGGAGACCAAGTCAGCTGCATTCTGCTGTTAATGGGGTTTAAAAGCACAATGTGAACATCAGGCTTTTGGCTTATTCTAAATGTGAAATCCTCAAGATTCAAAGTGCTTTTCCTTGAAGGAGACCGTTCTTTAAACTAAAGGGGGAGGGGAGGCAAGGACTACCCACAGCACCAGTTTGAATGAGGCTTGGTATGGCAATATCGGGAAAACGGAGAAGGAGCGATCTGTCAATTTATGTATCTCTAAAGGTCAGAATATCAAGGGCCATTAAGATCAAGGACTGTGAGGTTTTAAACCCAGTTGCGGTCTGTCTGGAACCTGCTGAATTCTTCTGACAAGCTCAAGGAGACTAGGAACTTCCCCAGTGGTTACGCCTCATCTCCACTCTCCTGCGGGATCGCACCAGAACACCTTCCCAAGCCAGGAACAGCTTGGAACGGGCTTTGCTGCGAACCTAAGCTGACTCCTGATTTCTCCTGTTGGTAGATATTTAAAATTCTCTTTTCGAATCTTGAATTTCTTCAACATCAGGTACTGATGTTCCATCAGGAATAAAACAAAAGGGGGGACACCTTCACGGCAGGACTCTGGATTTCCTGGGCAATGTCCTTCAAGCACTGTTTCTGGGCAAGTCTCACATGGGATTCCAGAAGAGCATCAGTTATACTGCATATCTAAATCAGAGAGGAAACTTTTTGAAGCTGGTTTAGATTCCAAATGTATACAAATGAAGTCACTTTAATCCTATAAATACTTCTTAATTTATTTTTAAAAAATTGTGCTGTTAACCCTTTTACGGGGCAACAAGCTATGTGAAAAGTACAAAACTTTTTGTCAAATGTAATATTGAGAGTGCTTTTGACATAGTTCACTGGTTTATCGTCTGGATCAGTATATACTGCGCAACGGGCAAGGCTAGAATCCATGAACCAAGCTGCAAAGATCTCAAGCTAAATAAGGCGGAAAGATTTTGGAGAAACAAAAGAAGGAAATTCTTTCCTATCCAATGTATACTCTTCAGACTAATGCACTCCTTCTATCAAGCCTTCTAAACTGTTAAATAAAGTTTTCCAAACAAGCATTTAAACTTCATTACACAGAAGAGCAACAAGAATGGTATCCCACCAGACAAAAGGCAGGAGGGAAAAAAATATATATACTGAGTTCAATGGGTAAGCCTGAATGTAGCACAGTTCTTCACAACCGATGGGGGGATAATTCAACATGGTGTCCAACAACGTTCTAACGACGTGCTTCATCTCAACTGGTTACTATGAAGCAAGGTGTAAATGTTTGGCCCCAATCGGGCTTCAGAAATGGTTCTTTTTTCATGACGAGCATGTCTGTCCAGCTATCAATCATGTTTGTTTGCACCAAATCCCAAGCCATTAAAATACGACTAATTTTAAGTTAAACAGAAGTCGTCTGCTCCACATTCGCCATCAACTATCCATGCTACTGCATTCCTCTGAATGAAGACGGGATGAAATGTGTTTCGGGGGGGGGTGGGGGGGGAGAAGAGGGGAGGGGAAGAAAAAAGTCACCAGTTAGAAAGTTTTAATATCAGCATCATGATATTACAAAACGTACTACCACTGAGAACAATCACACCACAGCCAAGTTCTTGGTTATTTCCATCATCATCTTTAGAACAATGTGTCCATGTTGTGTCTTAGCCTGTATATTATAGACTAAATTAATTACTTTGATTATTGGAGAACCCAAGTGAATAATCAAATTAGAATCTCATACTTTAAAAATGAACCTTCAAGTAGTTCTGTGGAACAGGAAATCTTTATGAATAGATGACAAAATAAGAGGGGGGGGGACGACCTGGCGCTCCAAGGTAGGAGGGCATCTGGGACTGCGTGCTTCACTCACTCAGCCCGAATTCTGTGCTATCTTCCAACTGTTTGTTTTTGGGAATGGGTCAACAAGCCTCCTGGACACAGCTGAGCGGCTCTAATAGGCACATTCACGGGCTGGACAACCATCTCATCACCTGTCAGCAGTCACACACAAATGCCAGCACCCAGCCCCCAGCAACCCCACTGGTCTACTTTCAGTCTCCATGGACCTGCCCACTCATTTCACAGAAATGGGGCTGCACTAAGTGGTCTTCTGTGTCCAGTGTCTTTCACTTGGCGTATTGATCTGAAGATCTGCGTTGCAGCGTTGGCCTGCTTAGTCCTAACCTACTTGACACTTTCCTTAAAACAACACCGTATGGAACTCTACTGTTAGAATGAAAGGTCAGCAAGTTCGTTTTTGAAATGGGAGTCAAATATTTTTGCTTAAATGACTTACAGTATGCTAGGGTGTCATGATTTTTGAATGTCATTTTCTTCAGCCTCATCTATGTTTTCCAAAATTTCTATTCCAAACAGGTATTACTTTAATTAGTTAAAAAAAAAAAAAATTCAAGTAGGGGAAAGAACCCAGAAGATACCTACATAAAAGGCATATAGCCAAGTACCTAAGTTTTACAGAAACTGTCCTCTTGTTTCAGGTATCTGTGAATGTATTCCTGAGGCTGCACCTGTGTTGCCAGAACACAAGGCAGGGCCGTGGCGGTGGAGCGGACCCCACGAGGCCCAGCTCTGGCTCCCCTGCTGCCTTGGTGTCCACAGCCACTTGCTCCACCCAATGGCGGGGCAGCACAGGCATAGTCTCTGAGCTGGGTCTGAGGTGTACCTGCTTACCAGGAAATTCTCTATCTACCTAATGTTTCTCTGTGTCTCCAAATCGAACATGGCTCCTTGAAGAACAAACTTCCAAATGACTGATAAAACGAGAGAAGCACCTAGAATCATGGTTATGGATCTGTAAAACACCAGTTGTCCAGAGGGTCTTGGTTCCAGCGATGGTCCCAGAGGCACACGGGCTGGTCCTGTGGGGACACGCAGACGCAGGAGGGCCTGCTGGGCTCTGCACACGCGTGCAGCGGGTCTCAGTCTCACCCGCGTCCTCTTCCGGCCTGGCACACTCACCCAACCGCAGGTGCTCCTTCTCGCTGACGTCTAGGTGGGACACGTGGGGAACAAAAGCCTCTTCATCTGTTTTCTGGGTGACTCGCTTCCTTCTAAGGAAACCAAACATTTCGCTTGCTGTTTGAAAGAAGAGCAGCACATCCTTCCCGTATGAGCTCTCATGGCGTCTTCCCTCCAGCGCTGCTGTCTGGCTCAAGTGAGCCATGTCCTCAAGGGAAAACCCTTCCACCCGGCCTGCGCCTCTGTCTTCTCCCCCATAGAAACAAGGGTGGACCCTGCTGTCACAGGGCTGTGATGACGGTGTGCCAGCTGGCTGGACACATCGCCTGGCCCTGAGGCACAGGGCAGATCGCGGTGTCCTTCTCTCTCCTGGTCACGCCCGGTGCACAGGGGGCCACACGGTGTTACGGGGACTTATTCGTAAGAGCAAATCGTTCTGAAGTTGTTCAAATTTTGTAATATTAGCTAGTTCTTATGGGTGTGAAAGTAGAAAATGCTTCCCGCATCACGAAGCAAGACTTTCAAGATTCGTTGAGCTGAAAAAACTAAACAGCTACACAGCTATAAACGCGGTGGCGTGCTCCCCTTCGTGCTTCCCAGTGTCACACATGTGCACACATGCGTGTACCACAGACACACAACCACACACACACCACACACACACACACCTGTATCTCAGGTTACTGAAAATCCTTCTGAGGAGAGAAAGTACACAGTCTCTAAAAGAGGGAGGAAATGAACTCTATCCCACACTTCCAAGTACTGCTGGGCCAGGTGTCACCAGGAGGAAACACGGGGATGGTGTGCGGTGGTGTTACCTTCGATATTCTGGTGGTCTATAAAAGGTGCTGGTCCCCATATTCTAACAGTGCCATCGTCTGAGGCGCTGGCCATCATGGATGGGATCTGTGGGTTCCAGCTCACACAGTTCACTGTGCGTGTGTGCCCTGTCAGCTCCGCGATTGGCAGTTCGCTACGTTTGTGCCAGATGTAAACCTTGTGATCTGAACAAACAGGAATTCAGAGAAAAGTCAGGGAATTGACTTCAACAAAACCAACTGATCTGAAATTTATCATCATCACACACACGACACAGGACTCAATTATTAGAACTTAATATGACGTGAATAGTTGAATAAATCACCTTATGATCACCTTTTTGACCCAATAAACTTTTCCCCTGCTAAAGGTGACTGATTCTCTCAAGTCATCACAAACTCTGCCATGTTCCTTAGTACCTGAGAGGTGGATCACAGTAAAGATCTCCCGGTGGAAACAGACATAGGACAGAGCCAATAAACGCTCCGGCAATGGGCGGCGCCTGAGCTGCACTGCGCCAAGCCAACGGCAGCAGGAATGTGGGCACAGCCAACCCTCTGCCGGGCAATCTTTGTGGCCGGGTGCTCGTGTTTGGCTCCGCTGCTGTGAGGTGGGTGCCATGCTCCTGCCCTTCCTGGGGAGGGGGCCCGAACCGCTGCGGCCGCCCACCCAGGCTGAGTGGCCCGTAACTGTTGAGTCTTCACCTGTACAGGAGGACTGGACTCACCCCACTATGTAGTGAGGGTCCAACATGTTTGTGTATGAAGAGTTCTGAAAAGAGCCTGGCACAGAGTATACCCCAGGGGTCATCGCAGGTGACGGGGGCACACAGAGGGCAGATCCCGCGGGAGGCACAGGAGTGTTCCGTGGAGATGTGGGAGCCCCCGGGAACAAGCTTCCCACTGGGCAAACTTCAGCATGCTGCGGGGTAGCTCATTGGTGGTAACAGAGCATGTCCTGGTTTCACAGCGTCTAACTTGAAGATGAAAGGCTGGGACTCCCTCTGAGCATTCTATGTGCGTATGGGAAGCAAGAGCCAAGACACTCACTGGAGAACTGAATTATACTTCCCTAGAAGGTGTATGTTGTTCAATCATTTTCCCTTGCATAAAATCAAGTAAGCAAAAAAAGTGAAAAAGGGGATGCCTGGGTGGTTTAGTCCATGAAGCGTCTGCCCTCGGCTCAGGTTATGATCCCGGGGTTCTGGGATCGAGCCCTGGTTTGGGCTCCCTGCTCGGCGGGAAGCCTGCTTCTCCCTCTCCCACTCCCTCTGCTTGTGTTCCCTTTCTCTGTCTCTGTCAAATAAATAAAATCTTAAAAAAACAAACAACAACAAAAAAACCCCAGAGAGACAAAACAGCAGATTAGCTACGCTTCCCCTTGAACCGAGGAAGTTCTCAAAGAAAATCACATTGAAAAGTGTGAGTGAGTGGGGACCTGCTCACCGCCAGGGGGAAATGCTTTGTGTGCACACACCCAAGGATGGTGTCTGCTGGAGAGGTGGCAAGCCCAAGGACTGAAGGGGTCAGGGTCAGAGTGAAAGGCTTGCTGACTGAGCTCATCTGGCTGGTGTGGTCCGTGGAACCCACGGCTTGTGCTACAGTAAAAAAATAAAGCAGGGTTTTCTAAACATTGCCTGCCCACTGGAAAAGTTTGCATAATGGCATAACTTTCTTGGGAAAACATTTTCTAATTGCTCTATTTTACACTGACATTCATGTACTTGGTGATTTGGAAGGTTCTTAGAATACATTCATTGCAAGTAAATGACAAATGGATTAACGTGACCATCTTGGGACATGATGCATTCACCATGTCCAGCTGGTGTTGAAAATGTTCCTCAGGCCCATTCTAAGGCACCTGAGTTGTCAGAACGCTCATCTCTTCACCTCACAGCTCATTTTTAGCCCTAAACAGAATATAATGTGGTCTGATTAATGATGATTCATCATTAGTTCAAAGTCAGTTTGGGCTTTAAAACAAAAGGACTGACATCACTACGGATAATGGTAGCCACACGTATTCTGAAGCACTTCTAGGGCTGATGTAATATTTAGAAAGGCTGTGGGGGCATAACCAAGAGGGGAAGCCCCCCAGAAGCAGAGCTGAACGGAGCTCAGGAAAGAGACCTGGTGGGGGCGGGGAGGGCGCCTAATGAGCAGGCAGAAGGCTTCGGGTGCTTGGACCGTGCCAAAAGAGGAGCCAGTGCAGAATCTGCAAGAAAATAACTGAAAAGGTGAACTTTTCCAAAGTGTTACCTACAAACCAACTCTCCTCTCTCCTCAATCTTACCTGATTTTTTTTTCTTTTAGAGAGAGTGTGAGTGGAGGGGAGGGGCAGAGGGAGAGGGAGAGAGAGAGGAACCCAAGGAGACTCCCCGCTGAGCATGGAGCCTGACGCAGGGCTCAATCCCATGACCATGAGTTCATGACCCGAGCTGAAATCAAGAGTCGGATGCTCAAATGGCTGAGCCACCCTGGTGCCCTGACAGATTGTTTTTTAGAGAAAGAAATAACAGCTAAATTCCTATGCTTCATATGACTCCCTAAAAGTCTTTGTCCTAATTCTTAAATATACCTTATACATAAAGGGAAAGCTCATGTGTTACTCTTATCCATCGAGATCAATTTTTTGTCAAGATAGGCATGGTCAACACTTTGGATGATAAATGGAACTCTGACAAAGAATCCAGTTCCCTGGTCTATGTTGTAAAACTAGATTCAGCATTTTTTTTTATTTTTAAAGTTTATTTATTTATTTGACAGAGAGCAAGAGAGAGACAGCGAGAGAGGGAACACAAGCAGGGGGAGTAGGAGAGGGAGAAGCAGACTCCCTGCTGAGCAGGAAGCCCAGTTCGGAGTTCCATCCCAGGACCCCAGGATCATGGCCCGAGCCGAAGGCAGACGCTTAATGACTGAGCCCCCCAGGCGCCCCTAAACTTGGTATTTTTAAAAGTGACTGAATTAATGTGCTATTGTAGTGCTCAGAGCAGCACAGTGCACACTCAAGAAAAATGTGCTGAATGAGATTTTGCCATTATTTATGCTTCTAGCGCCTTGAAAAGCACACTCTTTTAATACTTTTAATACTCAGCTTTTAATACTCTTTTTAATACTTTCAATAGCTTTTAATACTCAGCTATCTGTGTTGCCTATTTGAAACAATTCCTTTTTTCTTTTTTAAGATTTTTTTTTATTTATCTGACAGAGAGAGAGAGCAAAGTAGGCAGAGCGAGAAGCAGGCTCCCCACTGAGCAGGGAGCCCAACCTGGGACTTGATGCCAGGACCCCGGGATCATGACCTGAGGCCACTGCAGATGCTAACCAATCTGAGCCACCCAGGGGTCCCTCAATTTTAAGCAATTTCTATTTTAAATTAGACTGATGACTTTGGGAACAGGCCTGCTTGGAATACTGATGTTAGCAGGCTGGAGAGTACATGTATTTAGAAAGTAGTAGAGACAATTCTAGAATTTCAGCTTTTCTGAGACTGTGAAGAATCATGAAACTAAATTACTCTCTTCGGCCATTAAAGAAACACTGCAGATCCTAACTAAAGTCGAATTTGTCTACAATCAGGTAACACATCATAATTGACCCTGACTTCATAGATCCTACAAGCCTCTGCACACTACCACGAAAGAGTACTGATTTAACTAAATCTTGGTTTGATACAGAGGACTCAGGCATTTCAAAACGGGGAAATGAACAGTGTACTTGAGAAATAAAACTCAAATTTTTAATCTGCATTTGCTCGGAGACATGGCTACTCTCATGCACTGAGACAAGGACAGAGCCCCCATGCCGTCCAGACACATTAATCGATAGTGGCGTGCACACAACTCACCCTCACTGCCACTAGCGATGAAGTCTTCATTATGGCCTCCGAAACATGAATGGATCGTATAAAACCCTTGCGTGACACCTTGATACTTTCTTACTAAAACTCTGTCTTGCAAGTCCCATAAATGAACTCCCTGTAGGCAAAAGAAAATAGATACACTTATTCTTCCTCAACTCAAAAGAGTTTTACACTGTGAATATCCCTTTGCCTGATGGAACATTTTCAATTCCATTACACAAAATGGCAACGTTGTGACACCTTTAAAGTTGACTTTACAAACTTAAGGATCAAACACATAGGTGAAGTTTAAGAATTTGTAACAATATTTATTTATATATGTATACACCCAAAATCATGTATTTTGAACTAAGCTAAATCTTTATAATTATAATAAACTTACCTGAGTTGCTACATTTAACAAAGCTAATCGGCCATTCTTGGAAATAGTAAAAGACATAATGGGATGATCTTCTTGTACTCTGTAACCAGAAAATAATCTGTCAAAAGCAACATACTAAGAATCAAGAACATTCAAATGACCAAAATATAAAATGTTCTAGCTTAAACACTGCAATTTTGTCTATAATCAGTATGACAAACTGTATTTCAATCAAGAAAAAAATTCTGAGTTAATAGTTACAAAGCACCACCCGACCACCAATCCATTTTAGGGTCAAGTTCAAACCAAAACATAACTCTTCTCAAATAGCGAGTTCCACTACACATTTTAATATAAATCAAATAGTTATTTAACGGATAAAAAAACAGTTACATGTTCCTATCTGTAAGGTCCTCAAAGTTGTACCCCCGGATCCGCTGGTGTGTGTCTGATGCCAGAACAGTCTTCCCGTCGCTCAAGCACCAAAGGCATTGCACTCGCACCCCTTCCCAGGAATCAAGGAGGTTCCCATCTAAATCCTGAGGAGAAATTCACTATTAACCCCATTATGAAACAGTGCTCGGAAAGCAAAGAACCAAATGAATCTCAGCAGCATCTTTTAGTAGTAAGTCTGTTTTTTCCTGCTCCACTTAATTGTTCCATAAAGTGGTTTTCATCATGAAAATGTGACTATAGGTCCAATTTCATTACAACAGTACCTCAGGGGGAGGGGGACAGAATCTCTGGGAGATCCATCTTCCCTTCAATAACCCACCAGGCACAAATAAATACAATACACTCAGGGAAAGAAGAATCCCAAGTTCCAAGTGAAGGTCTCACTTCTACTGGGAAAGAATTCAAATGTTCCTTTAAAATGCACTATACTTGGATCTGTCCTCTACTATTCAGAAGTTGGGATATGGAAAAGATTACCATAACGTTAATTACAGCTTTATAGAACTCAGAAGCTGTTAGGACATTTTAAAAACATTACCAAATTTGCAATGTGTTCTACAGATCAAAGCTCTAAGAGGCATCCCATTTCTGTTCCACAGATGGGGAAGCTGCCGAGTCCTGGGCCCTGATGGTGTCAATATCATAGGGGACAGTGGGATCAGCAGAGATACACAGGGTCATCCTGCAGCCAAGGATTCAAGAGTAAATGGTTTTGCTGCTGGAAAGTACAGCATGGGGACCAGCGGGACTGTGTATCTCAAAGTTGCTAAGAGAATAAATCTTAAAAGTCCTCATCACAACTGTGTATGGGAACAGCTAATTTCTGTGGTGGTAATTTTCAATGCATATGAATATCAAATCATTATGTTCTATACCTGAAGTGAACATAATGCTATATGTCTATTATACCTACGTTAAAGGAAAAATAAATAAAAAAATCCAAGTTGTATATTAGCCCATGGATAGAAACTCCAGAAATAACTTTAAACTACTGGGAAAATCACAGATAGACCAATAAAGTGTATTGAGACAAATGGGGGAAGAAAAGAACTCAAGGCTCATAACCAGGCTTTGGGGACAGGACACGATGTTCCACGAGTCCCACGGCTGGCTTATCAAGACACCAGTGGTTTGCAGTGGCCACACGGAGGCCTCTATGATGTGTGATCTTTAGCTACACTGAATGATTTATGGGATTCATGATCTTGTTTAATCTTTGTTTAATCTTAAGACCACACGTGGAAGTGCTCACTGGCAGTGGGCCGGGCTGTGATGCGAGACACGGACACCAGATGGACAGCCATGGCAGAGTCTGCCTTGTCACAAGATTGGTCACTGAGTCCTTACTTTCATCACCCCATGAGCCCGAGATTAATGGGGCAGAAGTAATCAGAAGTTACTTCAAATAAAGACTGGAAGGTTCTCTGGTAGTGCCCATCACCACTTTTAGTCCTCACATATTTAAGACAGTCAACTCATGAAATTCAGCAGAGTTTGGATACAAAACCTAGAGCCTCAAAAGAAGTGCTAAATATTTTCAATCCTCTAACATTAGAAACTTATTTATGAGGACAAAATATTTAGTAAAATAATTTTTTAACATTTTACTAAACTTGAAGTCTAGACTTTGTATAAGCATTTAAAAATGGTTACAAAAAGAAAAACTGCAGAAAGTTCTACTGGACGGTGCTTATTAGAAAGATAGCTAAGTAGGTCTTCACACAATCTATTTCCTAAAAGATAGCGAGTCAGGTGCATTTTTTATTTCAACAAATGGAGCAGGCCGTGGACAGGGCAGGAGGTACTCACACACTGGTAGAACTGGCCGCGCTGACCTCCAGTTACGAAGCGTTTCCCATCTGGATTCCAAGCCACGCTCGTCAAACTGTCCTCATGAGACTGGCTCATTTTTGTCCTTAGCTCTCCCGTCTACAAAGAAATAAAACTGTGGCTAAGACCTTCAAGATAGGCTTTTTTTTTTTTTTTAAAGATTTTATTTATTTTTTTGTCAGAGAGAGAGCCCAAGTAGGCAGAGTGGCAGAGGCAGAGAGAGAAGCAGGCTCCCTGCTGAGCAAGGAGCCCGATGTAGGACTCGATCCCAGGACCCTGGGATCATGGCCCAAGCTGAAGACAGCCGCCTAACCCACTGAGCCACCCAGGCGTCCCTCAAGATAGGCTTCTAAAGTGAATGTATAAAGAAAAAAAAATAGTAACTGGGATATCAGGTTCGTTTGGTGTTCCAAACGAGAGAAATGAACTATTCTAACTGGACTTACAAAAAAACCAACCAACCAAGCAACAAGACTGCAGTGCTCAGAGGAGGAAGAATCGGGAGCTCAACAATGCTCAGCACAGGCTACTCCAACAATAGATCTGATGACAGAACCTCTAATAAACCTCTCATTTTCAATTACATTTATAAATCAAATCATATTTTCTCATCAGCAGCTCAGCGCTACATGCTCTACTCCCTCCGAGATCCCCCTACTTGTCCATGTCCCAGACTGCCATTAGCAGTTCCTCAAGAACATGATGAATGGACAGAAAAACTTGGTCCCTGAACTAAGGCAAGGGTGCAGCAGTTCTCAATTATGTGAAATTTCGTATATGAGATGCTGGAAAGGTAGTAGGGAAGATGGGGAGAGAGAAATGAAAATTATTTTTCTGATATCTGATTTCATCTCAACTAAAAGTACAGAAAAGAGGCTTCTGTACAGTTCAGCATAGCTGTTTTAAAGGATTCCCAAGTAAGAAAGACTATTTACTGGTTACAACCCGAAGATGCCCACCTGTTATTTTTTCTAAGTTACTGAACTTAGAAGGTAGACACATACCATTTAATCTAGTCTTGATTCCATTTTGTTCATGGATTAGAAACAGGCTCTGAGAGATAACAGCTGCCCTTGGCGTAATAAAAAGTACATGGGCATAATTTCCCTGTGAGAAATGGGTCATCAAAAGTAAAAAAAAAAAAAAAAAAAAAAAAAAAAAAGTGAAAACAAAGTGTATGATCAGGGAACAGGGGCAAGTACTAAAGCAAAGAGGGCATGAAAACAGAAAGCCAGAGGTCTCCCTTTACACTGGAAAAAAAAAAAATCAGCAATTTAAAAATCTTCCCCCATGCTGTTAATAGGTCTTGTCCATTTATCTTTTTTGGACTGCTGGATAGAAACAGTTAAAAGTTCAGAATCCCACGTACACACGCAGAGGCTGAATCTTCTGCATTTTGTGTTCACACACACGTTAACACACTAAGTGCTGAGGCAGAAACGAAGGTCTTTTCTTCTGCTGTGCTGACGACAGTGGGTATATGAGGGAGTTGATCATGAGGAAACTACCTCACGATAGGAGGAACAATGTGCAAACTGACTGAAAACCCAGTCTGTAAAGTAACGCACAAACAGTTCAGCTAGAACACCCTCTAACTGTCCAGAAACTCAGAACTGACTCACAGGAGGACTAGAGACACCATCAATTTCGAGTCTATTACTGGAGGATCAGGACTCCACACATCTTCTCTTGAGGGACAAACAAAAAGCTTTAATGGGAAAAACAACAACAACAACAACAACAATCCATTTTGTCTTTTAGGTCAGATTCATCCCAGTCTGTTCTACTGAGAGAAAGCAGTCTCCTCCTCTGGGCTTTGCTGCCCCCCGGAACCCAATCACAAACACCGATGACACACTGGTTTGATAAAAATGGCCTAAAGGCATTTGGGGAACAACTGGGGATTTTTAACTACGAAACGGAAATTAGTTATTAGAGAATGATACCTAACGTTCTTGAATAAGCTGTTATTTTCTAGAAGGTACATGCTTCAGTATTTGGTATCAAACAATCACATCTGTAATTTCCTTCCAAATGTTTTGGACATGGATGTCTGTGTGTACACATCTACATGTGTGCATGCATGTGTGTACACAAAATATACAGAATGGTCATCGTAGAATCCCAGGTGGTGGGCAAGGGTCACCACTGTATTCTTCCACTTTTCTTAATATTCAACGACCTTCCTACTGAAAAGCTAGGGTTGAAACTAAGTAGTAAGTAAGCAGTAAGAAGACTGTGCTATTTAACAGCAGAGCAGGAATTACAGCGGATCACCCTCAGGGACATCTCAGTATTCGCTCTGTCCTCTGCACGCTTGTGCACAGTTTCAGCTCTACTCTCTCAGTACAAACCAAGTCACGTATCGGTCACCAAACTCACAGTCCTACCCTGTCAGTGCACACCAGTACCCTCAGACCACAGCCTGGACCATGCCCTCGCCTCGGGGCAGAAAAATGAAAAGAACAGCATCTAACCAGCCACCTTACAGAAAGAAGTTAAAAAAAAATTAAATCGGAATTATAAGGTCTTCAAAACACGGTACAAAAATAATGGAACTAAATGCTAATTTTTGTAAAACAACAACAACAAAGGGATCCTGGACGAAGGTCAAGTTTGGGTTTACAAACAGGAAGAGAGCCCTTACTAAAAGTACTGAAACATCATTACTTTTCCTAAACTAGATCAACATATAAAACAGTTAAGGAGACAACAGTATGACTGCCACCAAAACGAGAGCTCTGGCTCCCTGCAGACGTTTGCACACTTGAAAGGTTAAGTTTCATATATAATCATCAAATTATGAGACCACTGTGAAAATCTGCTTGTAGAAAAAGTACCACAGTAAATAGTAGGAATTCCACAGCACAAAGCACAACATTCCTGAAAATACTCTTTCGTCCTTCTTTTAAATACTCTTATGCTCAGCATGACATTTGGGTTGCTAAGCGTGGACACCTGGGCTGTGTCACGTGGGACCCACTCTGGCTGCTGAGGTTGGGTGGCTGGCTGTGTTCTAGCGAGCATCAGGCTACAAGGAATGCGCGCAGGATGGGCCTGCTGAATGGAAAGGCTCAAGGACAGACGGAACGTGCTCACTTGGACATTCCAAAGCCACAGCTCAGAGCAGTCATCTGGGCCACAAGCAACAAGGTAGCTGTCGTCCGGACTCCACGCGATGTAGGAGACGCCGTAAGCATGTCCTTCTAAGGTTTTGAGCAGTTTTAGCAGGTGTGTATCCTAGGAGGGAAGGACATGACTTGGTTAGAGTCCCCAAAGTCCACAGTTTTCTGGCATCGGAACCGGAACAGCAGTAAGCATCTATTTGGACAGTGTAATGGACTCTGAGGAGGTGCTCACAGATTCACCAACGTCCCCTCCCTGAAGGTCGACTGCTTGCGTCATAAAGCCTCACTCACGCTGTGACATCTCGTGGATATCTACTCCACACCAGGCATGGTGTGCCAGATGGAACTCTAACGACGACACAGGCTTTACACCCGTGAGGCTTCTGAGGAAACCAAAAGCACTAAGAGCGACCTCTTATTTCTGAAAACACTTGACTGAGATAAAACTTATGCACCACAGAATGCACCCTTCCAAGTACGCAATCCCATGACCTTGAGTATGTTCACAGAGTTATGCAGCCACCACTGCTATCCAAGCTGAGAACTTTCTTGTCGCCCCACAAAGCTCACACTTGTTAGCAGTTCCTTCCCGTCCCCCACACTCCCTTCTCCACAGACTTGCCCGTTCTGGACATTTCACCCACGCGGGATCCTACAACGTGGGGCATTCTGTAACTGGCTTCTCTCACTCAGCGGAATGTTCCAGAGTTCATCCATGCTGCAGCGTGCGTTATCTCCCTCCTTTCCATTGGTCGATAGTCCTTTTCATGGATCTACCCTCTTTTGTTCATCCATTCAGCAGCTGATGAGCATCTGGCCTGTCTCCATCTTCAGCTACTATACACAATGCTGCTAGGACTGCACAGACTCTGGGCACACGTGCCAGAGCGGAGCCATAGGCTCTAGGTGTCGTGTTCTGAGGAACCGCCAACTGTCTCCCGAGTGGCCGCTACTAAGTTGCTCCTCGGAATGAGTGCTGGCCACCAACACTACTTTGGCCAGGTCTCCTAACCCGAAGGCTACGTGTCCCTCCCCTGCCCCACATGATAGGGATGGAGACCAAGACCACCCTGGCAAGAGCTGCTGGCCTCTCAGTAGAACGGACACCTCTGCTTGAGGTTAAGGGGCTCAATTTCCCTGTAAGGGGTGAGCTGCTGAAGATTTTTAAGCTGGTGAATACACAACAAGGGTGTCTGGTTTTAGGAGGAGAACATGCATGATGATGTGGCAGATGAATCAGAATGAACAGATCAGGACACGGACACCCCAAAAGGGCCGACACGAGCCACTATGGTCACAAGAAACGAGGTCCCAAACTAACACAGTGTGGACTTCAAGAGGTCAGACCAGAATGTACTTGGGATGTAAAATACATACGACAGGATGAGATGAGAAATGTCCAAAGACCACCTGCAGGTTTCTGTTGTATGGGGCAAGGATGTGCACAGCAAACAGACCAAGAGGGACTTGGCTGGAGGTGGCTAAAAGTGACTGAGTTAAGTGTTAGACTTTGGTCAAAGACGGACTGAGACTGGTACCATGCCTGTGGAATTCTGATGGTGAGGACCCAGAAGCAGTTAAAAATGGGTCTGGGGGGGCGCCTGGGTGGCTCAGTCAGTTGGGCATCTGACTTTGGCTCAGGACATGATCTTGGGGTCCTGGGACAGAGTGCTCAGTTGGGCTCTGTACTAAAGAGGGGGCGTCCACTTTTCCCTCTGCCTCTGGCCCCCTTCCCCACTCATGCCTCTTTCTTCCTCAAATAC
Organism: Enhydra lutris kenyoni; assembly: GCF_002288905.1. Classification (NCBI taxonomy): domain Eukaryota; kingdom Metazoa; phylum Chordata; class Mammalia; order Carnivora; family Mustelidae; genus Enhydra; species Enhydra lutris. Next base: position 30,585,223 of record NW_019154108.1, on the reverse strand, counting down.
AATCTTAAAAAAAGGGGGGGGGGAATGGGTCTGGAACTCCTCTGATAAAGCTAGGTTGGGAATTTATTTTGTCAGAAATGTCACTAACAAGTGGATGTGTTTAATATACCGACCCTATGTCTATCATTTATTCTATCACCTAGTCCAGACCACCATGTCTGATAAAAACTAGCTAACACCGCCACTGCTTCTGACCCCTCGCCAGGAGAAGGCAAACAGGGCAGGGGTTTGTGCGAGAGTGTGGTACCACTGGTCAGAGAGGCTGCCATCACTGAGCAGGATGCCTGGGCTTTGGGACGGGCTCAGTCACAGTGGTGCTTCGGACCTGCACAGTCTCTTTTAAACTGATGATAAACGACTTGAGAAGTATTTAACTAAAACACTAATTCAGCACATTAATATAATCCTGTAAAAAACTAAAGCTGAAAATAAATGGGGATATGAATGCTAGATCTTCACAAGTACAATGTCTCTACACTAACCTATGTCAAGTGGAAATACCATGTTCATGGAATCCACTTAACTGTGCTCAGATTTTGGGTCAGAGAATGGGCAAAATGTTTTTTGGGGGCAAAGGTAAAAAAACCTGTTAAAAGAAACCAGGTTTTGGGATCACATCACCTCAAATCTTTTTTTCTTCTTTAAAGAGGCGTGGGACCTAACTCGGGGCTTGATCCCATGACCCTGAGATCATGACCTGAGCCGAGGTCAAGAGTCAGATGCTTAACCAATTGAGCCACTGGATGTATCCATCACCTCAAATCTTAATGTCCTTCTCCATGTATTGCTTTTCATCCATTAAAACACACACACAAAACACACATACTCAAAAAGATCACCAATTTTCTTACAAGTTTTTCAAACAGTATTTGACATAATAAAATACTATCATACTAAACTCTCAAATCCATGGCATCTCAGATTGGAGTGAAAGCATTAACTCTACGTTTCCCAAGCTAATCTGGCCACAAAAGCCCTTTACTCCTAACACCTACTCTGACAAAGGCACTCTGGTCTAAACTCCTTAGTCAAATGCACCAGATCCTCCTGGACTGGTGGCCTCCAACTCTGCTAACCTCACCTCCTACTCTACACTGTAACCCCAAGACTGCCCAAATGCCAGCCACGTTTTCCTTTCCCATGTCCTGCAGGGGACAGTACTAACTGGTTTGCCTTGGTAATAGCTGACTCCTTCTGCTAGGACTCACTTGTCTTACTTTTCAGTTCCAGTGGGTTTCTCCTTTGAGGCCCTGTAGCACCCATCACAGAACAGTTACTCTGTAATTGTCATGAACTTGTGGTAAAGTCTCACGTAAGCTTGCGCTCAACAAATATGTGCTAAGTGAAGGGCATGGTTATACACTGCTGCCAAAAGAAATCATAATAAAGCACAGTTTAGTATGCTTTCTGTTCAGACATCTTGCAAATAATTGCTGAAATACAACTCCTCAGCACAGTGTTCAGAGGCCACAACTAGATCCACACTGTTCTTCTAGTCTGATTCCCTACTCTGTGCCTTACTCATCTTATCCTCTTATCTGACAGTGGGGGAGGACAAGGTCCCTCTCTTCCCAGAATGCCCTCTCCTGTCCCCACCTGTGTTGTGTCTATCAAGGCTCAGACCAGGTGCTCTCACCTGGGCAGCATTCTGCACTTTCACAACACTCTGCACATCCTGTGTGAAACGTACTTCAGGGTGTAAATTACTTCCTTTCTATATCGTGTGTTCCTTTCCCAGATGTTACTCTGCAGCCTACAAGCAGTCACTTAGGGAAGAGGCAGGGAGCCTTGAACTTAAATGTGAGGACAAACGCACATCTCTATTTTCACTAACCACAGGCTGAAATTCAGTATTTCAGTCCTGAATGAAGGCAATCGACAAGGTGGCAGCAGGTGAGACACAGGTGCATCAGCCTTCTGTATATCAGGGGACTGTTAATAAAGGAAGTCTCCAGTGTTTTCATACAGTATCACAGCTATTGCATCTATCTCAAAATCTTTATGCTCATCACTACTTCAAAATTTGATGGTGGTTAGAGCTCTTGCTAGAACTTGCTGTTTAATGTGTTCATAAAAAAGCAACATGGAGGGGGGCCTGGGTGGCTCAGTCAGTTCAGTGTGTCTTTGGGTCAGGTCATGTTCCCAGGGTCCTGGGATTGAGTCCTGCGTCAGGCTCCCTGCTCAGTGGGGAGTATTCCTTTCCCTCTATACCGCCCCTTCTGCTCATGTTCTCTCTGTTAATAAATAAAATCTTAAAAAAAAAAAAAGCAACATAATTGTTATACTGGATTTGTTTTTTTACTATTTAATAACTATATTTCAATAATTGGGTTTCCTAGATAATATCATCCCACGTGGGTTTACTATATGTTTTGATTTAAGCATTTAACAACATTACTCTGGGGGGGTTGTCCCTAGAGCCATCAGGGTGTCAGAGTACTACACGGTACAAGGAAAGAACGCCTGCTTCATGGCAAAGAATAGGTCTTATTACCTTTCATCATTCAGAGGATATTATAGATACACAAAAATTGAGGTATGCTCTCAACTCGATTTGTTTTTTAAAGGAAACGCTATACCCAGTGTAGGGGCTTGAACTCACAACCCAGAGATTGAGAATTAAATGCTCTACTGACTGAGCCAGTTAGGCACCTTTGATTCCTTTTTATTTAAAGATTTTATCTGTCAGAGAGCACGGGGAGCAGCAAAGGCAGAGGGAGAAGTAGGCTCCCTGCTCAGCAGGGACAGGACTCTGTCCTGGGACCATGAGATCATAACCTGAGTCAAAGGCAGATGCTTAACCAACCGAGCCACCCAGGTGCCCTGCACCTGCCCCCTAACCATTCTTTTTTAAAAATATTTCCTTCTATGGCCCTGTTTTGTCTATTTTTTTTTTAAGATTTTATTTATTTATTTGACAGACACAGATCACAAGTAGGCAGAGAGGCAGGCAGAGAGAGAGGAGGAAGCAGGCTCCCTGCTGAGCAGAGAGCCCGACGCGGGGCTCAATCCCAGGACCCTGAGATCATGACCCGAGCCGAAGGCAGAGGCTTAACCCACTGAGCCACCCAGGCGCCCCCCCCCCTTTTTTTAATGTAAAAGTCCACGACTTTATTTGGGACAAATATTATATTCTAATTAAAAAAAAATTTTTTTTTTTTGGAAGATTTTATTTATTTGACAGAGAGAGAGAGAGATCACAAGTAGGCAGAGACAGTGGGGGAGGCAGGCTCCTTGCTGAGCAGAGAGCCCGATGTGGGGCTTGATCCCAGGGCTTGATTGAGATCATGACCTAAGCTGAAGGCAGAGGCTTAACCCACTGAGCCACTCAGGCTCCCGTAATTCTAAATTTTTAAAATAAGATTACTTAGTTATGATTTAAACCGAATATTTCTCCTTAACTTATTTAGAGGCATGTACTTCTTTTGATAGGTCAATAAATGTCCCACTGGCTAAAAGAAACAGAAATACTTTTTTCTACAAATCTGTAAGTCATCTTGTTATAAACAATGACAAAAATCTGATTTTAGAGAGAACTCAGAATTTTAAATCCAAAATACAGTATTTTTTGTATATAAGGTGGAGGGGGTGTTTAACAGAAGTTCCACAAATCACACAAGACAGGGGCGCCTGGGTGGCTCAGTGGGTTAAAGCCTCTGCCTTTGGCTCAGGTCATGATCCCAGGGTCCTGGGATCGAGCCCCGCATCGGGCCCCGCATCGGGCTCTCTGCTCGGCAGGGAGCCTGCTTCCCCCTCTCTCTGCCTGCCTCTCTGCCTACTTGTGATCTCTGTGAAATTAAAAAAAAAAAAAAAAAAATTACACAAGACAATGAAAGATTTCAGAAGGCAAACAGTAATGAGTCCTTCCGACCTTGTGACAGAATGGTAAATTGAATATTATCAACAAAGGTACAAACTGGCAAGGGGCATGAAGAGCAGTAGGTCTGAAGTACAGCTCTTCCTGGATCTGAGTCTACCTGTACCACTCACTAGCTTGGACAGCCTGGGCACTTAACATCTACCTCAGTTTCTGGATCTGAAAACAAGAGACGTGAGTGTCCCACAGAGGTACTCTGAGGACCAAACCAAGACTGCACACACACAGATTATGAACACAATCACCAGCACACAACTCTGTATCTACCTACATATGTCATCTAGAAAACACAGGAAGAGGTAAGACATGACAAAAATAGATAGCAAGATGGTTTTAGGAAAGAAGACACTTATATATGCACACTTAAAATCTATGTAATTAGGTTTTAGATGAATTACCTTTTTGTAGTCTACAAACACACACACACATACACACGCACGCACACTGGAGTACATACCGGATCAACTTGCCATATGATAACTGTAGTATCTTTCGATCCTGTTGCTAGTTTCGTGCCATCATTGGAAAATTTACAGAACCATACTTCATTACAATGCTCCGTAAGTATCTGTTGAGTATAACATGGGAACTGCCTCCTAAAACAAAGAAGTCCACACATAGTTATTCTTTCAAAAGAGAGTAATCTAATAATGAAAAAGGTGAAACAAATGGAACTTCTTTAGACATAAAAACTTTAAAATAAGATATGAATGCTTTGCAGATCTTCATCAAGTTTACAGTGGTATGTTGAAAAAAGATTATTACAACATCAGTCAAGGCAATCTCAGGGGAAATCAGTAATCTGAAGTCTGGTTCAATGTACAATTTATTCTTTTTCCCTTTTTCAAGATTAAACAAGAGTAAAAGTATGTGTCCATCACAGATTATTTTGGTCTGATTAAAGTCAACTCATATAGGGGCGCCTGGGTGGCTCAGTGGGTTAAGCCACTGCCTTCAGCTCAGGTCATGATCCCAGGGTCCTGGGATCGAGTCCCGCATCGGGCTCTCTGCTCAGCAGGGAGCCTGCTTCTCTCTCTCTCTCTCTCTCTCTCTGCCTGCCTCTCTGTCTACTTGTGATCTCTCTGTCAAATAAATAAATAAAATCTTTAAAAAAAAAAAAGTCAACTCATATAAATAAAAATTAATAATCAGGGTTTCAGGTTTGTTTAAGTTGGCTGGCATCACGAGGAATGCGCATTTTTATTTACATAAAAGCAACCTGACTTAACAAAAAGAGACAAGGCACTCTCATCGGACAAGCTTGGGTCACAAGCTTTCATGTCTTCGGCAAGTTATTTCACTCCTGAGCCTCAGTTCCCTTGTCTAGAAAAGGAGAGTAATATATACCTAACAGGGTTCTTCTCAGGACGAGAAAAACATCTATGATTCCTGGAACGCAAGAGATACAAGTGATTACTGAGGTATTTCAGTGCAAGCAGAGAAGAAGTGCAACAGAGGGAAGGGGCTGCAGGGATTAAGAATAAAGCCTTAAGAACAGGGACAGCAGAGTAAGAGACCTAGGTTCAAATCCTGACTCAGCCACTTACTAGGTCGTTTCCCAGAAACCGGGAACCCCATTCAATCCCAGTCCCAAGTTTTCCAACCATAAACTAAAGAGAACGGTAGCTGCCTTATGGAATCTCTCTACGGGGACACACAAGAATGAGATGATGCACGTGGAGCATTTACATGGAGCCCAAGCCCCCGCTGGCACGTCCTCAGTGGCTGCTGCTGCTCTAGATTAAGGGAACAAACTCTATGACTCTGGCTCTGAGAGGAAAGGGGATCATGAGTGACTGTTTCCAGGAAGCATTTTTCAAACCATGTGTAAACCCACTTTTAAAAACTATTCTGGGGTGCCTGGTGGCTCAGTGGGTTAAGCCTCTGCTTTTGGCTCAGGTCATGGTCTCAGGGTCCTGGGATTGAGGTCTGTATTGGGCTCTCTGCTTAGCAGGGAGACTGCTTCCCCCACCACTCTGCCTACTTGTGCTCTCTGTGTCAAATAAATAAATAAGATCTTTAAAAAAAAAAACAAAAAAAAACACAACAAAATGAGGTGCCTGGGTGCCTCAGTGGGTTAAAGCCTCTGCCTTTGGTTCAGGTCATGATCCCAGGGTCCTGGGATCAAGCCCCAAGGCAGGCTCTCTGCTCAGTGGGGAGCCTGCTCCCCAAACCCCGGCCTACTTGTGATCTCTGTCAAATAAATAAATAAATCTTAAAAAAAAACCCAAATCAACAGGGGTGCCTGGGTGGCTCAGTGGGCTAAAGCCTCTCCCTTTGGCTCGGGTCGTGATCCCAGGGTCCTGAGATCGAGCTCCGCATTGGGCTCTCTGCTTGGCGGGGAGCCTGCTTCCCCTTCTCTCTCTGCCTGCCTCTCTGCCAAATAAATCAATCTGTGATCTCTGTCAAATAAATAAATAAATAAATAAAAATCTTATTAAAAAAAACAACAACAACAAACAAACCCCATTCTATCCTCCTCCAACTCGATGGCAGCAGCCTTCCTCAGAGCTTCCTGCACTGACTTTGGAAGGTTACACGCCAAACTGCCTAGCCCAGAAGGCCTGGCTGTGCATGCTGCCGAGCACGGAAATGTGTCCAGGACACCTGAGGAACAGGATCTGTAAATCTAACTTTAATTTCTTCATGTTTGAATTTAAATGGCTACATGTAATTAGTGGCTACTTTTTGGATAGTACAGCCCTCTGCGATCATAGAAAAGTTATTTGAACATTAGTGGATACACTTTTCTTTCTTGGGGGGGGGGGAGCAGAGGGAGAAAGAATCACAAGCCGACTCTGTGGTGAGCGTGGAGTCCAACACGGGGCTCAATCTCACGACTCTGAGATCATGACCTGAGCCGAAACCAAGAGGTGGATGTTCAACTGACTGCGCCACCCAGGTACCCCACAAAGGTTTCTCTTTTGAACCAAAGTACAGGTGACATGTAACAGTAAATCAGTTTCAGCTGTACAATAGTACTCTACCACTCTGGACACGCACAGAACGCACACCACAGTACATTACAGTATCATCCACTAGATTACCTACGCTGTACTTTTCATCCCCATGACTTGATAAACTTTTAAGTTTATCCTGAAAAATGATCTTCCCTGTTTTCTTAGTCTATAATTTAAAAATTTATTTTATCAATTCACTAGCTTATAAATAATATATATTCAAAACTAAATTATTATTTACTTTTTCTGGCACACACACACATCTACTTTAGCACTTGGCTATTCGGAGGCTACATTCAATTTTCAGATTGTCTAAAAATTGCTTTAATTTTAAATTACTATTCTATATGTGAACTTAAACAGAATCAATACCAGTTGACATTAATGTTCTAGGTATGCCAAGCCCTGTGCTACACGTTTATAAATAGTACTGCTAATTCTCAAAACTACCTCACAATACTATCTCCATCTTCATGAGGCTCAAAGAGGGCAAGTAACTTAACAAATCATAAACTGATAACTGAATTAGGTTTAAACCTATGGCTGATTCGCCAACACCAGTTTTCTTTCAAATATCATTTTTTTTAAAAAGATTTTATTTGACAGAGAGAGAGATCACAAGTAAGCAGAAAGGCAGGCAGAGAGAGAGATAGATCACAAGTAGGCAGAGAGGCAGGCAGAGACAGAGAGGGAAGCAGTGTCCCTGCTGAGCAGAGCCCGAAGTGGGGCTCAATCCCAGGACCCTGAGACCATGACCTGAGCTGAAAGCAGAGGCTTAACTCACTGGGCCACCCAGGCCCCCCTTAAATATCATTGCCTTTTTCAAGACCCTGTTGGATAAAATTTCAGTCAAAGTAGTACTTTTAATATCAATAATGTTTTCCTGCCTCTTATGGATAGTAATCAATAATGATGTCTTTTACCAAGTGAGAAACACTTTATATTTAGGCACAAAATACACAATAATTCAAATGGGTAAAATTGATCATGAATGAAAAGACAGATCTAAAGTCAGAGTGGCAAAATGTCCTTAAGGAAGGACCATTTCATAATCAGAATTGAGGGCACAAGTCGTCTAGTCTACTGACAATGAGTTGTAACTGAAAGTCATTAAAAGGGTATTTAAATTAACATTATGTTTATTACTTAAATCTTTGAAAAAGAATAAAAACAGACCCAGTTTATTAAAAGCCTAATTTTAGATGTATACAAATCAAAGTTGATGACTTTGTTTTCAAGTAAATTTAAAAATTATCAGTACCTTCCCAAATAAAAGTGAATACTGTATTTTAATTAAACCGAATCTTAACGTTTCAAGTTTTCATAAATATTTCTTAACAATTCTTTACTAAGAAATGAATACTATAAAGTTACCTATGGAAACATCCTTCCACTGGTTGCCGGTAAAAAAAACCCCATAAATTTAACCAAATATATGCATACACTGTGGAAAAATACAAATAATACACTATCTAATGAAAACCCATCAGTGCTGATTAGGGTTTTAAAAAGTTACAGTTCACTTATTCATAATCAATTCTCTATTCTCCAGAGAAAAGAGAGAAAACTTGGTATTGAGATTTCAATGCTAAGAATTACTTTACAAAAATAGAGTTTTCTAGTTTCAATGCTAATCTAATTTCTACAAGAGAATAAAGCAGATATTAAAAAACGTCAACTTTTCTTTTGAAGATCTCTAGATGAAAGCGGAATACTAGGAATTAAATCACATTCGGGTTTTCTTCTTCTAGTTCAGCAACATCTGCAGAGACTGTGCACACTACCTACTTGCCCGACATGTCCCTACCTCAGGGTCTCACTCGGACAGGCAGAGGAGATGGCAGCCCCTCACAGAGACTGGGAATCCCAAGAAGAAAAGCAGACTTTATGGGGACAGCAAGAGGAAAGGGGAGTTCTACTTCTGCTATGTTTCCTTTAAGGTCCTCGAGCCACACACATAGCTGTACGAAGGTCGAAGGCTTAGAAAATCAACCCTGTGGCTCTAGCCTAGACCTGGCCTACATGAGAACCTAGAGGAGGGTGGGAAGACAGAGAAACCTTTTGGAACACATCCTATTGAAGAGACAGGTACAGAGGAGGAGCCTGAGAAGCAGCCAACAGTGAAACAGAGTCTGCAATGTTTTTGAAGTCAGTTTCACGGCAAAGCAGTGAAATGCTATAGAAAGGTCTAGATGTAGGCTGGAGAACAGTCACTGGATTTAATAAAGAAGTTGTTCCTCACCACCACCAGATACAGCTGTGGTGTTGTGTTGGCTGCAGAAATCTCAAGAGTGAAGGACACAGATACTGTGAATGCACAGAAGGGCGTTACTTCAAGCAGCAGTCTCTAAGGCGAGTGTGTGCGTGCGTGCGTGCGTGCATGCAGTGGTGACTTGAAGCACAGAGTCAAAGTTTTGTTCCGTTTTTTAAAAGATTATGGGGAAGACCTGCCTATTATCAGCTAGTTGTGAAGAGCATGAATGCCATCCTCAGGAGTGCTTTCTACGCAGCTTTACGGGAGAGGCTGGTCCCTGTTCTGAGCTAGAAAAAGTCAGACTACACATTTTCCATCACTCCTTTCACAGGTACTGTAACAGAAATCAAGGCATTCAGGAAACATGTAGGTCACGTTCTCCTCGATTTGCTTCCACAGACACCCTCTGAATCCTAAGGTCTACCCTAAATACTCTCCAAGGCACTCCGCCAGCAACACGGAGAAACCAGAAGACAGTCTGGGTCACATCTGCCTTAATTTCAACACTGGTCTCAAGTTCCCTAAAGGAGCCATGAAGGATAAAGCCATATACCCTTTTAATCTAATATCTCCTACCTCTAATTCAACTCAAATGAAAAGATTTAAAAACTCTCATAAGCAAGTTAAGAACAAAATAAAAAATGACAAAAAGGAAAAGGATCTCTACTGACTTTGTCTTAGAACATTTAAAAAATATTTTATTTATTTATTTGACAGGCAGAGAGGCAAGCAGAGAGGAAGGGAAGCAGGCTCCCCACTGAGCAGAGAACCCAATGTGGGGCTCGATCCCAGGACCCCGGGACCTGAGTCAAAGGCAGAGGCTTTAACCCACTGAGCCACCCAGGTGTCCGTTTTAGAACATTTAAGACATAAACCATGTAACTACCCAATACATTAAGATGAATGGCACTTAGTCACTTAAAGTTAAGAACTCCACCAAACATCCTCAGGTTTTCACTGCATTTGGGGAGGGAGAGGTAGGAACTCAACCACTCCGGAAGCAGTCTGTGCACACCTCCTCGATGTCACCCGCAGTCACAGCGCTCACACACAAAGCATCTACGGTTGTTCCCAAAGGCCGCATGTGGTCTACACTCTGGTCCTGCCTGCTTATACCACTTTCAGTACTTTGTCCATGAATTTTTTTTTTTTTAAGATTTTATTTATTTATTTGACAGAGACAGATCACAAGTAGGCAGAAAGGCAGGCAGAGAGAGAGAGAGAGAGAGAGAGAGAGAGAGAAGGAAGCAGGCTCCCTGCTGAGCAAAGAGCCCCATGCGGGGCTCGATCCCAGTACCCTGGGATCATGACCTGAGCCGAAGACAGAGGCTTTAACCCCACTGAGCCACCCAGGCGCCCCCGTCCATGAATTTTTGCTAAAGAAACTGGCATGTGTACTACAACTGTTCATGTGCGGTTCACCAGACCCAAATAATTTCCCTTCTGAAGTCTGAAACATTTCAGAATTAATTTTCAGTATCTTAAAAAATTGAAGTTCAGCTTTAGTTTTGGAAATTGTTATCAAAATAGCAGGAACATTATTACTCCCAATATCTAAGGCAGAGCTGAATGGACATGTTTATGTCCTGACATGGACAGGGTTAGTAACAAAACCCAACCCAGAAAGATACTGCCTGTTATTCTAACCATTTTTAGTTTAGAGGACAGGTTCTACTAAAAAGCAGAGCTTCCATGAAGAACCAAGTATTTCCATGATCTTTATGGGCAGAAAATAATCGGGGCCATTGTCAAAATAGCCATAAGGTCCAGAAAAAGTCACTCTGTGACTCCTGGCATCCAAGGACAGCAGAGCCTCTGGCAGCTGGCGTCCCCGCCCAACACCACTCATAAGCCCTTACAAAGATGGCCAGACAGACCAAATGACCAACCGACACCCAGATGAGAAAGGAAAGCTCGGCTTTCCAGCTTCCCATCTTGAGATGCAGTCCGTTACGCAAACACGAGCCAAATTCTCTGAAAGTGTCCACTTCAGGAAGTTCTAACTCTGCCCACGAATGCTAGATTGGACATGAATGGTTTCGCAGCAACAGGACAAAGTTCCAAAAAAGGAACATTTTAACCGAGTTCATACTGAGTCTGTAAACTATAGAAGAAGTTTGTCTCTTACCTACTACAAACATGATCTATAAGCAGAGACACAGAATCTAGATTATTATCAAGTTTGGTATTGTGATATAGGCACCGATCCCTTTGTAGTTCCACCGCCTGCCGCAGCAGGGTCTGTAAACGCCGGGGGGGGAGCATCACTGATGGTGGCAAATACGCTGTAAGAGAAGACATTTTTAAGAAGAGAAATAACAATAAACATTAAAAAACCAAGACAGTATAACCTTTATTCGTCCCCTTCTGTTCCATTTGCCCCTGCCCTAGAAATCTCACGTCCCTTAGAGCAGTGATGGGAGGGGACACAGTGGGAACAGCAGCTACAGTTATGTTACCACAAAATGGAAGAGACAGGAGGGCTTTAGTTGGTACATTAATTTCCAAAAACACAAAGCAACCCCCTGCCCAAAAAGCCCTATTACCAAAAAACCCCCCCAAAAAGCCAATGACGATGAAGAGCAAATCTGCAGAACACTGTGTCCTGGAGAGACCATGCATCCCTGACAGTGTAAGAGGAACCTCCCCCCAACAAAGGGCCAACTGATGAGGGGGGATAAGCGCCAGGTCTCATCAGATTGCTTCTAATGCCAAGGATCCTGTGAAAATTCAGGGAACGACCGGTGCTTTGATGTGGATAGCCATCTCTTCCAATACTTCCAGTCCTCACACCTCCCCAACCACAGAGTTTTCTGATTCTTAGGATCTCTACTGCCATACCCCAACGTGAAACACATAGAATAACATGATTTAATATGAGAGGGAATAAAAAAAATTTTTCTCTATAAAAGTGTGTAAAATGTAAGTATAAAAGTGGCAAAAATAAAACCCCTACTCTAATCTGGAAGTTATGTATAACATAGCTGGGGGGACGGTTGAAAGGAAAACAGTTTATATAAACCTGGGCCTTCTTATTGAAATCAACAACTATTTAAAACACTTGTAGATTACATTTCTGGTTTTTGTATTTTTTCCCTCCAACCATAGCACTTCTCCCCCAAACAAAATCTTAACGGGAGCATCACCGCATAGTATATATGAAGGGAGAACTGCTCTGGGACCTGGGCCCTCTCCCCTGATTCATGGGGAGGTAAGCTGCTTCTCAGACTCCATGGCAGAATTTGGAAACCTTTACTTTAAAGGGCTTAATGAATTTTCCCTTCTTCCCTACGTAACTGCTCACTGAGAGCGTGTCTGGATGCAAGTCTTCCTGATCAATTCATAGTATCTATTTCTAATTAAGAGAAAACACAGAAACACCAAAAGGTAAGACTCTTACTCTGCAGTTTGTCCAATAGTTTGGATCGGGAAGCTGTTCCTTTGCCTTCCCATTCTGCTTTTGCACGTAGGTCTTCTGCATGGCTACACATCAGATACCTAAAAACAGGACAGAGAAAGCGCCAAATATCAAACCCTTTTCCTTGGGTAACATAACAATAATACAATAATAATGATAATAATATAATTTTTCATAATTGAAAAATATTAACCATACTTTTACTAAGAAACATATATCAAGTTTTTACTAAGAAATACATACCAAGAAGCAATTTCTACAGTGGACCCAATTCATTAACACAACCCAGCACGTGGATGTATTTATTTTTAAGATTAATAAAGCACCATTACCAAAGTATATAATATTACTGTCATGACATATGATCACATTAGTAAAACACGTCCGTCCCCTCTCCTGCCAGCCCACATCATGCTGTGTACGCCGTTCTCACAACACGCCAGGCTCAGCCCCAAGCACTCCATGTGTACTACTCTACTGGCTGGGCACCAATATCCTGGGTGAGGCCAGCACTCACAGGCTGATTCACAAATGAACCACCCAAGGCCCAGAAAGCCTGAGTAACCGGGTGAGGGTTAAGATGCAAAAAAAGGGGCTTGAACTCAGGCATTTTTAGCTGCAAAACTTGCTCTAACTACTACGCTAACTGAATTACTTCTCGGGAGGAAAACAGAACTCCCCCCCTCCGCCAAAACCTCAGATAAGAAAAAAACACTTCTGGGGGCACCTGGGTGGCTTAGTGGGTTAAGCCTCTGCCTTCGGCTTGGGTCATGATCTCAGGGTCCTGGGATCAAAGCCCTGCATTGGGCTCTCTGCTAAGCAGGGAGCTTGCTTCCCCCTTTCTTTCTGCCTGCTGCTCTGCCTACTTGTGATCTCTGTGAAATAAATAAATAAAATCTTAAAAAAAAAAAAGACAAAAAACCCTTCAAAGACATTTACACTAAGTTAATTAAACAAAAACAACATACCTGCAAGAGTTTATCATAAGTGTCACTCAAGAAATGGTACAATTGGATAATCATCCTTGGGTCATCCTGTGAAAGGTATTGAGATCCCAAAGCAGAAACTCTGGGAACTGTTTCATCACTATGTGTGCCGAAGGAGGCATAAATGCTAAAAAGTAATGGGTTCTGGAGAAAACATGAGGCCCCCTGCTGGGAGCGTGACCCTGACCTTGCTCTGGCTCTTCTTAGAGAAGAACAGGCTTTCAACGTAAAAGAAGTGAAGGCATTATTCAGACATGGAGATTAGACCTGGCGAGTCCTACCTTGTCTGGTACTGTTCTCAGACCTGTTTTTCTCACTTGTAAAAAAGGTATTAAATAGGGAAGTAAGGATTAACTAAGAGTATACGAAGTACTTGGTCCACTACCTGATATACACGTAGAGCTTGTAAGTATGAGAAACCTCTCAATTGATTTGAGTATCACCTTCTCTTTTTCTCACCTGCATGAAGCAAACTGCATTCAGCATTGAGTAAGTTACTCGCCTCTTACCCTGGAGCAGAGAACTACCTGCTCTCTCGCAATTTACTTAGTGTATGGTGTCTTAGCTGATGAGAACTTACTTTGTTTTAATGGTGTGAGTAACCTGACTGAAAATACAAAATATAAAAGAAGCCAGGTATTGCAAAACTTTTGGTTTCTAAAATAACTTTTTTTGGGGGTAAAATTTATTTTCAGTAATTTCAGAGAAAAATTGTTCACTTTTTAAATTTGGCTAAAGACACCTATGATTGCTTTTGCCACTTTCAAAAATACACATTACACCTTAAGGGTTTCACAAGAATGTCTGTTTATGGGAAGCTGCGTGGCATTACTGAAAAGGTGCTATGCCAGTGGGAAAAACCCCTAGGTTCTCATGCCAAGTCCACATCTGGCCATCTTTACACAACTTCCTTATGGGAAACAGTCAAGGGACACACTGGGTGAAGTTCATTTTGGAATCAAAACTAGGTGATTAAGTTACATGTTCTGTTACCAGAGCAAGAAAAAAATCATCATGGGAATGGTCTTTAGGTGACACAGAAATCAGACACCTTATTAAGGAGATAAACAGAACCAGGTAGTCTGTCAACTACAGACATAACACACTCAGTGTGCTCCAGTGTCCGAAGATGCCGTGCACACAGACCACCACTCGGCCATCAGTCAGATAAGGCTTGGAAGCTGGGCTTCTGCTTTACCAGGCGGACTGGTTACTTCACTTCTCTGAGGTTCAGTTTCCTTTTCCTCAAAAACCCTAAAAATGAACCTTACAACACCTCCCCGGGTCCACTGTTTTGTCCATTATTTTGTATTTGAAAACTTATTATGTGTCAATGTTGTTCTAGAGGCTGGAGCCGTATCATGTAATAAAAAAATGATATAAAGAAAAAATTAAAAACAGTGACGTGACAAGAGAATGCCTGGTAGGTGGTTTTAGGGGAGGATGTTCGAGCTGGGGCCTGAGCACCTAGTAGCCTGCTATGGAAAGATCAGGGGAAGAGCAGTTAAGATAAAGGGAAGTGTGAGCAGCTTGGCCAGTTAAGGAACAGAAGAAACATTAATATCGCTAGAGAGTAAATGAAGGAAGGAAAAGATGGCAGGAAAAGGTCAGGGACTCTGCAGGCTTGAGCAGAGATTCTGGATTTAAGGGGGCTAGAAAGCCAGTGAGAAGTTTTAAGAAAGGGTTTAAGTATAGTATTAAGAAATTAAATAAAGAAATTAAGAAAACCATTAAGAAATGGTTTAATGTATGGTATTACTTACGTATTTATGTATTCATCTGGCTGCTGGGTGAAATGCATCGTTAAGGGAATGAGAAGAAAAGCAATGGGAGGCCACTCAAATGTTCTAGGAGATACGTTTATAGATTCACTAGGACAGAATTTGTGGAGATGGAGAGAAATGGACAAATCTGGAATGTTTTAGAAAGGCCAATGCATGTCAGAGTTAAAAGATGTAAGAAATGCAAGGATGAGGTTTGTTTTTTGTTCGGACAAAGGTCTTACTGCTAACCGAGATGGGAAAACTAGGGGAGAAGCAGGTGGGGGCGGGGGGTGGGGAGGACAACTGGATTCAAGAAGCTCACTGTGGACAGGCCCCTCTGAGACACCCAAATGGAGACCGTCAGGGAGGCAGTTGGATACACACACTGGGACCTGAGGTGAGAGCTTCTGGCAGAAACAGTATGTGAGGGTGCGGCACAGAATGAGGGGACCTAGCGGGGTAAGCGGACCAAGAACAGATGTGGGGTCTGGATCCGAGGCCTTGGTCCCCTGACATGGAAAGAATGGACGTGAAGATCAAGTGAGACCGTGTACAGGATATGCTCACTCAGTAAGGACCCGGGGAAGGATAGGCACACATTAGGCAGAGTGTCAGATGCAGTGCACTGGAAGGTTCTCCGCTCACTGTCTGCACAGAAGGGGACGCCACAAGGTTTTTATGAAAGACTATGAAATGGTGATAACCTATTTCTTCTTCCTAGTCTCATATGCATTGTTTCCCAGGAGGACAAGAGCAGCCTGAATGTGTTTAAATGACTGCATCCAGACAAACACCGTCCTGGGACGCAGCCCGATTCCCACCCTGGAGGAGCGGCAGCCGAGTCGGACCAGGTGGTGCCTCTGTCACCCGGCATCCAGAGTCACCAGGTGTCCGGAGCGGCGCCCTTACCCGCTGAGGACGTGAATGCGCTCCGTGTTATACTTCAGGGGTGTCAACTCGCAGCGCAGAACGTGAAGGGCCTCTAGGACCTTGCCGTCCTCTAGGTACTCCAGGTACTTCTGCTGCAGCAGCAAAAACTTCATCCTCTGACAGGACAGAAAGCAGCAGTCAGGGGAAAGAAGCTGACGGAAGGTTCAGAAAATGTTTGTGCCTAAACAGAACAGTAGAAACCATTCTACTATGCCCTTTGACAATCACTTCTTAAAATGCTTTAAGATGATTCAAACTATTTTGGTTTAATATAGTCACAGTAGATTAAATGTTGACTTTGCTCAATTCCACATCTTAATAAAACTCTGCTTTGAACCAATAATCTCAAATTAGGTAAGACCATTAGCAACCAAGGCATCACCAGAGGAAAAAATGAACTCTGCCCTTAGAACATTCACCTAGAATTGTATTCTTGCATGAAAATTCAGAACCCTTCCAGGTATTCTAAATTTGTTTTACAAGTCTGACTCTTACAATAGGGCTTTAAGGGGTTTTATGACACAAGTTTTGAAAAGAGGGCAGAAACACTGGTTAATGGAGTACAATTACTTAAAATCTGCAGTGTGTCAGAAGGACTAAGCAGACCGCCAAGCAGAACTAGAGGCTTGGGGCAGAGATCATGGAGCATCAGGCATGCCTTATGGAAGAAGAGCTGTCCAGCAAAAGGCCTAGAGGTCCATGCGCAGAGTGGGCCAGCGTGAGTCTGATGGCCTCGCCCTTGCTAGGAGGTCTATGACAGAAGGCTGAACTCTAAAGTTTGCAAAAGGAGTATTTGTCTGTGTGTTCTGCTCATAGCCTGCTTGCTGAGGCATTTAACTACGGGACACAGGCAATTATGACCAACTCGTTTCTCCCAAAAGGACAAACTGTTTCTAGCTTGTGGTGAAGCACTTTCGCACTGAGTTTTTCCCTGAAATGTGTTTGGCTCTAATACTCTTTAATGTCCCTTTACTCTATTATGATACTTTTAACTGGAAAGTGATCATCACGATCTTAGCAGCTTTTCTGTGAAGAGAAATACTTATGACTATCAAGTTGAAACTTTTCTACAATAGAAGACCACTGCTCGGAGGGACTCTTTCATCTGATCTGCTACCTTCGGCTCTGGAGCAAGCCGACAGATGCAGGTACGGATGTCAGTGGATGGAAAATGTCAGCCATATTTAGAGACCCCCAAGGCATACAGTGGTCAAGATTTTGAACCTACTTAAAAGAAAACACCAAACAAGAGCTTTTTCTTCCTCAGTATAACATTAAGTATACATATATTGTTCCAAAATGGTGTGGAGAAATGATCATTTTTTCAGAGTACCATGAACTTCTCTGCAAGATTTCCTAGTCGGGAGTATTTAGAACAAAGGCCTACCTACAAGCCTCTAAAAATGGTTTCTAGGGAAAGTAAACAAAACAAACCCCGTCAGTTAAGGCAGGCCGACATTTAAACACTTCTTTTGTAAGATGCATTGCATATGTTTGGTGGTAATCTAAACTTAAATCTGTAACTAAAGAACAGAAAAAATTTCAAACTATCAGATGAGCTCCTGTAACTCCAGAAAAACTACCTTTACCAAATTTTACACATCACGTTCGATAGACTAATGAACACTTCAGAAACAGATCGGTTATCAAGATGCACTGAGAAGTGTGTTGCTGCATGTGGGGCCCAAAGTTAACCTGTATTATGTCAAAGAAAAAAATACTCTGACATCCATCAGGTGACAAAAACCAAAGACTAAATAAAACAATTTAAGAATCAAAGGATTTTACATCTGAAGTTCTTCTGGATAGCCTCCCCATTTTATCACCCAAAAACAATCTGCACTCTTTATGAAAGGCAGAGTTTATAGATTTCCCTTTACTGATATGGTCACATTTTCATTTCACATAGTGTTTCTGATTCAAACCTGAGAATCATGTTTAGCTGCAATATTTTTTCATTTAAATGCCACACGTAACTGGCCAGTATGTGTACTTGGTTTCTCCACTCAATTTTCTTAGCAATCGGAAATCTGGAGAAAATTATTTTCCATTATTTATTTTTGGGGGTGTCAACTGTGAGGTCCTAGGTACAGCCCCCATTCCAGTGTGTGTAGGGACAGTGCCCCAAGTGCTATTTCCCCCTTATTTCCCCACCAAGATCCTGCTGGAACATGCTCCTGTCTTTCTGCAGGGCAGGAGCGGGCCAAGGGAAACTGTGAGGGGAGCCGACTCAAACGCATTTCTGGACACACAGGGCACACTATAAAGACGGTGTGCAGACATTTTTCTAGGAGTCATTTTTTCCAGATGAAGACAAAGAATATCCTCACACGGGTATGGAATCCTGGTAGTGTGCACGGCAGCTGAAAGGTTGCTGGCCAAGCACAGCTAGAGATTTGGTTGAAAGATAAAATGCTTATTCTCCTAAAAATCAGTTCAGTTTGTATTTGACACATATGGTACGGATGGAGAATAAAACTGCATTTTACTTCCCAAAATGTAAACATAATTTCAAGAAAATAAACACCTTTCACAAATGATGTTAATTATTTAAAGTTTTAAAAATTCAGGCAAAACTGAAGTTTGTTGAGGTGGGGACAGAGCTTAATGAACCCCCCCCCCTTTTTTATAAAGACTGCAAGTTGGGCGGCGCCTGGGTGGCTCAGTGGGTTAAAGCCTCTGCCTTCGGCTCAGGTTGTGATCCCAGGGTCCTGGGATCGAACCCTGCATCAAGCTCTCTGCTCCATGGGGAGCCTGCTTTCTCCTCTCTCTCTCTGCCTGCTTCTCTGCCTACCTGTGACCTCCGTCTGTCAAATAAATAAATAAAATCTTAAAAAAAAAAATAAAGACTGCAAGTTTCCAAAATGAAGAAAAGAAAGAGGCTGAGAAAACAAACTGCCCTTTATAGCTGCCCCCAGCTCCCAATGAGACCTCTGTGAGAGCACTTCTGTTCTCTGATCATCTCCCACTGTCTTTCGGCCCAGGGTGTCTGTCTGTCTCTTACTATCCAGCCGCACCGTGAAAGACAGCTCCACGTGGTAGGTCCTGCTGCTGTCGTGCCGCCCCTCATCCTACCCAATATTGGGACCACTGTACCCTCTCCTCCCACTGAAATGTCCTGACCTATTTGAAGGAAAAGTCCAAGGCTGTACGGACTATACAGGGGGGGCCTTCCAGCTAACTCAGGAGTGGTTCTAACTCTGCAGTAAGGGTTATAACCAAGTTGTATCAATTAAACCATGACTCAGAGGAAAGGGGAAATGAATTATATTTAAACTATGGCTTTCAAAGCCCTATTTAACTTTAAAAAACAGTAGTTAATTTCTGTCCATGAAATTAGTATTTGAACACTTTTTTAAAGCACATTTCTTTATACTAAAAAATAAATACGGATTTTAGATAGAGGAGTTTCCCCTATTACTGGCCTCTACTACCCATCCAAACTCCCCCGACATGGTGAAGCACATGTGAACCCAAACTGAAAAATGTTGATTCACGAGCTCACTTTCCAGAAAATCCAGAGCAAATTCTGCTATTGCTGGTACCATCTGACTGGATATCATTAAGAAATATGGGGGGTAGGTGGGGAGATCAGAGAGTGGATCGGGTCAATAAAAATGTTCGGGCTTAAAAAGGAAAATATAATTGTAGACTTGATTAAGTCATCAAATGCGTCTGGGCATACAATTAAAATAATTATGCTAAAAAAAAGTCCCAAATAGTTGACTTCTATGGTATTATGGTATTATTACAGTTACCCTGGGATTGGGTTCTTTTCTAGAGATAGAGGAGTAAATCTGAACACAAACTAGAAGGGTTAAAAAAATGCTGAACTGAATCTTAAACCTGGAACCCCTTTCTTTGTATAAATACCTAAACAGTTTGATGGTATGAGGCTTAGCCAGAGATTTAACCTTCATTTTATTAGATGCTGGAATGTTCTATAGACTGAACAGGCTGTAAAAAGAAAGGACTCTTCCTCATCATCTACAAACTGCCTTTCCTGAGTTTACATGTTGCTTCTAATGAAGGTTTCAGGTGAGATAGTCATAATCTAAAACCACCACAGTAGTCCTACATTTCTATAAACAAGTAAGAAAAAATAGGAAGTGACCCTATTTAAATTTTTACTAAATTACAAACACAATTTGAAGTGAAGCCTTAAAAAAAGGTAAACAATTCTTCCAAAACTCATACACTTAGTTTCTGTCTTTATTTTTGGGTCACCTTCCATTCCATCAGAGCTAGTAATTTATGAGAAACTGCCCAATTAAAATACACTTAGATTCCTTTTTTTTTTTTTAAACCCCAAACACACTGATTGGGAAAAATTTAAGTTGCTGGGAAATGTATAATCCTTCTAAATGTAGGTGTTTATTTTAACTTCTGTGTTTTCATTTTTTAATATTCACATGGAACTGGTCATTCCATGAGTTAATTTATTATCAATCACCTGATTCCACAGTAAGTAAAAATTTTAGTTTATATGTTCATACTTGTTTGCACCTTCAATTTGCCTGAGGTTCATTCTCTAGACGTATACACTATGGTATAAAATTATATTATGAATTTGAAAACTTTTGTAATTAAGATTCCCCCCCAACAAAAAAAAGCCCAAAAAACAAAAACAAGAGGCTCTATTAGGTTTACAGACAAAGGCAGCAAAATTAATGTTTGACCCAATTAAAAAAAAAAAAAATCAAAAGGTAACAGTAGTCATTTACTAATATTTAACAAACAGCTGGTTTCCCTACTTGACTTCCTATTGGCCTCCTTTCCCTCCCCCACCAGACAGGAAACTGCTTCTGACAACAAATGAATCAGCTAGAAGTTAAAAGGCCAGCAGCCAGCAGCTGATTCTTCATGGTTTCCAATCGTAGGCACTTAAAAAAACTTAGCCTTCTCCTTTCCCTCACTGACATCTATAGAAGAATTAAAGCCTACCAGTAGAAAAGATTCAGTAAGATTTATGAAAGAGGCTAACAGGTTGGACTACTGAACTGATCTTGTCGGGGAAATAAGGCCTGTGAGCACAGCCCAATGGTCAAATCTGCACACAAACCCTGCACCAGCGTCATCCACAATGTACACACTTGGACACTGTCAATGCACACAACTGGAATGCAAGAGTGGAAAATGGTGAACACACCAGAGGAGCTGCTTTGAATTAAATTCCCAAAGATTAAAAGGAACAAACAAACAAAAAAAGACAAATCATGTACCAGCTACTTAAGGCTATAGGATACACACACATCCAAATACATTTCCTCTGCCAGCACATTCAGTATAAATAATGTGAAAGTATAATTTAGCTTTGATTCCACAAATATAAAACTGCTATTAACAGCACTGAAAGCATGAAGATCTTCCAATTAATTTCTAGAAGCTTAATTTATGAAGTAGGTTCAAATGACACATTTACTAAACATGATTTTAAAAAGATAAAACTCAAAATTTTAAAACATCAACACTCATCTTGGTTTACAAACTTAATTACATGAACTTTAACTATTTTTAGGCCTTATCTCTTATAAGAGACAGAAACCTAAGATTATCAATAACCTATGAAAATAAGCATGAATGTGAAACTAAGAACAAAAGTGTATTTACCACAATTATTCCCAACAACGTTTGAGAGATTTCAAGTGCGCCTCTTACCACAATAGCATGAGGAGAATGCACTAAAGGCTTTAGTTCATTCAGGTCATTTTCTGCCTGCAAAAATTGGCATAAAAGAAAAACAAAAATGTCACAAAATGCACATTCCAATATATAATTTTAGCAGCACACAGCTCTATATGCCCTACTTTACCTTCTCCCAGTCTCCTTCCATGACATGATTTCGGAATTTGGTGGCAGAAGGATGTTCTAAACGACATCCTGACTCTTGCATGAGGAGATCAACAGTCTGGCTGCAGGAGAGATACAGTGTAAAAAAGACCTGGCCAACTTGTAGGATTCACTCTTCTAAATCAACTCATGTCCATAAAAACAGTTGCAAAAGTTTTCAAGCTAACCTCATGATGGAGAAAAAAAGAAATCTTTTTTTTTTTTTTTTTAAAACTGTGTTTGGCTCAACAAACTTGCATTTTGAAACGGCCACCGTGGAGTTTTATCTAGTCAGGTTAAAAGCCTTCTTGAAACCAGTTTCAAAATAAGTTCTTCCAATTTTTACCATTTAATGCCTCAGAAGTTTAATGAGGTATAAAATCTCCAAGAACACGTTGTAACCAAGTGGTTAAATAAAAACCAGGCTTTCCCTACTAACCGCGTTACAACAGTTCAAAAGATAGAAACTGTTAGCTCCAGACAAGGCAAGAGAGAGGACCTGGGTCAGGGAAGGGCCTTACATCCAGACGTGATGTTTGCACAGATATTCAACTAGGTCAATCTTCAAAATTAAAATAAATTCAGCATCAAAAATCACTCTCTTTCTCTCTATACTAAAAATAGCAAATTTACTATGGTGTAGGTTCCAAATAGTCACGAGTTATTTCCTCCTGCTGCTGTCAGCTTGCTTCTTGTCTCAATAACATGTTCTGTTAGCATTTACAAAATCTGTTTTCAAACTAATCCTTCTCCTTAGGGAACAAAGTGAAATCTTTCAAAGACCTATTTCTCTTTGAGAGCTGAAAAAAATCTACCAAATGCAATTTGTCTCATCAGATATTTTGATACCTAAAATCTTCACCAGTTTTCCCTATTTGTGTTTATGTTTCAATGCTTTCTCATTCATCTCTGTTTATTTTTCAGCTAGCTAAACAGTGCCACAGTCTGCCAGAAAATCAAAATACTTGGGTCACTTTTAAAAAGTGCTCCCCTCACTTTCCCTTCCCGGGAGAACTAAACTGTAAATCCAAAACTACACCTAGGCTAGCTCTAAGAGCTTTTGGCCTAGGATTTGAAGCTAGGAAAGGGACTGCTGCACGTTTCCCCGCTTTGGTCTTCCTCTGGCTAGGCTTCACCCCACCATCAGGACTCCAGGGCACTCTCCACCCTGGTCCTACCTTCCACCACCCCCTGGCTTTTCCTTTGTGCATACGGGTTGGTAGGTTCACCTTATTTTAGGTGCACAAGGCCACCGACCTTGTATTTGAAAATAAACTATTCCCCCAGATCAGAGTTCTTTCTCACAGGCACTCTCTTGGAATTCAAGCGGGATTTCAGACCGGTTAGTGGTAGGCCTCTCGCACATACACAAGGGCCTTTAAATGACATCAACAGGGCATTTCACTCGGTCGCTCCCATCAGATTTATTCTACAACCTCCTTCCAAATTCTCCCAGCCTCTCAGTTCCCATGAACACTTGTAGGCGATTGTCTTTCCTGATTGGTGGTTGGCCTGGGTTGTCTGTCATAGTTGGGGGTGGGGAGGTGTCCCACAAAGATGCCTCTGAGATATACTTGAAAAACAAATCCTCCAAGGTTCATTATTTCCAGCAGCTCGAACGCACCCCTCCCCCACCACGCGAAGACACACTCCCGCATCTGTCTTTATTGACAGACAATTCAGCTCCGAAGGTGTGCGGGCAGGGGGCAATGTCCGGGCTTCCTGTCCCCCTCCCCGAGCCCGCCGCCGCCTGTCTCCGTCTCCCCTCTAAGCCCTGCAAGTCAGCTGCTCCTCCCCGTCCTCCCCCGGCCCGCAGCACGAACGCTCTCCCGGGCCGAGCTCCGTCCGGCCCCCCTCCCCCACGCGGCCTCTGGCCCTCGGTCCGTCCACACCAGCCGCCTGGAAAGGACACTTACTTGAGCCCTAAGCCATTCAAGTGCTGTCCTATTAGCCTAATGACATCCTCGTCGGACTGGGAGAGCCGCTTCTTCTTCTTGAGGCTGCTGCCCAGCTCTGGGGTGGCCGAGGAGGCAGCGGCGGCGGCGGCGGCCGAGGCGGCGGCAGTGGCGGCCCCGCCGGGGACCCCGTTATTGACATTCAGGCTGTTGCTATTGTTGCTGGCGGCGGAGGGGGCGGAAGGCAGCAGCCCGTTGGCGTGAGCCAGGTCCCCCGCGGACGACGACGACGAGGGGGACGACTCCCCGTTCTGGGCCGACAGGCAGGCCAGCTCCTGGGTCTGTCCCTGGCCCCCGCCGCCCCCTCCGCTGCCGCCGCCGCCGCCGCCGCCTCCTCCTCCTCCTCCTGCCCCGTTGGCCTGCATGATGCTGCCGCTGACCAGGCTGTGGCCGCTACTTCGGTGGGGGGCGGCGGCGGGGGCAGCGGCCGGGGGCAGTCCCACCACCACCACCACGGAGGAGGAGGAGGAGGAGGACGACGACGACGACGAGGACGAGGACGACGAGGACGGAGGGGAGAGGCCTGCTCTGCCTGCCGAAGCCCCGGGCTCTCCTGCTCCCTCCGCCGCCGAGGCTCGGGGTTTCTTCCGCGGGGGCGGGGAGGCTCCGCCGGCGTCCGAGTCGGAGGAGGAGGAAGCGGAGGCCAGAGTTTCCTCGCCGAGAGAGGCCGTGGTGGGAGGGGGGGGGGGCGGGGACGGGCCCGGGGGAGGGGGGGGAGGGGAGGAGGGGGAGCAGGAGGGTCCGGGCCTTTCCTCCCCCCCACCCCCCCGGGCGGCTCGGAGAGCGGCGGGGGGCGCGCCGGGGCCCCGCGGGCGGCGGCGGGGACGCGGGGCCCGCCGCGGGGCTGAGCCCCGGCGCTGGCGGCGGCGGCGGCGGGCGGCGGCGGAGGCAGCGGCCGCCTCGGCGCTCGGTGGCTGCGCTCCGCTCCCTGGTGTGTTGATTCTTCCCCCAGCTGCTGCCTAATGGAGTCCAGGCGCTCGCGTCACAGGAAATGCCTATACTGCCCTCCTCACTCACTTCCGGTGGCAGGTATGGAACCTATGGGGGGCCTGTCAGGCGGCACGTGCGCGCGGCGGCGGGGCCTCGGGGCGGGCGGCGGGCAGCGGGCGGCCCCAACCCCGACCCGCGACCCCGACCTCGACCTCGGCCCCGGCCCCGACCCTGTCCCCCAGACCCCGGACCCCGGCCTCCCCGACGGCCGCCTTGGCAGGAGTAAGTGCGGCCGCCTCAGGCCCGGCTCGGGTTGGCGCGGGCCGGGGTCGCGGCGGGAGTCCGGGGGGTCTGGGGTCGAGGGCGTCGGGGTCCGGGAGTGGGGGTTCGGGGCCGACGCGGGCCAGGTCGGGTCGAGGGGTTCGTGGCCGGGGTTGGGGCGGGAGTCTGGGGGTTGGCGCGGGCCGAAGTCGGGGTCGTCGGGGCTGGGGGTCAGGGAGGCCGGAGTCTGCGGAGGTCGGGGTCCGAGCGCGCCAGGTCGGGGTCGTGGTTGCGGTCGAGGGGGTCGGAGCCGGGTCCGGAGTGTCGGGGGTGGTGGGGCGTCGAGACCCGGCCATGGAGGCACAGGGCGGGCAGCCCCAGCGGCTCACCCAGCGGTCACCTGGACCAAAATCGGGGTGACCAGCCTCCTCGTCTTAGTTTGGAGAAACCCGAATTTCTGAGCCGCGCCCTGCCGTCGCGGCCGGGCCCCCCCCCCCCCCCGCCCCGGTCTGGGGCGGTGGGCAGACAGGAGCCCGCGCCGCGCGGGCAGGGGAGGTGGGCTACTGCGCGAAAGCGGGATGGGCGCGGACACCACGTCTTGGGCACCTGCCCAGGGGCAGCCCCTTTCCTTTCCAGCCCCCTCCACCGAACGTGCATCCCGAGTAGGGTTTGGACTCGGCTTGAGATCCCAGCTTGACAGTTGTAGGTGAAACGTGATGGTTCCCTGTCACTGTGACGTGCCCGTTTGTATGCATGCAGAAATGCAGCCACAAAGACTGGGCTGAACCCTGCCCATGGATGAAGGGTCTGCATTACCCCACACGATGGGGTATGCGTCTGTGGCTGGTGGCATGTACACCTGTGTACAAACATTTTCTCTGAAATTAAAATAAATCTTCTTTAAAGTAGTTTCCGTGTGGAAAAAAAATGTAAATTGAACTGATGCACCTTCTAGTTCTGAAATTTGCAGTGTTAATAACTCAAGGTAACTTTAGGCCTTAGGAGACAGTCCCTTTTAAATTTAGAAAAATGATTAAAAAAAATGATGCTTATGAGAAATTAGTGAAAGAATCCTGAGCTCTATTGATCCTCAGACTGGAAGAGAGGAAAGGAAGTCTGATGCAGGAGCGTACACCTTTGTAGTTCTCATCTCTTAAATATGCTTCCAGGTGGCGGTGTAATTGCAAGATGACTCACGCTGGATGTTTTTATTCTCCTGAGACCAACCGAGTGCTAGGTGAGGATCAGAGGACACTGTCATTGTGTCCAGCAGAGCCTGAATTACTGGATGCTGGACACCTTCAGAGGTCCCTGTGTGTCTGTGTGCTTTACAACCTTATTATTAAAAGTGTTACTGCTGATACAAAATTCAATTTTTGGAAAGTTATTTATTGGATAGGCTCCTAACAGTATTGAGGACAGGCTTCTCAATAAAGTGTATAGTTTTCGTAAAGGAAATAATTACTTAGTGGTTGCTGCAGATAAGGCCAACACTTCATTAACAGAAGTAAAAGGATGAAAAGAAACAGAAATGGCTCAGTTGCTGTCTAAACTTAATATTATGTCCCAGCTTTTCTATTTTTTTGTGTGATCCAGACTCCTCTTGTTAGAATTCTGAGTTTATGACATCTGTGTGCACACGTTTCTCTCCTTGCTGAAATAGAGCTGGAGAACCTGGTGACTGAGCTCCGGGTGTTTTTAGAGCCAGCTTCAAGTCCGCGTGCAGATGCACAATTATGGAATAGCACTTTGCACAATCAGAGACCGTCAGTCACAGAGTTATTACCTCCAGGATGAAATCCAGTCTGTCTTGCTCTCTGCAGACTGACCTCAGGCTTGCTTTCTTTTCTTCCTTTTTTTTTTTTTTCCCCTTTAAAATTTTAGGAAATACTAACATCTTTATCCTGGCATAAAGCAGTATTTTATACATTAACTCAATTTTACAAAAAAACCCATTTTATATACAGTTGTAAAGAAACTGCTGCACGGATAGCTCCAATGTAAAAATGGATTGTATTTTAAAAGCTCATTGAGTTTGATACATTGGAAAATATTTTCTCTGTAGAAAATAGTAAAAACCACATTTCCCAGGCTAGTCTAACAAGCCCATTGAAATCAAGTAATAACTAGATTGAAGATTTATAAATATGGTGTGGATTCTGGGATCCAGGAGAAAATTTGAGCTTCACTTATTGAAACATCCACATTTTCTTTGTGTAAAGTGAAATACCCATTAATCTTCCCCTTACTCTTGATTTCTGCCTGATTATTTTTCTGTAGGTCAATCCATAATCCACATCAAGGTTTTAACTGCTCCTTCCTAAAGGACAAGTACTGTGTTGTTTCAGTCTGCCTGATAAGGTATCCATTCCTAATCAAACTGTGAAATATTTTGGTTGTTATTAAAATATACTCAGTACTTGAGCAAAACCAGATTTATAATCTATACAACACATGAGCTGTCAGTCATCAACTTCTCCTGAATCCCTGTGACTTGATGGGAAGCCATAGGAGTGGGAGGAAAAGTGGTAAAATTGACAAGTGGATCCAGAGAATAAAGCCAAGAGAATTTCTGAAAACAGAAACATCCAGGACTGAAGGATGGAACTGAGATCCGAACAGAGTAAGGACACATTGCTCAGGCTTTCTTTTTGACTTTATCCCTTACCACTCCCTTTATGAACCCCTTATGAGTGTCCCCCATATGTGCTGGGTTCATTTCAACTTCTGAGTCTCTACCCTTCTGATTCCAGCTCAACTTTCAAGATCCGGTTCGTTTTGGGGCCTCACCAGGGGAGTCTTGCCTAACTTCCAGCCTCTTGGCCCTCAGTGTGAGTATCACTTACGAAGGCCTTCAGTTCTGAAGGCTGTTCATAATCTTTGCTAATTTACTAAGACCCTTTCTTCAAGTCAGCAGAGAGGAGCCTCTCTTGATTTCTGTCCCCAAAGGTATAAAAGCATAGGAAATATCTAAGTAAAACATAGGAAAGGTAATTATGATTTTGTGGAAGTTTTGTTTCAATGACATACATGCTTCACAGAAATATATTTCTTCTGTAGGACATTCTCAAAAAAGTTTAAAAAATACTCATGTAGGACAGCCCTGACTGACAAAAAGACAAGACATAAGTGTTAGATACTGAAATGCAGATTACTAGTACTGTCCAAGGCAGTGTCTAACTGGAAAAATTAAAGAACTACTAGATTAAAAAAAGCTGAGGTGGTATGTGTGTTTATAATAAAACGTGAAACCACATTTTCACAAAAGTCTCTTCTTAAAAAAATTATTTGAGAGAGAGCACATGATGGTGGGGCAGGGGGCCGGGGTTGGTGGAAGGTGGGAGGAGAAGGAGAAGCAGACTTTTTGCTGAGGAGCCCAGACCCAAGACTCGATCCTAGGACTCCGAGATCATGACCTGAGCTGAAGGCAGACACTTAACCAACTGAGCCAGCCAGGTGCTCCAGAAATGTCTTTTTTTTTTTAAGTTCTTAAAAAAAAATTTTTTTTTTAAAGATTTTATTTATTTGTCAGATCACAAGTAGGCAGAGGCAGGCAGAGAGAGAAGAGGAAGCAGGTTCCCTGCTGAGCAGAGAGCCTGATGAGGGGCTTGATCCCAGGACCCTGGGATCATGACCTGAGCTGAAGGCAGAGGCTTTAACCCACTGAGCCAACCAGGCGCCCCAAGTTCTTAAAATTTTTAAATGATCTGTACACTCACCTTGGGGCTTGAACTCACAACCCCACGACCAAGAGTTGCAGGCTCCACTGACAGCCGAGTTACCCTTTCACAAAGGTTTCTGTAAAACTAGTAAAGACTATTGTTGTGTTGCGGTGTGAGTTTGGTTTCTTAGCCTGGTAACTAGCAACATCAATATTACTCAATTCATTAAAGTTTTGTTTAGGAAAAGGTAGTTTTCATGATCTCAGGTATTCCTGGGGAGGGCATGTTTCCACTCTCTAGCTTCTCTCGTGGCTCTTTGTTGAAGGTTCTGAGCTTGGCTAGCCGGCCGGGGACTGGGGGCGCAGGTGGGGCTGGACAGGGAGAATGCAGGAAAGAGCACAGTGCTCAGAGTCCAAACACTTGGCCCGCTGACCTTGGGTGAGTCTTTTCCCTGTACGCATTCCATCCTGTAGGTGCAGAAGGTGACACCGGCCTTCTTGCTGAGTTGGTGTGGGGGTCCAAGGAGAGAACAAATAGAACAGATATTTGGAAAAATGCTCCATCGAAAGATGTCAAAATAGAGTTTAACCCCTCCATCATTTCCAAAAGGATTTGAGGCAGCTAAATGTAAGATGGCTGTATTGTTCATATTTCTGAGCCGTGGGCTCCATGGTCCTTTATTTAACCCTGACTCGGCCACAGGACTGTGTTCCTGTGCACTCCGGGGCCGGCAGCCCTGAATGCCATGCTTCCTGTTGGTCTTCGTGAGCGGGGAGCTTCCAGTACCTGTGGAGTAACCTGGCAGTCTACCGGCCTGGCGTCCCACACATGTCTCTGGTGCCCACACCTGCTCCCCGTCTCCAAACCTTCCGTTCCTTCTATCAGCCTTCGGGATACGCCTGGCAGTGGAGGGGGTGACAGTAGGCAGATCTAAGTGCAAGGACAGGATGCCTGTTTTGCCACAGGAACCCTTCCTCTCAGACACGAACAGAGAGCGGTGTCTGCCTTCCTTGGCTGCAAGCAGCCCTTTTTTCAAGGTGGCATCTCCGGAGATTTTCTGAAGGAACTGAAGTGAGCCAAGGGAACTAGATGGTCCTTTTCCAACCATGCACCTGGGATAGCCTGGAGTGGCTTGTGCTTGCTGCTCTCCCTTTGGTGGCCGGCCACACTGAAACACCACATAGGATGCTGAGCTTCTTGTGCAAATATCTTCCCTGAAGCACTGGGTGTCAGAGCATAAAGAATGCAGCAGGGGCCTGTGCTGATCTGGAAACAGCATCAAGATGCATTATTAAGGGGGCGCTGGAGTGACTCAGTCGTTAGGCGTCTGCCTTCTGCTCAGGTCATGATCCCAGGGTCCTGGGATGGAGCCCTGCATCGGACTCCCTTCTCAGCTGGGAGCCTGCCTCTCCCTCTGCCCCTCCCACTCGCATGTGCTTGCTCTCTCAAATAAATAAAATCTTAAAAAAAAAAATACACACACACACACACACACACACACACACACACATATGTTATTAAGTAAAAAAATGCATGTCACAAAACTGCATGATAGGATTCCTTTTCATAAATAAATCAATGTACATGCATACATTATTTTCCTGGTAGGATAGAAAAGCATAAAGCTTTGGGGGGTAGGACAGTGGTGAGAAGGGGGCTACTTTTTCCCTTTGATACTTTGGTGTTTGCATTTTCTAACTATGAGTATTTGTTTCAAGTGTCATTTTAATCTTGCTCTCTTTTTTTGTATTGATGTTATGTTTTTTAAGTGCTCATGTTTTTTGAAGTACACTCAAAAACCATCAAAATATTCATGAGAATTTAGTCATAATAAAAATGTGCCACATAAAGCAGTGTTGTGCATATTTAATTGACATTAAATATATATATATATATATATTTTTTTTTTTTTTCAAATCTCCTTTTCATTGCCTGTACCCCTGTGTCCTCAGATTGCTCGCTCTGTGCACACACACCCTCTGCCTCATTTGGTTAAATTCATCTGGGGAATAAAGGGCAAAAAGACATTCCTATTTATTAACTTTGAAAAGTAGCTAAATAATTAATAGCCCCTGGAGTCTGCAGGGTAGACAACAGGCCCTTTGGGCAGCCTTCCTCATTCTCAGTTTCATATATGCTGTTCATTCGTCTGGCATTATGATAATCATAAAGAATAGTCAATGGTAAAACACAATTATGAGTGTTAACAAGGAAAATTCTAATCATGAGAAAATGTGTTTTCAGAATGTATGCACAGGGCATATAGAAGTAATGGTCTAATGGCAAGACTTAAAAATTTTAATAATTTAATTCTCTGGATCTCTTCAGTTAATTATTTTTATTTGGAAGTCATGCTTTTTATCAAATAATACTAAACGTGTAGGCAAACGTGAAGCATTATAATAGCCTCAATTAAAAAAAAAAAGTTGCTTGAATGAGCCCGTGGATGCCAGTCACTAATAACAAAAGAGCGATACCGAAGCTCTTAGCTTCTTTTTGTGATGTGTGGAGCAGTGCTAGGCTAAATCAAGACTAGCCATTGAGGGGTGCCTGGGTGGCTCAGTCAGTTATATGTCTGACTCTTGATATCGGCTTAGGTCATGATCTCAGGGTAGTGGGATCCAGCCCTCAGCTTCTCACTCAGTGGGGAGTCTGCTTGTCCCTCTCCCTCTGCACCCCGCTCTTCTTGTGCTCACTGTCTCTCTCAAATAAATAAAGTCTTAAAAAAAAAAAAAAGAAGACTGGCAGTTGAGGGCCTTGCTGGCCCTTTGAGTGCAAATAGGGTTTTTATCCTCGTACAGAGGAGCAGCCTTTCTGTATGCATTTCTGAAATATAAGGATGTCCACTTTTCCTGCAACACCTCTGACCTTTCAGAAGATTTTTTTCTTTATCTCCAAATTATTGACAAATATTGTTCTGTGGCAAATATGCTAACAGCTGGAGATAGGTGTGTTTGAAAGGTTTAGCCACAGAGTTTCAGCAAAACCGTTTTCTTCCTTTGGTTTCTGAGAGCCCAGCCTCCCTGTTCTTTCTGGCAGTGGCATAGCTTCTCAGCAGGGGTTTCTGTAGTCCTAGAGTCACGGCTAAGGGCCAACACCGGGCATTGTTTTAAGTGTTCTACACAGATTGTACTATTTAATCTCAACAACCTTGTGTGGTGTGTACTGTTACCTACCTGCATTTCACAGGTGACAGACTGAAGCATGGGACAGTAGAGGTCATGGGGCTGGTACATGGAGGGAGAGCTGGGTGCGTGACCCCTACACTACTCAGAGAGGCCTGGCATTAGTCTGAAAAGTACCCACTGTTGAGGTTCTTAGGGATCAGAAGAAGAAATGGAGGAAGTCCTTTAAATTGATTTTTTATCCTTGCCCTTTTAGTGGGTGTGAATCCTTATTCCCCGCCTGTGAAACCTTCACAGGTGAGCCTGGAGGGAGGGCTTCAGGAGCCACAGCAGGAATCAGAGAGCCAGTTCATTTCTCTGAGAGGCCCTTGTTGAAATGCAGCATTTTGCCCAGAAGGGAAGCAGAGTGAGTTAGGTGCAACCTGGAGATGTGCTTCTCAATCGAGTGGCTTCCCTGAGAGGTGGTGAGTGAACGAGGCCAGCCCCAGCCCCAGAGGGCTTCCTGGGTGCCACAGTGGGTCAGGAGGCCCAGCCAGGTTATGTGTGTAACTGTTCCTGTCTGTCTCATGAGGGCTTCTAGACTGAAAGCTCATATAAGTCCAGGATTCTGGAGTAAGAAAGAGCCAGACTTGTTTTATACAGGAGTGTTGATTCCTCCTGTAGCTGCTCCAGCCCAGTCGGCGGGCTAAGGGAGCCCCAGACCTCTCACTGAATGAGGCTGGACAGCACAGCGTCAGTATCTAGGGATAGAGAGGAAGGGTTAGCTTAGGGAGGCTGCAGGGGCTCCTGTTCGGGGTCTGATTTTCCAGGGAGGGCACCTGGGCTGTGTAGAGACCTTCCATTGGCATACCCCCCAAAGGGTGTGGATAATTGATTGCTCTTTCATATCCGAGGCCCTAATAAATATTGCCTATTTGACCCCTTCTCTGAGAGGGGGCACGCTGTTTTCTCTGCAGCTCAGAGCAGACGTGGTGTGAGTCCTTCTGTTTCAGATCCTCTGCTTGATGAGGAGGGAGTGGTCAAGATGACTTCTTGAGGTCTTGAGGTCCTGGTAGTCTAGGGGTGCAATGTTGATGATTTCCATTGTCACTATGTAATATTTGATTTGGTTCAGGAAGGGTGGAAGAGAGGAGTCACAGCCCCAAAGCATAAGACCTTGGCTTTGCTATAGCTTTAGAAAGAGTTATTACACAAGATTTTAAACACACACAGAAGAAGAGCACCACCGTTGACCACCACTGCTGACCCTTGAACTGTGCAGTTCCACTTAGATGCGGATTTGTTTTGATAAATTGAGCACAGTCCTGTAAATGTATGTTCTCTTCCTGATGATTTTCTTCTTCTTCTTCTTCTTCTTCTTTTTTTTTTTTTAAAGATTATATTTACTTACTTGACAGAGAGAGAGAGAGAGAGATCACGAGTAGGCAGAGAAGCAGGCAGAGAGAGGGGGAAGCAGGCTCCCTGCTGAACAGGGAGCCTGACTCGGGGCTCAATCCCAGGACCCTGAGATCGTGACCTGAGCGGAAGGCAGGGGCTTAACCCACTGAGCCACCCAGGTGCCCCCTTGATGATTTTCTTAATGGTATTTTCTTTTCTCCAGCTTACTTCATTGTAAGAATACAGTGCATAAGACCATATAATATACAAAATACGTGTTCATCAACTATTTATGTTATTGGTAAGGCTTCCGGTGAACTGCAGGCTATCAGCAGTTAAGCTTCAGGGATGTTAAAGGTTATACATGGATTCTTGACTGTGGGGGGAGTCAATGCCCTCAACCCCCATGTTGTTCACAGGTCAGCTGTACAGCAATCCCCACGTACTCACTGTCTAGCTCTACCAGCCATCAACTCCTCCGTTCTTGTCTTACTACTTACTTACAACTCCTCCCTCTTTGGACTATTTTGAAACAAATCCAAGGTATTATTTTATTTATAGTATGTGTATTTATACTTCAGTATGTAGCTCTAAATGATGAGAACTCTTGTTGCAAACATTGATGCAAACCCATCATCTCAACTAAACAAACAATTATTAATAATCATCAAATACGCAGTTAATGGACCCAAGTCTTGCAAATTCTTTTTTAACAGCTGGCTTGTGTGCAGCAATATCCAATAAGGTCTACAGATTAAATTTGGTTGATATTTCTCAAGTCTCTCTTTTTAGGAAACATTGTTAAGAAAGTGTAATAAACAGAGAAGAGTGCACAAATCCTTACAGGTACAACTCAGTGAATTGTTTCCTGTGAGCCCACCACCCGTGTCATGAAATAGAACATTGCCCGGACCTCAGTGGCATCTAACTGTAGTTTTAATTTGCATTTTTCTGATGATTAATCATGTTGAGCCCTTTTAAGATTTTTTTTAGCAGGGGCATTGGGATATTCTGTTTTATGAAGTGCCTTTTCAAGTCTTTTGCTTCTCCCTCCTTTAAAAATTGTGTTTCCTTTTTCTTATTGATTTGTGGAATTCTTTATGTATTCTGAATATGAGTGCTTTGTTGGATACATGTACTGCAAATTTCTTCTCCCACTGTGTGGTTTGCTTTTGCTCTCTTAATGGTGTCTTGATAAGCAGAAGTTCTTAATGAAATCCAATTCATCAATTGTCCCCTTTATGGTTTGTGCTTTTTGTGTCCTACTTTAGAAGTCATTCCCTATCCTCAAAGGCATGAAGATATGCTCCTAAGATATTGTCTGGAAGTTTCAGTGTCTCGTCTTTCCAGGATATGTCTACAGTCCTCCTAGAATTTAGGTGTTTTTTTTTTTTTTTTTTTTCAAGTTTATTTGTTTAAGTAATCTCTACACCCAATGTGAGGCTTGAACTCATGACCCTGAGACCCAGTGTTGCATGCCCTTCCTATTGAGCCAGCCAGGCAACCCTAAAATTTAGTTTTGGAACTGGTGTGAGGTAGGGGTCAAGGCTCATTTGTTTATCCATGTTTATATCCAGATGGTCCAGCACCATTTTGAAAAGACCATTCCTTCCTCTTTGTTGTACAGTGTGGTGTCACTATCAAAAATTAGAGGCCTGTACGTCTGTGGGTCTGTTTCTAAACCCTCTTTTTTCTATTGGTCCATTTGTGTATCTTTACACTTTTGGTGACAAAAGTTTCTGCTAATACCATACTGGCTTAAGCGCTGTAACTTTATAATAAGTTTTGCCATCTGGTAGTGTAAATTGTTCAACTGTGTTTTTTTCTTCAACATCGCCATGACTCTTCTGGCCGTTTGCATTTCATAAAAAAAATGGAGTCATCTTGTCAATTTCCACAAAAAATGCCAGAGATTTTTGACTAGAAAAAAATCCATAGATCAATTTGGGGAAAACAAATATCTTTGTAATAATTGAATCTTTGTGCCTAGGAGCACACATGCTTTCCCATTAACATAGGTCTTCTTTAGTTTTCCTTTTTTTGTTTTATTTACTTATTTATTTATTTGACAGAGAGAGATACAACCAGAGAGGGAATACAAGCAGGGGGAGTGAGAGAGGGAGAAGCAGGCTCTCTGCTGAGCAGGAAGCCTGGTATGGGGCTTGATCCCAGCACCCTGGGATCATGACCTGAGCTGAAGGCAGACACTTAACAACTGAGCCACCCAGGTGCCCCATTCTTCAGTTTTTCTTCACATTGTTTCTGGATTCTCTGGAGAGGTCTTGCACATCTTTTATCAGATTTATTCCTATGTGTTGGATTTTTTTTATGCTAATGTTAAGTGGTATCTTGTTTAAAATTTTGTTTTCCTCTTCCTGTCCTAATGTTAAGATTATTGACAGGTAGTTTATCATGAAAGATAAATTCAGGGACGCCTGAATGGCTCAGTCGTTAAGTATCTGCTTTCGGCTCAGGTCTTGTTCCCAGGGTCCTGGGACCAAGCCCCACACCCAGCTCCCTGCTCAGTGGGGAGCCTGCTTCTTCCTTTCCCTCTGCCCTACCCACTCCTCACTGCTGCTTACTCTTCTTTCTCTCATGTTCTCCGTCTCCCAAATGAATAAATAAAATCTTTAAAAAAAAAAAGGTAAATGCAAAGTCCTATATCAGAACTATTTTTAGTCTCAAACTTAGCATGTTTTTACAGCTTATACTTGTTTTCCACTTACAAATAATTTAATAGTTACAGTTGGTCCTCCATTCTTTTAAAGAATCAGACTCAAACTCTACGTTTGGAAGAATTGGGACCAGGGTGACTCCAGAAATCTTTTTAGGTGAGGAACGAAGGATTCTCCTGAGAAGAATCCATCTTAAGGCAGCGGGAGCCAGGCTGGACCCACTTGACCCCGTAACAAAGCCCTTCCCCGAGGGAGGGAGACCGTGTGGCATCTGTCACTCATTTGTCTTCTAGCTCGGGTGTCCGCAACTCATGTCTTATTCCTGGGAGGACACTGTGGAGAAGGGAGGGCTGCAGGTAAAAAATGGAAAGAACTCTTTTATTTTCATTATTATTTTTTTTCAAAATTTTATGTAAATTCTAGTTAGTTAACATATAGTGTGATATTGGTTTCAAGAGTGGAATTCAGTGATTCATCACTTTTCTATGACACCCAGTGCTCATTACAACAGGTGCCCTCCTTAATACCCATCCCCCATCTGGCCCATTTCCCACCCGCCTCCCTCCATCAACCCTCAGTTTGTTCTCTATCTTTCTCTTCTCTTCTCTCCCTCTCCCATATGTTCATCTGTTTTGTTGGTAAATCACTCTTTTAGTGATAATTTCAGAAAACACAGGGCAAACTCTCTGGGGCAGTGTATTACGCCAGGAGGGCGTTGTCCCTTGCCTCACAGCACAGCTCCTATGGCTTTGGCTCTGTGTGGTGGGAGTTAGCAGAGGCTTTCCCAGGGCATCGGTGGTAGGAACAGCAGGTTCCTCATGTGGGCTACTTGCCTCGTGCTAGGTACTGTTCTGAGTACTTGACAAAGACCAATTCACTGAATCGTCGCACGATTTTACCAAGGTGGAAACTGAGGCACAGAGCGGCTAGATAACTTGCCCCGGGTCTCAGAGCTCCCAGATGGCCAAGCCAGGATTCAGAGCCAAGCTGGCAGGTCCCAGAGCCCGTGCTCTTGACAAGATGTGGCCGCACAGGTGATGGCGGCAGAGAGGGGCTAAAGTAGGAGAGCGGGAATGGAGCGAGGACCCTGCGGCATGAGATTTCCCTTGAGGACTGTGAGAAATAGCTTGGGGTGGGGCGGGGGCTGCTTTAGTGGGGGCCAAATTAGCAGTTTAAGGTCAAGAGAAGTGAAGCAGGTGAGGCCATCATAATTTGACCCCCGATCAGATTTCCAGACTTATGAAACTTTACATTGATTTGTTTTTTAATTTTATCACCTGCAAATTTCCTTGGAGTGAGTGCAGTCATGACTTGTGGTCTGCTCTTTCTCTGGGGTGACAGGCACATCTATATTTAGAGCGATAGTCATGCTTCGGTGATGGATCAGCGTGTGCCTTCAAACACGGTCGTGTGGTAAGGAAGTGCACGTGTAGCTTTAGGAGCAGAGAAATCACCAACGTGCTCTAGGCTCAATGCACACACACCAGAGGGACTTCTCTGCAGACTTCCTGATGAAGCAGGTGCACTGCAGCAGCGCGGGGACAAGGATTTCCAGCTGGGCCAGGATCACAGGCACATGGGGCACCTGTTGTGTCTGTGCATGAGGCATTTAGGGCTTCATGGCCCCCCACGCCAAGACCATTGATTCTGATGGGATTTCCTTTAACCCCGTCCATTCTCTTGTCTCCCACATCTTGTGTGTCACGGGGCTCCCGTGATTCTACCCTTTCAACGGTTTTCCATCTGTCTCTTCTTCCTCCTCCTCTGTTGCTCTGGGGAGTTGCGATCCCAGATGTGTTTTCACCTGGTTTGGACCTCTGGCACGTTTTGCTCTCTTCTCTCTTAGTTGCCTTTGCTGCTTTCAGAATTATCATCGTAGACAGAAAGCCATCCTGTCAGCTCCCTCCTTAAGAATATGTGCATGGCTCCCACAGCTCAGAGATAGGTTGAGGCAGCTCTTTTGGAACTGGACCCTGCCTTCCTTTCAGGCCCTGTCTCCCTCATGCCTGCATCCGGGGCTGCTGGAGCCCGTGTTCTACTTTCATACATTGCGCCTCGTTGTGCTGCTCCCCTACGGGGTGCCTGCCCCACCACCCCTCTTTGTGCCTTTGCCCAACTGGCCAGCCCTTCACTTTCCTTAGAGATTGTTCCCACACTTGTCTTGAGCAGACAGCACGGTATACTTCCAGAGGCATGGGATAAATGTCTGCCTTCCCACTGGACTCAAGTCTGTGCGGGATTATTCCTCCCCACGTGCCCAGCAAACTGCAGGCGTCTATCCGCTGGAGGCCTCCCCAACTTCAGCCAGCCAGCCAGCCATCCCTTCCTTCCTCTCATGCTCCCTGAGCACTTGCGGTAGGCAAGGCATCGCTCTAGCAGCTGGAAAAGTGAGCTTGTATATTAGTGAGAGAAGGCAAGCAAGGAAGACAGAAACAAATTGGGTGGTGTGAAGCAGAGTAGGGTCATGTGACCCATGAGTGGGTAAATCCTCGGAGGGCCAGAGAGGGCCTGGTCTGAGGGACGTCCTGGAGGCTGTGACTTAAGCCAGCCACCCCCAGGAAAATCAAGGTAAAGAGCATTCCGGGCAGTAACAACAGATAATGCAAAGGCCTCCGGCTAACACTGAGCTGACAGAGCACTGATGATCTGAGGCCCAGGTGGTCACAGGGCAAGGCGGAGAAAATATCTCCAAGAGACAAGTAGAGAGAAAGGTCATAGCTGGTTTTGGAGTCAAAGGTAAGTCGTTCTCCGAAAGGTACTGGATACTGGCAGTCTGTCTGTCAGTCTTTCTGTAAGGTCAGGATGGCCCGTGTGAGGGAGCTGTGCTGTTTCAGTTTCTCCTCTTCTTGGGGCCTTCATTTTGCCCAAGGCACACACACTTCATGTAACCGCAAGAATGTGAATATTCCTACTGGGATTGAAATACGCCGATTTTTACCTTTTGCAGTGGAAAGGCCCTTAGCTTACCCCTCCGTCATCATTCCCCAGCTTGCTTTTCTCTTCTTCCCTTACCAGTTCTCCTTCCCTTCTCTTCCCTTCCCTTCCCTTCCGTGTGCTTTGGCTTGGGCTGAGCTGTCTGCACGTGGAGCTGTAGCCTCAGGTTCAGCGACCAGAGCTGTTTGGAGGACGGCCGGCTTAGGCAGATGGTGTGTGGCAGCTACACAGCCCATTGCAGGAAGGACGAGTGTGACCATGGAAAGCTGGAGTTGGGGCTCTCAACAGCCCATTGGTCAGCATTGCTTTCTGACTCCAATGTCCCCTGGAAACCCTGAGTTTAGGGTCAGGAGACCCACACTAGCTCTGTTTCTTAGAGAGGTGCTCCCCAACACAGCCAAGATAACAGGAGGAGAGCCACTCTTTCTTTTCCCCAGTGGGTTGGGGGGTCAGGATTGGACCCCATGGAAGGGCTCACGTCTTGTGGCTGTGTTAACCCAGGGGGTTGGCCACACCGAGGGCATGTCTAGACAGTGTAGCAGACCCTGCTAGGGTCCAGTGATCTATTTCTGTGGGTGTTTTCCCTTTTAATTAGGTTCCTGGTTATTCCTGTGGGAGTTGACCATCTAGAAAACTTATATAACTATACAGTATAATAATTTAGTATCGAGAGGAATTTGGACTTCTAAAGTTTTCGACCAAGATGACAGAGACCCACGATGACCAGGTGTCTTGCCCAGGTGTCAGAGCGAGGTCTAACAGTCTTGTGTTCCTGGCTTCCAGGTCAGTTCTGTTCCCAGTGACTGCTGTCAGTCATTAAAGAGGGAGGTAGCAAACTGGTGACCTGAGATTTTTTTTTTTTTTTAAAGCTTATAGTCCTTGTTTAAACACTGAGAGATTACACATGAGAATCTGGATTTCTGGTTTCTTTGGAAAGTGCCAAGCCCATGCTTCTGCCAGACTTAACTGTTGGTGTTGACAGTGGCTTCTGCCTTCATGAGGTCATGTGTGCTATAGTTCAGCATGGTCCCCACTGTTCTCTGCGTCCTCCCCAACATTGAGGCTGACAGCCAGTGGCCATTTAGGGTTAAACTTGTGCTGTCGTAGTTCTGACAGTAGAATTAAGAAGCAAATGATCTGTCTCTCATATCCATGTCTCTCTTAAACATGGGATGTATTTCAAGACGAATGGATATTTTTTAAAAAGTAAAGTGCTTCAGGGCCAGAGGAATACAGTTTGAGGTGATATTATGAAACAGGCCTGTTAGGCACCTGTAGGCGTTAGAAGGTGCAACTCTCAATACCGTCATTGTCGGAAGAACTCTGGGTACGTCTTTTCACTGGGGGGCTGCGGTCTGCCCTTGACAAGTTTTGAAAGGAGATTTTCGTAGCAAAGTTGGGACCCAGAGAGAGGACATGGGACCCTTCTCTCCCCTTGCCCCACAGCAGAGATTCTAAAAGAAAGATCAGTCTGTTTAGATCCTGAGCCCAGTTGTGCTTTGGAAACTCTCCACACTGGCTTTCGGGAAGATTCCCTTGATCCGTTCCACGGACCATCACGCAGCAGAGCTACTGGGGAAGCCGGAACTCAGGGCTCCTCTGCCATTTGCTGACTTGACACTGACGTTGCCTCAAGGACATCCACTTCTAATCCAGAGAAATAAATTGCAAATAAGCAACAGCCCAAACGTCCCACACTTGTGGTTCCCCGGGACAAAAGGTGCCGTGCTTTACCTGCCCAGTCCCACAGATGGTGCCGCTGTGGGGTTCATCCCTGCCCATGAACTTCTTTCTAGTCTCAGCCTCTAGCCGTCCTTCAGCTGTACCAACTAATATTCCTTTTGTGAAGCCAGGAGACTCCATAAAGCTTGAAAATAATTCTGCAATATTGTGCTGCACATAATTGAAATGTCACGAGCCATCTAGAGAGCAGGTGAACCAGTTCTCTCTTGCTTCTATTGGTTTAGTCTGTTTACTTTTCTGGTGCGTGTCCCTGACACCTGGGCCGGTAGACCTGCTGAGGAATGCTTCCTTCCCAGGTTTCCACAGGCATGGCTATTTGTCATGCCTCAGAAGCTGCTTGGCTACAGGTAAGGAAGGCTGCCCTTTTGGGAGGGATAATTATGGCCAGTGACCTCGAGCTTGAAGCCTGGCCTTACTCTGTGCACCAACTCTGCACCCGAACTCAGGTGTGATTCAGGAAGTGATCTGTTTTTGTGTATCCATGTGGATGATTTCCTTACTGCTTTATGGAAGGGAAACAGCCTCGGGTACTGCTGAGGAGACAGGGTTCTGAATCAGGCCTTTTGCCTGGCTGAGTGCAGGGCTTGGAGGTGGAGTCCCTGTACAGGAAGGATTAAGTCGAGGGAGGAGTCATGGTCATTAGGGGACCAGACACCTGGCAAAACCAGGCACAACCACCCACCTCCTCCCTGACTCACCCCCAAAGCATGATTGAAGTGAAGGGAGCATGTGGCAAGCAGGGATCTGATGCAGTGAGGTGGGCGGGGCCTGAACCCCATCCCTTCCCACCCCCAAGACCCCATTGGTTGCTTTTTTTCCAGGGAGCTGGAAACTTGAGTATCTCGAAATAGATCTTGACCAGTGAAGTCTGTCTTGGCCTAGTGTAGCCTTGTCATGTGAGCAGCCTGATGAAGTAGAACTAGCAAGGACTAGCTCGACTTTTTAGGGGGCTTGTGAGGCTATTTGTCTTACCAGGAATCCCATGGGCCTAGGATTATCCAGGAGTCAACCCATTCCACGGTGCCTGCAGGGGAGGCCCCGTTGTTAACCAGGCTTCCTTGAGCAGATTAGGGTGGCCCCTTCCCTTGGCTCTGTCTGACTCTCCTCAGAGAGAGTTTTCCCTCTGACATGATCCAAGAGAGTGGGCTGGTTAGCATTACGAGAGATTCTTCCTGTTCCATACCTCTTCTGTCATATGTAAGAGGGTAATGGAAGAAAACCCCTCAATGGCCAGACATCAAAGCTGTGGTCATTATACCAGTCGTGGTAAGTGAATGTGTGTTCCAATACAGACAGCGGTTTAGCCGGGTTTGTTTTTAAACGAAGCATTCGGCTTGTATATGATGCTTGAAACATCGAGCATCAAAATGCAGGGTCATATTTGGATGTGAATGCCACCTGTGTTTTCACGATAATTGCCATTTTTATTATGTGTATGGTAGCACAGGTGTGTTATATTAAATGACATAGATGACATGTGAGGTGCAGAGTGAGTTAAATAATGAGCGTTGCTTCTTGGGGCCTGGGTAAGATGTACCAGTTTAGCAGATGAGGTCATCTGAGTCACAGAGAAAGGTCACCTTCGCCTACCTGTCAGAATGTGTAGAAATCACAACTATCAGCAGCGCCATCCAGGGGATGCTGAACTCGTTTCTTGCCCCTCCCTCCCTGCACCCCACCTTCCACCCCTCCTGCAGGCTGGGGATCATTCTGTGTAGTAAAGTCCCACCGGTGAGAAGCCCCAGGGTGCCGTGGGTCTGGACCCTGTCTGAGCCCTTCCCTGGACCCACGGCCAGAAGTGGGGTGTGGTCTGGGGAGTAGCCCAGACATGTACCAGCTGGGGCATGTGGTGAAGATCCCTTCCCTTCATTCCTACACTCTCAGGGAAGGGTCTGCCCCTCTGGAGCCAAGGTTGTGGTCCCCCTCCCCGCAATACCCCAA
The DNA here is from genome assembly GCF_002288905.1 of Enhydra lutris kenyoni. Classification (NCBI taxonomy): domain Eukaryota; kingdom Metazoa; phylum Chordata; class Mammalia; order Carnivora; family Mustelidae; genus Enhydra; species Enhydra lutris. Next base: position 30,542,603 of record NW_019154108.1, on the reverse strand, counting down.
TGGTGTTGTACCTGCCTCAACATCCCCTTTGTGCTGGCCTGATTTGGTGATCTCAGAATTACAGGCTGAGCCTAGGGGGTGGGGGTGGGGTGCCACACAGAGCCCCTCACAGCATGTCTGCCTGCCGAGCCCAGGCCACCAGCCCCAGGACCCAGGCCTGCTCCAGCCTGGCAAAGGTCTCCTAGGTCAGTGGCTCCAGATGACAGCCAGGCTGGCCTAAGGGGCTCTGCTGGAAGTGCCCAAGAGACCATGACCCCAAGGTTAAGTGGGGGAAGCTCCGCATACAGAAACGCTGAGACCAGGCTTGCCATGGCAGAGCCCTCCTCTGCGTGTTCCCCTCCACACTTGCCCCTCCTCGGGTCTCCCTGAGCTTCCAGAAGTGCTGCCCAGCTGTGGGAGGCCATCCAACAGCGTTTCAACAGCTTCTCCAAGGATCAAAGACTCCCCAGCTGAATGGGAATCTGTGGTCTGAGAATTTAATTGCTTTCTGCAGCTCCCCTTACTCCTCCCGCCCCAACCCCAGTAGTAGACAAAATATTGGGCCAAAGGGGCAAACAATGGTGGGAGAGGGTCTCCCGATCTCATTTCCAGCCGGACTTTTCCCTTCCTGAACCTTCCCTGCGGGAGTGTGGAAATACTATTAGTGGCTCTGACACCTGCTGGCCGTCCCGGAAACTGCGCCCTGAGAGGAGGCCCTTCTGCTTGGATCATATTTAGGGGCTGTAGCTTCCCTACTTCTGATTTTTTTTTTTTTGAAAGATTTTATTTATTTATGACAGACAGCAAGAGAGGGAACACAAGTAGGGGGAGCTGGAGAGGGAGAATCAAGCTCCCTGCTGAACAGGGAACCAATGTGGGACTCGGGTCCCAGGACCCTGGGATCGTGACCTAAGTTGAAGGCAGACCCTTAATGACTGAGCCACCCAGGCGCAACCCCTTCTAATTTTGATAATGTAAGATGTACTTTATACGTTATTATTGTGAATCAGATTATTTGTAAATAACATACTTTGGCAAATACACATGGATAGAAAATTTACAAAGATGTACCAGCACTGTAAAGGGAGCGTAGCCAGGTCTGGGGAGGGGGGCTTCTTTGACTGTGTACCTTTCCGTTCTCTCCGAAATCTATTTTAAACAAAAAGGGGTGTGTTATTTTAGTGTTTGTAGCCGAGGTACCGCGCTGGGGCGGGAGGCCCAGTGTGCAGGACATTCCCTGGGGTGCCCCTTCCCTCCCCATTCCTTGTTTGGGCACCTTTAGTGCCTTCATGCATGTGGAGGGAGCACGGTGTGGCTGGACTCACTCTGAACTTGGTTACGAGTGGAAGTTGGTCCTGGAGCAAGTGGTAGCTCCTGCAGTGGCTCTCCTGCTGGGCCTGGGCTGCTCACCTCCAGGGGCAAGCTCAGGGCAGGGGCTCCAGGTGGAGAGCCAAGCCCTCACTCAAGTCCCTGGAACCTCACAGGCGAGAGAGGCCAATTCCTTCCCCCCACCTCCACCCCACTGACATAGGGAGCAGGGCTGTGGGTGGGTGTGGCCTGTGGCTGGCTGGCAGGAGAGCCAGGTCTGATGAAGACACACACCTTCCCTGTGCCTCTCACTGTCCGATACCAATAGGTCCTAACCCCGGTGAACAGACTTGCTGCTTTCCCACTGGGCCCCCACTGATGACATGCCTGCTTTGACGATCTGTTGAGGGCACCCACTTTTCGAGTATGTGCTCGGGGACAGCAGACACTCCTCGCTTGACTGGGTCTCTTCCTCCAGCTCTCCACTGGCAGCCCAGAAACCCTGGGTGCTGAGTGCCTTAAGGAGCATTCAAGGTACTCAGGAGCAGAGTCTTGGTCCCCCAGTGCTGGGCTGGGTCCACGCCAAGGGGAGCTCCTTCCTGCACTTGCTGTGTGGTCGCTGAAGGCTGGGATCAGAGCACCGCAGCAGAGCTCCTTGGCAGCCATTCTTCCGGGGAAGAAAATTATAGCAACAGTCAATGGTTGGTCTTTAGACCCAGAGGACATGTTTCAGCTCCGGTGACTGGCTGTTTTAGGGTGCTGATAGCACAAGTGCTGTCCCAGTATTGGTTCCAGTGTCTGCTGTCTTTTTGACTCCAAACAGCCAGGCCCCTGACCTGCTGATAATCTCCCTCCTCTGGGCAGCACCCCTGTTGCCTTTCAGGACAATCAGAGCTCCTCCCTTTGCCTTTCCCCCTTCCTGCTCCTGCTGGCCAGATCACAGGTCTCTGGCAGACTTCATGGAACCCGGAGGGTGGAGGCCACATGCCCAGGAAGACAGCAGAAGGCTGAGACCCTGATGGCCTCACAGAGCTGCTCTCCACGATGCACCTCTAGTCTCCAATAAAGGAGAAGAATAAATGCAGGCGTGTCAATGATCAGGTTTCCCGTTACATGAAGCCAAACCTATTGGAACTGATGTAGGGACCTGCCCAGCTGTTTTCCTGCTCTTATCTACACACTACAGCATGGGGGCAAATCCCACAACTTGAATCTCTGCTAGGACCCTGTGGACACAATAAAATAGATCTGTTTGTGCTCTTGTTCTTAGAACTATGGAGTTTTCAGTGTTCTTGCCGTAGGGTGGGGCTGGATTTCATAAACATGTTGCAGTGTCTCTCGGCTTCTGTTTAAATATGGGGGTGAGCAAGGAGGAGGGGAATGAGGGTGCAACGGGGAGAGGCAGGCTGCTCTGATAGCCTTGGTGCAGTGCACATTTGATGTTGGCAGAAGTCCTGGTCGTAATCCTGAAAAGCCCACTTCTGTTGCAGGGGCACGGAGATGCTGGGGCTTGTCCCAGCCCTAGGACCCAGGTCTCTCTTGATCCTGGACTCACCTTTTGTTAAAAACAGCTTTATTACTGGGGCACCTGGGGCACACAGTCAGTTGAGTGACCCACTCTTGGTTTCAAGTCAGGATCTCAGGGTTGTGAGATCAAGCCCCACGTCAGGCTCCATCTGCACTGCCTTCTGTCGCTATGGCCATAGTTTGCGTTCTTAAAGTTTTATGCAAATGCAATCGCATAGCACATATTCTCTTTTTTGGGGTCTGTCTTGTATCAGCATATTTTTTTTAAAGACTCATCTATCTTGTTGTATGTATCATTTCATTTTAGTGTGGAATGCTCCTCCATTGATAGTGTTGTGGGCGCACCACAATATCTACACTCCAGTTCATGCATGTTTGGGTGATTTCTGGGATTGGCTCTTAGAGTTGCTGAGGGCACTTGTGTGCCAGACTCTCTGTACTCTTGGGCATATACCAAGCAGTAGAATGGCTGAGTCGTACGGTAGGATTATGCTTAACTTATTCCTAATCAGATATTCTTATTGTGCTTACACTCTTACCCTTGATTCACTGCATGTTTTAAATGAAAGCTGTTTAATACAGCATTATCTCTGAGTCCTTACACATTCTGAAGGGAAGATGTTTTCATACCCAGTATGACTTTTACTCTGTTTTATTCCATGGGGAGATGATCGTGCCAAAATTCTTTAGAAAAATATCCGCATAGAAGGTACTTCCTACTTTCATTGTGTTACCTCCAAGTCAAGATCACAAGTAAAAGAAATTTGATGAATTTATGTTATGTTTTTGTGTTATTTGTGTGTGTTTTGGGTTGTATTCTTTGGTCTACCCCTCCGTGTTATGTGGGGTGCTGGTATTCATTGGTTTCGTGTACGGGAATCCAGTCGGTCCAGCACTCTCCTTGCTCCACTGCCTTGGTACCTTTGTCAGAAACTTGTTGTCCATGTATGTATGGATATATTTCTGGGTTCTCTATTCTCTCCCATTTATCTATTTGCTTGTTTACACCACATCACACTTGTTGATTCCCGTAGCCTTTAAATAAATCTTGAAGTTGGGTGGCATAAGTCCTCCAACTTTGTTGTTGTTGTTGTTTTAATAGTTGTTTTGGCTATTCTAAACTCTTTGCATTTTCATATAAATTTTAAAATCAGCTTGCCAGTTTATGCAGAAAATCCCTCTGGGATCTTCCCTGGGACTGCATTGAATCTATAGAACAATTTGGGAAGAATTGATGTCTTAGCAATATTGAGTTTTCTGACTCAAGGAAAAATGTGTATTTCTCCCCCTTTTAAAAAGCTCTTCTTTAATTTCCTGCAGCAGTGTTTTGTACTTTTCAGTGTACCTGTTTGGGTATCTTTTGCTATGTTTATCCCTAATTTCCTTTTTTTGATGCTGTTTTAAATATTATTTCAAAAAAATTTCAATTTCTGATTTTGCGTTGCTAGTATACAGATATACAATTGACTTGTTATATTGATCTTGTGTTCTGCAAACTTACTAAACTTACTAGTTCTAGTCGCTTTTTTGTAGATTACGTCACATTCTCTGCTTAGGTGATCATATTGTTTGTAACTAAAGGCAATTTTATATTTTCCTTTCCAATCTCGATGCCTTTTTTTTTTCTTTTTCTTACTTGATTGCAGTGGCCAGTATCTCTAGTGCACAGTTGAACAGAAGTAATGAGAATGGGTGTCCTCTTCCTGATCTTGGGGGAAAGTGTTCAGTCTTTCACCACTAAGTATGGTGTTGGCTATAAGGCTTTTCATAGAGACCCTTTATCAGGTTGAGGAAGTTGCCCTCTCTTCCTAGTTTGTTGAGTTGTTTTACTATGAAAAGGTGTTGGATTTCATCAAATGCTTTTTCTGCATATGTGATGATCACATGGTGTTTCTTATTTACCTGTGAAAACAGAATGACTTAGATTCATTTTCAGATGTTAAACTGAGGCTGCATTACTGGGATAAACCATACTTAGTCATAATCCTTTTAACAATTGATGGATTCAATTTTCTAAAATTTTGTTTAAAATTTTGTATCCATATTCCTGAAGATACTGGTCTGTAATTTTTATGATGTTTTTGGTTTTGGTATCAGGGAAGTGCTAGCTCATAGAATGAATTGGGAAATTGTCAATCTTCAATTTTCTGGAAGACTTCTGTAGTATTGGTATTACTTTTTCCTTAAATGTTTGGAAGAATTCACCAGTAAAGCTATCTGGGCCAGGAGCTTTCTTTGTGGGACGTATTCAACCATAAATTTGGTGTCCTCAATAGATACAGGTTTATTCAAGTTATTTATTTTTTCTTGAGTGAGCTTTGGTAATTTGCATCTTTCAATCAATTGATCATTTTATCCAAGTTGTCAAATTTACATAAAGGCATAAAGTTGTTCATGATATTTTCTTATTACCTTATTAGTATCTGTAGAGTCTATAGTGATATTACTTACTTCTCTCCTGATACTGCTAATTTGTATCTTCTCTCTTTTTATCTGATTAGTCTGGTTAGAAGTTTATTAATTTTACTGAGATTCTCAAAGAATGACCTTTAGGTTTCATTGATTTTGTATGTTGTTTTTCTGTTTTCTGTTTCCTCTTTGATCTTTGTATTTCCTATGTTTTGCTTACTTTGGTTTCATTTATTCTTCTTTTTCTAGTTTTGTATGGGAGGACCTGATTTGAGACCTTTCTTCTATTCTAATATAGGCAATTCATGCTATAAATTTCCCTGTAAGAACTGATTTAGCAGACTCCCATAAACTCTGATATGTTGTATTTTCATTTTCATCTCATTAAAAGCACTTTCTAATTTTCCTTTTGACTTCTTCTTTGACCCATGGGTTACTCAGAGGTGTGTTATTTAATTTCCAGACATTTCAAGATTTTTTCCAGACATCTTTCTGTTATTGATTTCTAATTTAATTCCTGTGATCACAGAATATACTTTGTATGAGTTAAGCCCTTTTACATTTATTTAGACATGTTTTATGGTCCAGAATATGGTCTGTCTTGGTAAATGTTCCATGTGCACTTGAATGTATTTTGCTCCTATTGGTGACAGTGACTAGTCATATGATTAGATTTAAATTTATCATTTATATTTGTTTTCTCTTAGTTTCATCTGTTCTTTATTCTCTTTTTCCTCTTTTGCTGCCTTCTTTTAGATGGAATATTTTCTGTTTCCATTTTATCTTCTATGTTGTGTTGTTAGTTATATCTCTTCATCTTGCTCATTTAGTGGTTACACTGAGGTCTATGGGATCATCTTTAACTCATCAGCCTGCTATCAAGTTATATTAGGCCACTTTAAGTGTAGTATAAGGGCCTATGAAATATACCTATGCTTTTCTCCTCCTGGTTTTTTTTTGCCATAGCTCTTACATGTTTTCCTTATATATTTACTGTAAACCCTAGTTTATAGTAACCCTATATTATTGTTTTTATGTTAAATAATAAGTTTCTTTTATTTTTGACTCTTTATTTTGAAATAACTATATTTACAGGAAGTTGCAGTGAAACATATGGGAAGGTCCTGTGTACCCTTCACCAGTGCCTCCTTCAGTATTGATCTCTTGCATAACTGTAGGACCATATCAAAACCAGGAATTTGGCATTGATACAACCCAGAGTTTATTCACATTTCATCAGGTATACATATACTCATTTGTAATATGTGTGTATTTATATCTGTGCAATTTTACTTTTTGTGTGGCTTTGTGTAATTGCCACAAGTGAGATACAGTATCTTTATTATTACCACAGGCTCCCTTGTACTTTCATAGTCAGTCTGCCCCCCTTCCTCTAATTCATGACGTCTGGCAACCACTTATCTGTTCTCCATTTTCATATTATAGTTGTTTCAAGAGTGTTATGTAAATGAAATAATTTACGTAGTATCATGTAGTATATAATCTTTTGCTCTCCCTCGAGGCTAGTCTAAGGTCTCATGTATCAGTAGTTTGTTCCCTTTAATTGCTCGGTAATATTCCATGGTTTGGATGTGTCACAATGTATTTATTTAATCATTTACACATTGAGGAACATTCCTGTGGAGTCTAGTTTTTGGCAATTACAAACAAAGTTGCTATGGACATTCTTGTATAGGTTTTTGAGTGTTGTAGGTTTTCATTTGCCTTTGATAAATGCCTAAGAGTGCTAATGCTGGGTTGCATGGTAAGTACATTTTTAGTTTTAGAAGAAAATGCCAAATTATTTTCCAGAGTGGCTATAACCTTTTATATTCCTACCAGCAGTGTATGGGGGATCTAGGTTTTCCACATTCTTGCCAGCATTGGGATTTCTTACTTGATGGCTTTAAAAATATATATATATTTATTTCTTTATTTTAGAGAGAGAGGGCTTGCGAGTAGAGGGAGGGGCAGAAGGAGTGAGAGAATCTCAAGCAGACTCCCTGCTGAGCGTGGAGACTGACTCGGGGCTCAGTCTCACGACCCTGAGATCAAGACCTGAACTGAAGCCAAGAGTCAGACACGTAACTGACTGAGGCACTCAGGTGCCCTGATTTGGGGGTTTTAATGTACATTTCCCTGGTTGCTGAAGTTTTAGAGTAGGTCATTTGCTTACTTGCCACCGTCATTGGCATGTCCTCAGCCCTCTTTCTAACTGTATTATTTACTTTTGTACTATTGGGTATTTTTTTTTAAAGATTTTATTTATTTATTTGAGAGAGAGAGAGACAGGAGAGAGAGGGAGAGTGAGAGTGTGAAGCAGACTCCCCACTGAGCAGAAAGCCCAGTGTTGGACTCCATCCCAGGACCCCAAGATCATGACCTGAGCTGAAGGCAGATGCTCAATCAACTGAGCCACCCAGGTGCCCCTGTACTGTTGGGTATTGAGAACTCTTTATACATTCTAGACACCAAGTCCTTTGGTAGATATGTGGTTTCTGAAAATTTTGTTCCAGTCTGTAATTTGTCTTTTTGTTTTCGTGACAGGGTCCTTCACAGAAAGGGCAAAAATTTTTAAGAGGTCCAATTTGTAAAGTTTTCCTTTTATAGATCACATTTTTAATGTCAAATCTGAACACTTTTCCTAACCTAAGGCCTTCAAGATTTTTTCTATGTTTTTTCTTTTTTCAAAATTTCATAATTTTACAGTTTACATTTGAATTGTAATGCAATCTTTTGTCTGGCTTATTTCACTTAGTGGTGCTATCAAGGTCCGTGACGTCATGAATATCAGGATTTCCTTTCTCATGGCTGAATGATATTCTGTTGTATGTATGTGGGGGTGTGTGTGTGTGTTCATTCACTGATGGACACTTAGGTTGTTTCCGTATCTTCACTATTGAGAAAATGCTGCAGTGAACATGGGGATAGAAATATCTCTTTGATTTCCTGATTTCTTTTGGATATATACCCAGAAGTGAAATTGCTGGATCATCTGGTATTTCCATTTTAAATTTTTTTGAGGAAACTCCATCCTGTTTTACATAGTGGCTTCACTGATTTACATTCCTTCCAACAATGCACAAACATTTTAGTTTGATATAATCCCACTTATTTGTTTTTGCTTTTGTTGCTTTTGCTTTTTGGTGTCAAATCCAAAAACTCATTGCCAAGACAAATGTCAAGGAGCTTACCACCAATGTTTTCTTCTAGGAGTTTTATGGCTTCAGGTCTGAAATTAAAGTCTTTGGTTGATTTTGAGTTGATTTTTGTATATGGTGTAAGATTGGGATTCAATTTTATTCTTTTGCATGTAACTGTCCAATTTTCTCAGCACCATTTATTGAAAAGACTGACTTTTCCCCATTGTATATTATTGGCTTCTTTGTCATAAATTAGTTGACCAAATATGCATGGGTTTATTTTTGGGCTCTCTGTTCTGTTCTATTGTTCTATATTATCTAGAAGTTTGATAAGAGTCTTTAAGAAATATGGTTCATGTGTACACTTAAATTTTGAACGTATTTGTATACTTATTTATTTTAAAGATTTTATTTATTTGCGAGAGAGAATGAGAGAGAGAGAGAGAGCGAGAGCAAGCACATGAGAAGGGGGAGGGTCAGAGGGAGAAGCAGACTCCCTGTTGAGCAGGGAGCCCAATGAGGGACTCGAACCTGGGACTCCAGGATCATGACCTGAGCTGAAGGCAGTTGCTTAACCAACTGAGTCATCCAGGTGCCCATGTGTACTTTTTTTTAAAAAAAGACTTATTTGTATTTGAGAGAGAGGTGGAGAGCATGTGCCCAAGCGGGAGGGGCAGAGGGAGGGAGAGAGAGAGAATCTCAAGCAGACTCCCTGTTGAGTGTAGAGCCCAATGTGGGGCTTGATCTCATGATCCTGAGATCGCAACCCGAGCTGAAATCAAGTCGGACGCTTAACCGACTGAGCCACCCAGGCGCCCGTTATGTGTATTTTAATATATCTTAGTGATGTTTTTGAATTTTGTGCTGGGATGCATTTAAGTTCATTGTAAGGAGGTGTCTGTTGTAACCCTGCCCTTTGTTCACAAGCTCCACGTGCAGCTGCCCCCAGCTCTGCCATATTGGGCCACCTGGTGGCTCTTCCAACAACCAGGCTTTTCTTGATCATTCAGAATCCCTCACTTCTTGTAAGAACACACTCAGGTTTTCACAAGAGGACTTTCTCTTCCTTCTCTGAGTTTTTTCCCCTTGATGCGCTATAGCTATTGGCCAATAAGGGGAAGAGTCCCCTTCACATGTCATTTATTTTATCAGGATTTCTTCTTTGATTTCTTCTTTGTTTTCAGGCATCTCTCTTCCACCTCAGGCAGACCGCCATTTTTCTTTTTCTTTCTCTTTTCTCCTTATGTCTTTTAAAACTTCAGTTATGGGAGATTTTAAGCCTGCCAAAACAGAGAGAGATGATGGTACAGTGGGCTTCCGTGCTTCATCAACAATCATCTACTCATGCAAGTGCATTTTTCTAAAGCTGTGGATTTGCAAACATTAGGGACTTCTCTTCAAGTTGCATCTGGAATCACGTGGTAGGGGATGCACAACCCTTTTTGTCCTGCATGGTGTGGTGGTGGGACTCCTGGTTATCATCCAGGTTAGGATGCATACAGCCTGAGAACTGAGAGTCTCCAGTGGTTTCCAAGGGACCCACCAAGCATCTCAAACCTGTCTGACTTTTTGTTGTATGCACGGTCCCTAAGTGCAGCCTGAAGCTCTCACTCTGTGTGTTGTTTATAGTCTCTAGTTGATTTAGGCCATACCTCCTCGTTCATCTAGATTTACGCTCCATGAATACAGTTCCTAAGCGTTCTTCTTCCTCTTCTTTTCTGAGTATATATATATATATATATATATATATATATATATATATATGTATACACACACACACACACACACACACACACCTAGAGTGTCCTTTCATACATCAACTATGCCTAATGAGTCAAAGCAAACTAATGTCCTGTAGTAAGAGGCATCCAATAGAATCCTGGTGCTGCCGCTTACTGGTTGGTGTGACTTTTCCAAATTTGCTACATCTCTCTAAAATCCAGTGCCATCATCTGCAGACTGAGTAGTGCCCACCAGCAGGATGATTGCTAGGGTCAGAAATCACGCAAGCAGAGTGCTCCTCACTGTGCCTGATGCACGGGAGCAAACCGTGGATGATGGTTCTGCTATTGTGACAGATGTGGCCGGCTGTGGCATGGATCACGGAGGGGATTATCCCCAACTGGCTGGGTACACAGGCACTGGCGAGACTAAAATCCTGACCAAAGTCACTCTGAGAGTCAGGGACAGAGCCATAACCAAACTCATAAATACCACTTCCTGGCTTAGAGGCTCCTGCACGCACACCAAAATCTAATTTCTGCTGTATCTTGATGGATGAGTTCTTTTTTATAATAGAAATAAGACATTTCCAGCAGCTCATTTCAAGGGGATTTACTAAATTTATGGGTTCAGGCATCTGGTTTTGGGCCCAATGCCCCAAACCATGTCCTTATATCCACGGTGATACTGGAAACGAGCACATCAGTCCAGCACATCTCTGCTGGGGTGCTTTGCTGAGTGTATTTGTGCACAGGCTGCTTCTCAGAATCATGGACTGGCTGGTGGACAGCATGTAAACAGTCTGAGGGAAATGCTTCACGGTTTCACACAGAGAAGGGGATGTTAAGAGTCTCACTTTCTTTGTTTCCTGGTGGACAGCATGTAAACAGTCTGAGGGAAATGCTTCACGGTTTCACACAGAGAAGGGGATGTTAAGAGTCTCACTTTCTTTGTTTCTCTCTCTGTGTTTCTGTCTCTCTGACTCTCTTTGGCTTGCTGTCTCTCTCTCTCTCTCTCTCTCTCACACACACATGCACACGCACACGCACGCACAAACTGGTCCTTTTGATCTTATATTCATACACCTCTGTGTATCCTTTCCGAAGTGGAGAGATGGTCTTTCTCAGAGATTTCTCCCTGTATATTACAAAAGTATCAAAATATGTTGTGGCTAATCATCTGTAGGTGTCTTGAAGGTATAAATTCTGTCTAAAAGCTAAAGGCACTGCCCAGCAAAATCGGTGAAAATTGTGTAGAGAGCCTCACCCTTTTGTCCTAAATGAACAAAGTTAGGGGAGAAAAGGAGCGTTTGAAGAGGATCAGAAAGAGATACGTGTAACCATCAGCTGCTGATTCGAGATCCCTTTTCACAATGTCATAGTTTCCTTTTGGCAGGGACCACTGTTAACAAACAAATCAAATTATGATGAATTGCCTACGAAAGAATGAAACCTTTTCCTTTCTCAAAAAGAAGCAGTGGGGCTTCTCCCTCTTACCTTGTGCAAAAGCTCAGCCTTCTACTAAGCACAGTGGTTCAGTGGTTATAATCACGTCATCTCTGTGTCTCTAGCCCCTTTCATTACGCTTTATGCACAGTATGCACTCAGCAGGTAATTATTTTGGGTGCTGAATGTATAAATATGTATTAGTTGCAAATCTGCTGTGTGGCCTGACTTTGTTAGGTGCTGTGTGGACTGCTAAAGAGGTTATAACCTAGAATTTCTTGCTTTCACTGAGCTTGCCATCTCGATGGGACATAGTAATTTTGGGAAATGTTTAGCCATTATTTCCTCAAGTATCTTATCTGCTTCGTTTGATTTCTCTTTTCCTTTGGGACTCCAATTGTACATATGTTAAATCTTCTGGTAATGTCCCACAGGTTCCTGAAGCTCTGTTAATTTTTTCCTTTTGCTCTTCAGATTAGAAAAGAAATCTGTTAATCTGTCCTCAAGGTCACTGACTCTTCTGTATCTTCATTCTGCTGTTAAGCCCATCCAATGAGTTTGAGCATTTCAGATACATATTTTTCAGCTCTAGAATGTCTATTTAGTTCTCTGTATACTTTCTAGTTACCTGCTGATATTTCCTATTTTTCATTCATTGTCAGCATACTTTACTTTATGTCCTTGAGCTTAGTTATAATTGTTTTATAACCCATGTCTGCTAATTCCAATACATGAATTATTTCAGGGTTGATCTTCATTTTTTTTTCTTGAGTATAGATAATGTCTTTCTGTTTCTTTGAATGTTAAATAATTTTTTAAAAAAGGTTTTATTTATTTGAGAGAAAGAGAGAGAGAGAGCAAGTAAGTGAGCATGAGTGGGGTGAGAGGCAAAGGGAGAAGCAGACTCCCCACTGAGCAGGAAGCCCAATGCAGGACTTGATCCCAGGACCCTGGGATCATGACCTGAGCCGAAGGCAGGCGCTAAACCAACTGAGCCACCCACGTGCCCATTGAATGTTAAGTAATTTTGAACTTTGTCCTGGACATTGTGAATGTGAATATGTTGTAGAGATTCTCAGGTCTGCTGTGTTCTCCTGAAGAGTACTTTTTTTCTGGGGGTGGTGGGTATAGTAGGCAGTTAACTTTGCTGAATTTAGACTGCAAACTTTGTCTTCCCTGCTGTGAATGGTAGGTGAAATTTCTGCTCACTTCGTTTAGTCTTTGCTGGACTGCTTGAAGTCTGCTTCATACATGTGTGGCTCTGGAATTAGCAAGAGATTTGGGCAAATTTTGTACACACAATTTGGGGCTCCCCCTTTATGGCTCTCCACTCTTCAGGATTTCCCCCTTTGTTTTACAGCAGCTGTGTCTCTCTCAACTCTGTGCTTTGGTTCTTCAAGTCAGTAAAACTTTGGGTTTTCTTTCTGACTTTTAGCTGCCTTGCATAGTGAGGCCTTACCTCAGGAGAAAAGCCATAAAGAATGGGAAACACTCCCAGTTCTTTTCCCTTCATCCAAGTGTTGATTTCCTTCCAGTATCCACCTGTTTTTAGTTCATCTTCAATGTCTTTAGGTAGTTATTTTTATATTTTGCCCAGAGTTGATAGTTGTTATTTGTAGGAAGGTTGGTCTCACAGGAGCCACGTGGCCATGACTGGAAGGAGAACCTTGTTCGGCATCTAGGACCATGAGATCGGGACAGATAAGCAAGTTACCATCACAGAAAGGCTCAGAGATGAAAATAACTTCTATAGAGATTTGTAAGGGAGACCAGGCTTTGGAAAGACAGGCTCATTAAGGGAAAAAATGTGACAGGTATTGAAAGAAATGAACAAATATCTGAGTTTACTGTCGGTCTGTGTGTGGTAGGAAAATCTTTGTTTTTTGGCATGATTTTAGTACTTACAAAGGATAGGCATATCTCCAGATACCAACACTGCAAAAGGTAGAGAGAGAGATGTTTTTGTGGGGGGTCAGTAACCTGCAGGAAAGGCTCAAGTTTTCATATTTTGGGGCCCAGAGTAACACAGAGTGATCCTGGTTTTTGTGTTTTTTTGTTTTGTTTGTTTGTTTTGTCTCTGGGTGCAAAGGGGATGGGTGTGCCCGTGTCCCGTAAGTGTGGGTCAGCAGAGTGTTGGATCTTTGCCATCTCTCCTTTGAGCCCTACCATGATGCTCAGATTTGATCTCACAGACTGTTTTGAGTTTTTCCAATTCAGTGTAACTCAACTGCTATTTTGTTTTGTTCCACTGGTTTTATTTATATAGTACATAAGAGACATTAATACACAAATCTTCCTGGACTTACAACGGAGTTATGTCCGATAAACCCCTTGTTGGTTGAAAATATTGTTAAGCTGAAAATACATGTACTATATCTATCCTACCAAATAGCTTAGCTTTGCAGACCTCAAAACTGCTCAGAAACCTACATTAGCCTACAGTTGGGCAGAATCATCGGACACAAAGCCTGTCTTATAATAAAGTGTCAACTATCTCATGTAATTTATTGAGGATTGTACTGAAAGTGAAAAACAGAACGGTTGTACGGGTTGTACAGAATGGTTATGAGTGTATCGGTGTCGAGCCTTGTGATTACTGGCTGACGGGGAGTGGGGGCCGCTGCTCAGGATCACCAGAGAGTATCACAGATCGTTAGCCTTGGATCAGGGCACAATTCACAATTGGAAGCAGGGTTTCTCCTGAAAGTGTGTCACCGTCATAGAGTTGAAAACCAGTAAGGGTTTTCTAAGTCAGGGACCGTCTGTACAGTCAGCATCCTTCTTACATATCAATACAGCCAGGCCACTTCTGCTTCCTGAGTTAACTTGTAAATCCTCTACAGCTGTAATTCACTTTTATGTACCAGAATGATTTCGTCACCCTTATCAGCTCATCTCCTGAGCTAAGGAAGAAGGACCATCCAATTTGCTTCCAGAGGTCTGCCTGCAGTTGCCCGTAAGTGTCAGAGTAAGGGTTACTCCCTGTCTGAGATGCTCAGGTTGGTCAAATTCCTGGCCTGCGGGGGAGCTTCATTACCTGTAAAGCTGATACTCTAAGCTGTGTGGGAGGTTCCAGGACCGTTTTCTGGGAACAGTGTGCTAGAACTGGCTCATCCTGGCTCACAAGAGTTGTTAAATCTGCAGGAATTTTTTAAGCTGCGCATCAAGCAAGGCCATTACTAGAAATTTTTAACTTTATCACTTACAATTCAATGCACTGTATTTAAGGCAGTGGTAATAAATACTCAAAACCAATACTTCCTAATTATTGTATGAGATTTTGTTTTTCTATGTACGCTCTTGAGGTCATTCCCATCTCTTGGATCTTTGTGGTGGAGACACTCGGCAGTGATATGCTACCGTGTGTCCACACCCAGCTCTGTGCTCAGAGACATCATGTTGACATTGGCCATCATGGGAGTGTTTATAAAGTAGAAGTTGGCAAGTGTGGCCAGGTAGTGCCTTTCCTTTGGAGAGCTGGTTGTTAAACACTTATGAACATTTCAGTGTTTGTAGGCATTTCCCTTCCCTATAAAGCACAGCCCTTGGTCCCAGAACAGTTTTGCCACTTCGCATTAAATGAGGTTTGTGTCTTGCTGATGGTTGCGAGTTTGATTTTTCCAGTTCAATCTTACAGGAAAGAGGGTGGATTTTTATTGGTCCTCAGTAAATAATTACATAATCATGAAAAGTAAAGGAACTTAGTAAAAGCATTTTGAGTAATATTTAACCATTTTGATCATTATTTCAGGTGGTTTGTAAAGCCTACTAATATATTCTACAGAATCAGTATTTTCAAGTTTCTCTATAATTTCCTCACTTCAACACCATACTATGAATTTTCATAAGAAGTTTTTTTTTTCCCTCCTGAATTCTGAGGAGGGATGTTGGAATATTATATCACTGGCAGAATGTTCTAGTCCAGTTTATGGAAGCATGTTAAATAGAAGGTTAGAGATAAAGGAGGAAGAAAAGTACATTTCCTCACATACTTACTCAAAATAGAACATTAACCATAGTTAAATGCATTCACTCAATCCCAGGAAATTGATTTTTATTTTGCCAACCTTGGGCTGGGCAGCCTGTGTTCACGAGGTCACCTGTTCCTGCACTCGGAGCCCTGGCAATCCTGACTCAGTGCCTTGTAGGGACTGGACAGGTGTTTGGGACATGCGGTCTGTGCCCGACAGGGAAGCCCGCATGCCTGGGTCTGTTCGCTGTGGTGTCTGTAGTTAGGAGTGCCTGCTACAGGTTTTATTACATTTCTTTTTTAGGTTATTTCTAAAAGTTTCTATTTTATTTCTGAGTTTAGAGCAGGAGCCTTTAGGCCAGAGGAAGGGAAAAGCTGGCGTTGTCTGTTGATGGCACCACTGAAGGACTTTGGCTCTTTTATTGTAACATCCAATGGCATCAGAACTGAGGAGAGGAGCCATCTAATCAATTTAGAAGGATTTAGTCAGTGATTTTCCTGGAGAGTTAGGGCCCTGACCACAGGGCCTTTGATTTATCCCATAATGTGTGTTTTATTTGTCGCCAGCTGACAAGGGCATTTTGGGCTGAGAAATAAGATCTTTCTTCTTTTTATTTATTTTTTAAAGGAATTTGTTGAGAGTTATTTGCTTAGTCTTTCTGTATAAACTCGAGAGGGTGGGTAATAAATAGGTTGCTGGGTAGATGGCTGATTTGTGTAACAGGTGGTGATTTTATAGTTGCTGAGCATAAAGGACGTTTATCAGCCTTTTGGGGGGACAGCTTTTAAAGTTGTGCTTAACAAACCAAAAGGCCAGGGAAACCTACCAGAGCCTCTGGAGGGTTTGACACTGAGTGAGTGTGTGTGTGTGTGTGTGTGTGTGTGTGTGAGAATGTACATGTGTGGTGTGAGCATGGGTGAGTGCAAGTAGTGTGTATGTGTGTGTATATGTGAGTGTGATTGTGAGCGATCTGCATGTGTGTGCAAGAGTGTGAGTGGTGTGTATGTAAGTGTGTGCATGTGTGTGAGCAAATGTGCATGTGTGAGTGTGTATAACTGGGGTGGTCTCTGAAGCAGTTGCAGTCTGTCCCAGGGGCTCAAGGAAGGGGTGTGATTGCTGTTAGGAAATATAATGAGAAGTAAACATCAATAAGGAGAGGTGCAGAGGGGAGCGGAGGGTTTCCAGTACAGAGCAAAGCACAAAGGTGAGGGAGACACACCACACAAGGCACACAACTTTTTTTTAAAGATTTTATTTACTTGCGAGAGAGAGCACAGAGGAAGTGGGAGAGGAAGAGGGAAAAGCAGATTCCCTGCTGAGCAGAGAGCCTAATGCAGGCTCAATCCCAGGACCCCGAGATCACAACCTGAGCCCAAGATAGACATTTAACCGACTGAGCCACTCAGGAGTCCCAAGACACACAGTTTTGATTAGGACTTTTTCTTCTTAACTCTGATGCATAAGCATTTTTCATTTTGCCACAGTCTTTTTAGCCAGAATTTGGTATTTGCTTAACATGGAATTCCTTTGTTATTTTTTAAAGATTTATTTATTTATTTTAGAGGTAGAGAGAGAGCTAGAGCATGGGGGCGTGGAGGGGCCGAGGGAGAGAGAAACTCAAGCAGACTCTGCATTGAGCATGGAGCCTTATGTGGGTCTCAATCCCATGACCCCAAGATCATGACCTGAGCCACAAACATGAGGGACACCTAGCCGCGCCGAGCCGTCCTTGGAATTCCTTTACATAGGAAGCTTTCCTTAGTACCTTTCAAATGTGGGGCTCTTTGCAGAAAACTAAATTCACCCAGGTTTTCAGGAGCACAGTTATGTGTGAAGTGTGACAGACCCACAGAGAAGTTGGACTGAGCCCAGACTCTCCCCTCTGCTCGCAGGGGTGGGAATGTGTGGACGTGGGCCGGAAAACCAGTGTGCCTTGCTTTCCAGGAAAGCAATCAGGTCCTTACTGTTTCTCACCCAGGTGTCCAGATGAGCTGGAAGGTGTATCACATGGGATTTTTTTTTGGTTATAGTAAAAATATTATCATTTGGGGATGATTTGCTGGTATCGTGTATCAGCAGTAATTCGGGTTATTCTCATCACTTGACAGCTGCAGGTGCATGGGAGGGGTAATGAGGATGTGGAGGTGAGGGGTGGGGAAGGAGGGAGTGTGGCTCCTCTCTGCCCTCTGCCGGAGACCCCATACCGACACCCCAGTCTGCACGCAACCCAGAGTCCCTCCATCCACACCACTCTACAATGGTGGCCCCAGAGCCAAACATTGTGTAAGCCAGCCGCACGACCACAACATCTCAGCAGATGGTACACTTGAACATATTGATCTGATGAGAAGGGGCTGTGTCAGATCAGGTGTGGCTCTTCAAAGTAACTGCACAATCAGTAATAATGTTTTCCTGACTCTTAGAAGCCCCCAGCGCCGATTCCTAACTAGGTCTCATCCCAGGTGTTGGGGTCAAAAGCTGTGATAATGTGATTTCTGAATATTGTATCAGCAATGTCGGTATTTCACATCCTTATTGATAAAATTCACTGAAGGGAGTTGGAAAAATGAGATCTTCTGTCATTTTCATATGAAATTTCAGAAGTCACCAAGCCCTTGAAATGCCGTGTAGTCCCAGGGATGAGAAGGAACGGAGTCCACGCCCATCTCCCTGGCACTGGGCCCCTCCCACTCCCCTGGTGCTTGTCCCTGTGTCCTCCCCCCGCACCCTGGCAGTGGGGAGTGTGTGCACCTGACAGCAGCCAGGCTCCCCACCCGGTCCCTCCTCCAGTCTGTGTTCTGGAAGCAGGAAGGCAAGCAGGATAGAAAAGACCAAAGGTAGGAACCGGTTTATCAAGCTGTCTGCCTGCCCGTCCCTGTGCTTGAAGGCGCATTCCTGCCAAACCTTTGCCTGTGGTCAAAGCAACGCGGGAAGCAGCTGGATGGTAATAAACACTGGTTTCCATCACCAGTGCTAGGTTCCTTCGAGGTTCTTTTTGCTGCCTCTTGATCTGGAGAGCTCATAGGGCTTCTTCCTGACCATCACAAGAACACAGTATGTTTGGTAACTATGTAGGGTGACAGATGCTCACTAGACTTAATTGTGCTGGTCATTTCACAACACACATACAGATATTGAGTCATTGTGTATGTCAGTTATGCCTCAATCAATAAATAGGTAAGTAAAAACAAAGAAACAAAAAAAAAACAAAAACAAACAAACAAACAAAAAAAAAAAACAAAGAAACAAAACCTGACTTCATTTGTTTGTCAGATCGGTATCTAACAGGGTTGTGCCAGCTGCTGGGGGTACCGGAAGAGATGGGTGTCTATGGGGTGGACCCTGATGAAGCCGTCACCCTGCATGTGCCTGCCCACAGTGGTGGCCGGTGTCACCCGGAGCCTGATGCAGCCAGGAGGGCATGGAGAAGCGGCCGTGTGGCTGGTGGCCGAGGGGTGCTCCCTGGGCAGGGATTCGGAGGTCCCCAGAGCGGTGCGCACTGTGGGTCCTGGGGGTGGTGGTGGAGAGGGCCTGTGGAAGCCCAGGCTCAGCGCGTGGAGGGCAGGGTAAAGCCTGCGCCAAGTCTCTGGGGCCAGAGGAGCAGAGTGAGTCCCAGCAGGTGACAGGAAGCCAGAGGGTTGGGAGGACAGAAATGGGGCCAGGGATCAAGGGAACAGACTTTAAGGAGAAAAATGGAGCATTTTCGCTCTCATTTCACCAAGTTTAAGAGCTTTATGAGATGCCCATGGCGAGAGACCTGCTAGCTGAGCAGTTCCCACTGCTTCTTGCTTGTGGACTGGGCCATCATCTGGGAAGTCAGAAATGTCCTGCGTCTCCAGAGTTCCAGAGGTCCTCCCTGCCCAGGGCTCGCTTGCCTCTCAGCTCCTGCGAGCACAGATGGTGCCTTCTCAGGGCCTTGGAGCTTCTGCTTTTCGCCAGCTTTGGTGTCCCCAGCCCGGCCCGGGGGCTTGAGGGAGGGGCTCTCACGCCTGCCCGGGTCATGTGCCCCGGGGATGGGGAACCACGAAGTCCTGGGGATCACATGCACCATGAACCTGCTACAGCCTGCTGCAGATGTTTAAATGGTGCATTTCATGGTAGGGGACGAAATCTTGCGTTTTCATAAATCTAGGAATTCATCATGGCTTGGGTCAGAAACCCTCTTCACCGTCCTCTCTGGAATCAGGAGGAGCCGTCCTTCCCACATGTCTGTGAAGATCAAGGAGGACAATGTGCTTGGCAACCCTCTCCCCAAAGGACTGCTCCTTGTTGCCGTGGTTTGGGCACGGTCTGCAGCCTCTGGGTTTCACCCCTGTGTTTAGAGTACAGCTTCTGTGTGGCTTGCAAAGTGTTGAGGCCTGTCAAGAGAACCTTGGAATCGGAAGATACCCCCAAACTGAGTCCTGGCTAATGTTACGGGGTTTCCCCGCTGCTGACCTTGCAGCCAAGCCTGGTCCTGGGTGAGATTGTCTGTGTCTCTGGCCTGCTCGTGCTTCGGGTTTTTTTCTGCTTCTCCTCCATCTGCTTCTCTGCAGCGATGAGTGTTTTCCTAAGTGAGCTCATCACGTTAATCATATTAGGGTGTGAGTGGCCTGTTTGTGCCTTGAAGAAGGACCAAAAAAGCTCAGAGGGAGGAACCCTCAGCCCTGTGCAGGGGAGGGTGGACGGGGGTGGGCGTTATTTTGAAGCAGTGGTACCTTCCCCAGTATCCCTGGAACTGCCCTGATTCAGGCCCCCAATCTCGTCCCTGATCTCTAGGCCAGCCTTGCCCGGCCTGTGCCGGCTGCTGGCGCTCCTCTACCACTCCGAAGAGAAAATCAGGAACATGGCCTTAGGCTCTTGCGCTTCGAGGATCAGGAGAACTGGGGGCTGCCGCAGCACTAGCAGAGGCTGCGCTGATGGTGGCCACTGGTGGTGGCAGGGGTGCCATGAGCCACACTCGTGAATCACTGCTGGGCTTGGCTCTCGGCTGTGACTCAGCCTGAAACTTTGTTCTAACAGGAAGCCAGTAACCAGCAGAGTCAAAAGCTTGTAGGAAACTCTGGATTGGAAACCACTGGCTGTTTTTAAGCTCCTGTTTCTACAACAAAAAGGGAAATCATCAGATAGAAGCTCCCTCTGTCTCCTTCGATGCAGAAGAACCAGATTGGCAGAAGGCTATTGTGAGCCGGGCTCTTGGGAGAGTAAAAAACCGGACAGGAGTTTACAAAAACAGGAAGCTGGCAGGGAAAACCATCGGAATTATGTAAATCAAACAGTGGGCCTGGGACGCAGGTGGCAGTCTGCCTATTGGGAAGCTCTGGGGGCTGAGAATGGGAACAGCCAGGTCAGGGAGTGCGGGGCACCCATGGGAGGAGGCTGTGAGGCAGGGGTGAGGTGTGGGGTGTGGAGCCCCAGGCAGTGTGACCTGTGGGGCAGCCAGGGCACTCTCTGGGCACATTAGGAGGAATTGAAGATGCTCACCTTCCTCGTGGATGTGGGGACGGAGCCACGTGAGCTCTGCAGGCCTCTTGCGGGCTTCCGGAAGGCCCTGGGAGGCTCTAGCACTCTGGCAGCTGCCAGGACAGGTGCTCCCACCAGGGAGGGGAGCTGGGAGCCCCATGATTTAGGTTGGTGACTCACAAACTTTTGGGAGTGGGGACGCTTTTTTACGGCTTCTTGTTTTGGGTATATTCTTTTCCCCACTCTGTAAATGTATCGTTAATCTAGAAGTTAATGAAAAGGAACTTTGTTTTAGTTTTTAAAATAAAAAGACTCTCCTGTTCTTATGAAATTTCTAAGACAACTGGAAAGCTTTGGGAGGCATTGCGATATTAGCATTTGGACCTACTCACTGTGTGCTGTTTGCTCTTCAGGGTGAAGGGAAGCCCTTGAATGCTGACACCAGGGGAGGCTACTGCAGGAGTGACTTTGCCAGCTCAGTGCCGACATCTGGGGATGTTTGATAAAATGTCCTTTTCCCAGACCCATTACTAATCACTTTTTTTTTTTTTTGCTCCTAATCTCCCTTCCCTCCAGCCTGCCACTCATTCTGCCATGAAAGCTACTTTCTTAAAGCAGATTCCATCCCACCACCTCCCTTCTCAACAGTTTTTAGTGGGTCTCCCTCCTGCCTACATGAAGTCCAACACCCTAGCGAGGAACAAGGAGAGACCCTTGTGGCTTAATCCTCAGATACCCTTCTAGTTTCAGTGTTGTTTACATTCCTCCATCCCCCCACAATTCATGCTGTACGTGATTTCAGGTCATTTCATTAGCTTCGCTCAAACTGGCTTATATAAAACGGATTTATTTGCTGCTTAAAAAAAAAAGTCCATTATCAGTGTGAGCTTCAGGCAAGGCTTGATCCAGCAGCTTAGCAATTTCTTTAAGGAGTCAAGTATATTTCTCTCTGATTATCATGGTCCCAGGGTGGTTGCCAACAGCTCTTGGGCTTTGTGCTTCTTTGTTCATGTCTCCAAAGAAAGAGAGAATTCTCATGCCCCAGCTCTCCTCGCCCATCTTCACTCTGCTGCAAGCCTCATCTTCATGTTAGGGGTTTTCCCAGAACTGAGTGGGCACCTAAGAGGCCACCGGGGCTGGGGGGAGGAGGAAGGAGAGCTCAAACCTAAGGAAGCATCCAGCGTGTGTTCACCCGGAACACTCTGCCTACACCCTTCACAATTCCACACCCGCCTCCTGCTGCTTCCTGGAGTTCCCCACCTGCTCCCGCTGACCACAGTCCTGCTCATGCCTCATGGCCTTGCCCGGGTGGCACCTCTCCTGCCACGAACACGTCCCTACTGTTCTCCCACTGTAATTCATGCTTCTCCTTCCACTACTCCCCAGAGCTCCGTCTCATGTGTGACGGCGTTTGTTCATTCTTCATGTTTCAAGGAAAAATGCTCCATTTCCTCGTATTGTCACACTCAGCACTCTCAACGATGTGTGCTTTCTTCCCCATACCATTGGTGTCAGTCCTCCGACACCCACGGAGTGTCCCACAATTCGATTCAGGTCCAACACCACCCACCTGGGGCTGGTGTCAGATCCCACAGGTTAAGGGCTCCGTCCCACGAGACTGTCCCATGTCAGAGGCCAGTCACAAGTCCCAGGCTGTCGTCTGTACTTCTGACCAACTGGCTATAAACTGGGGTTCCCATGACTCCCTCCCTGGGTTGATAATTTGGTAAAATGGTTCACAGGATTCAGAAAAACACTTACTTACATCTACCAGTCTATGATAAAGGATATGGAGGAAGAGGCGCATAAGGCGAGGTCCAGAAGGGTCCCCAGCACAGCAGCGTCTGTCTGTCCGTGTGGAGCTGGGCTGCGCCGCCCTCCCGGCACACACTTGTGCTCATCAGCCCACAAGCTCTCAGAACCCTGCACTCCAGGGATTTTCATGGAGGCTTCGACACGTCGGGGACATCAATCATTCATTCTCCAGCACCTTACCCCTCCTCCGAGAGTGGGGCTGGGGCTGGAAGTCCTGAGCTTTTAAGCATGGTTTAGACTTTCTGGTGCCCCCCGCCAACCCCAGGAGCTCCTCTAGAGTCACTTCATTAGAACAAAAGAGGTTCCTATAACCCAGGAAATTCCGAAGGACTGAGAAGCTCCGTGTCAAGAACTGGGTCAAAGACAAAATGTAAGTAGGAAGGCGGCAGAGACCGATATACGTGCATCTATTTCTTACTATTATATAGCTTTATATCTGGTTATTTATTTATCTGAGTCTTTAATTCAGCAGGAAGAACCTTGAGGTATGGGGATTCGTAGTGTGCTCAGTGTGAGTGTTGAATTAATGGTTGTGAGTAGCGATGGCATCATTACTGGGCTTTCTGCATCTACAGTTCTTTGTTACGATCTCTTCACACAAAGTTCTACCTAATCTCGTTCAGTCTGGCCATGTGGTTCCCCAGGTGGTACTCTAGACTTGAACCGAGATTTTTCTGGAGCCACAGTACACATTCTTAAGCACAACCATGTTGTGTACCGAGACTTGTGGGCCAAGATATATTTCCCTGGAAGCTGAGTCCCACCGACTGGTGGACAGCATGTAAACAGTCTGAGGGAAATGCTTCACGGTTTCACACAGAGAAGGGGATGTTAAGAGTCTCACTTTCTTTGTTTCCTGGTGGACAGCATGTAAACAGTCTGAGGGAAATGCTTCACGGTTTCACACAGAGAAGGGGATGTTAAGAGTCTCACTTTCTTTGTTTCTCTCTCTGTGTTTCTGTCTCTCTGACTCTCTTTGGCTTGCTGTCTCTCTCTCTCTCTCTCTCTCTCACACACACATGCACACGCACACGCACGCACAAACTGGTCCTTTTGATCTTATATTCATACACCTCTGTGTATCCTTTCCGAAGTGGAGAGATGGTCTTTCTCAGAGATTTCTCCCTGTATATTACAAAAGTATCAAAATATGTTGTGGCTAATCATCTGTAGGTGTCTTGAAGGTATAAATTCTGTCTAAAAGCTAAAGGCACTGCCCAGCAAAATCGGTGAAAATTGTGTAGAGAGCCTCACCCTTTTGTCCTAAATGAACAAAGTTAGGGGAGAAAAGGAGCGTTTGAAGAGGATCAGAAAGAGATACGTGTAACCATCAGCTGCTGATTCGAGATCCCTTTTCACAATGTCATAGTTTCCTTTTGGCAGGGACCACTGTTAACAAACAAATCAAATTATGATGAATTGCCTACGAAAGAATGAAACCTTTTCCTTTCTCAAAAAGAAGCAGTGGGGCTTCTCCCTCTTACCTTGTGCAAAAGCTCAGCCTTCTACTAAGCACAGTGGTTCAGTGGTTATAATCACGTCATCTCTGTGTCTCTAGCCCCTTTCATTACGCTTTATGCACAGTATGCACTCAGCAGGTAATTATTTTGGGTGCTGAATGTATAAATATGTATTAGTTGCAAATCTGCTGTGTGGCCTGACTTTGTTAGGTGCTGTGTGGACTGCTAAAGAGGTTATAACCTAGAATTTCTTGCTTTCACTGAGCTTGCCATCTCGATGGGACATAGTAATTTTGGGAAATGTTTAGCCATTATTTCCTCAAGTATCTTATCTGCTTCGTTTGATTTCTCTTTTCCTTTGGGACTCCAATTGTACATATGTTAAATCTTCTGGTAATGTCCCACAGGTTCCTGAAGCTCTGTTAATTTTTTCCTTTTGCTCTTCAGATTAGAAAAGAAATCTGTTAATCTGTCCTCAAGGTCACTGACTCTTCTGTATCTTCATTCTGCTGTTAAGCCCATCCAATGAGTTTGAGCATTTCAGATACATATTTTTCAGCTCTAGAATGTCTATTTAGTTCTCTGTATACTTTCTAGTTACCTGCTGATATTTCCTATTTTTCATTCATTGTCAGCATACTTTACTTTATGTCCTTGAGCTTAGTTATAATTGTTTTATAACCCAT
Source organism: Enhydra lutris kenyoni (assembly GCF_002288905.1). Classification (NCBI taxonomy): domain Eukaryota; kingdom Metazoa; phylum Chordata; class Mammalia; order Carnivora; family Mustelidae; genus Enhydra; species Enhydra lutris. Next base: position 30,517,696 of record NW_019154108.1, on the reverse strand, counting down.
GTCTGCTAATTCCAATACATGAATTATTTCAGGGTTGATCTTCATTTTTTTTTCTTGAGTATAGATAATGTCTTTCTGTTTCTTTGAATGTTAAATAATTTTTTAAAAAAGGTTTTATTTATTTGAGAGAAAGAGAGAGAGAGAGCAAGTAAGTGAGCATGAGTGGGGTGAGAGGCAAAGGGAGAAGCAGACTCCCCACTGAGCAGGAAGCCCAATGCAGGACTTGATCCCAGGACCCTGGGATCATGACCTGAGCCGAAGGCAGGCGCTAAACCAACTGAGCCACCCACGTGCCCATTGAATGTTAAGTAATTTTGAACTTTGTCCTGGACATTGTGAATGTGAATATGTTGTAGAGATTCTCAGGTCTGCTGTGTTCTCCTGAAGAGTACTTTTTTTCTGGGGGTGGTGGGTATAGTAGGCAGTTAACTTTGCTGAATTTAGACTGCAAACTTTGTCTTCCCTGCTGTGAATGGTAGGTGAAATTTCTGCTCACTTCGTTTAGTCTTTGCTGGACTGCTTGAAGTCTGCTTCATACATGTGTGGCTCTGGAATTAGCAAGAGATTTGGGCAAATTTTGTACACACAATTTGGGGCTCCCCCTTTATGGCTCTCCACTCTTCAGGATTTCCCCCTTTGTTTTACAGCAGCTGTGTCTCTCTCAACTCTGTGCTTTGGTTCTTCAAGTCAGTAAAACTTTGGGTTTTCTTTCTGACTTTTAGCTGCCTTGCATAGTGAGGCCTTACCTCAGGAGAAAAGCCATAAAGAATGGGAAACACTCCCAGTTCTTTTCCCTTCATCCAAGTGTTGATTTCCTTCCAGTATCCACCTGTTTTTAGTTCATCTTCAATGTCTTTAGGTAGTTATTTTTATATTTTGCCCAGAGTTGATAGTTGTTATTTGTAGGAAGGTTGGTCTCACAGGAGCCACGTGGCCATGACTGGAAGGAGAACCTTGTTCGGCATCTAGGACCATGAGATCGGGACAGATAAGCAAGTTACCATCACAGAAAGGCTCAGAGATGAAAATAACTTCTATAGAGATTTGTAAGGGAGACCAGGCTTTGGAAAGACAGGCTCATTAAGGGAAAAAATGTGACAGGTATTGAAAGAAATGAACAAATATCTGAGTTTACTGTCGGTCTGTGTGTGGTAGGAAAATCTTTGTTTTTTGGCATGATTTTAGTACTTACAAAGGATAGGCATATCTCCAGATACCAACACTGCAAAAGGTAGAGAGAGAGATGTTTTTGTGGGGGGTCAGTAACCTGCAGGAAAGGCTCAAGTTTTCATATTTTGGGGCCCAGAGTAACACAGAGTGATCCTGGTTTTTGTGTTTTTTTGTTTTGTTTGTTTGTTTTGTCTCTGGGTGCAAAGGGGATGGGTGTGCCCGTGTCCCGTAAGTGTGGGTCAGCAGAGTGTTGGATCTTTGCCATCTCTCCTTTGAGCCCTACCATGATGCTCAGATTTGATCTCACAGACTGTTTTGAGTTTTTCCAATTCAGTGTAACTCAACTGCTATTTTGTTTTGTTCCACTGGTTTTATTTATATAGTACATAAGAGACATTAATACACAAATCTTCCTGGACTTACAACGGAGTTATGTCCGATAAACCCCTTGTTGGTTGAAAATATTGTTAAGCTGAAAATACATGTACTATATCTATCCTACCAAATAGCTTAGCTTTGCAGACCTCAAAACTGCTCAGAAACCTACATTAGCCTACAGTTGGGCAGAATCATCGGACACAAAGCCTGTCTTATAATAAAGTGTCAACTATCTCATGTAATTTATTGAGGATTGTACTGAAAGTGAAAAACAGAACGGTTGTACGGGTTGTACAGAATGGTTATGAGTGTATCGGTGTCGAGCCTTGTGATTACTGGCTGACGGGGAGTGGGGGCCGCTGCTCAGGATCACCAGAGAGTATCACAGATCGTTAGCCTTGGATCAGGGCACAATTCACAATTGGAAGCAGGGTTTCTCCTGAAAGTGTGTCACCGTCATAGAGTTGAAAACCAGTAAGGGTTTTCTAAGTCAGGGACCGTCTGTACAGTCAGCATCCTTCTTACATATCAATACAGCCAGGCCACTTCTGCTTCCTGAGTTAACTTGTAAATCCTCTACAGCTGTAATTCACTTTTATGTACCAGAATGATTTCGTCACCCTTATCAGCTCATCTCCTGAGCTAAGGAAGAAGGACCATCCAATTTGCTTCCAGAGGTCTGCCTGCAGTTGCCCGTAAGTGTCAGAGTAAGGGTTACTCCCTGTCTGAGATGCTCAGGTTGGTCAAATTCCTGGCCTGCGGGGGAGCTTCATTACCTGTAAAGCTGATACTCTAAGCTGTGTGGGAGGTTCCAGGACCGTTTTCTGGGAACAGTGTGCTAGAACTGGCTCATCCTGGCTCACAAGAGTTGTTAAATCTGCAGGAATTTTTTAAGCTGCGCATCAAGCAAGGCCATTACTAGAAATTTTTAACTTTATCACTTACAATTCAATGCACTGTATTTAAGGCAGTGGTAATAAATACTCAAAACCAATACTTCCTAATTATTGTATGAGATTTTGTTTTTCTATGTACGCTCTTGAGGTCATTCCCATCTCTTGGATCTTTGTGGTGGAGACACTCGGCAGTGATATGCTACCGTGTGTCCACACCCAGCTCTGTGCTCAGAGACATCATGTTGACATTGGCCATCATGGGAGTGTTTATAAAGTAGAAGTTGGCAAGTGTGGCCAGGTAGTGCCTTTCCTTTGGAGAGCTGGTTGTTAAACACTTATGAACATTTCAGTGTTTGTAGGCATTTCCCTTCCCTATAAAGCACAGCCCTTGGTCCCAGAACAGTTTTGCCACTTCGCATTAAATGAGGTTTGTGTCTTGCTGATGGTTGCGAGTTTGATTTTTCCAGTTCAATCTTACAGGAAAGAGGGTGGATTTTTATTGGTCCTCAGTAAATAATTACATAATCATGAAAAGTAAAGGAACTTAGTAAAAGCATTTTGAGTAATATTTAACCATTTTGATCATTATTTCAGGTGGTTTGTAAAGCCTACTAATATATTCTACAGAATCAGTATTTTCAAGTTTCTCTATAATTTCCTCACTTCAACACCATACTATGAATTTTCATAAGAAGTTTTTTTTTTCCCTCCTGAATTCTGAGGAGGGATGTTGGAATATTATATCACTGGCAGAATGTTCTAGTCCAGTTTATGGAAGCATGTTAAATAGAAGGTTAGAGATAAAGGAGGAAGAAAAGTACATTTCCTCACATACTTACTCAAAATAGAACATTAACCATAGTTAAATGCATTCACTCAATCCCAGGAAATTGATTTTTATTTTGCCAACCTTGGGCTGGGCAGCCTGTGTTCACGAGGTCACCTGTTCCTGCACTCGGAGCCCTGGCAATCCTGACTCAGTGCCTTGTAGGGACTGGACAGGTGTTTGGGACATGCGGTCTGTGCCCGACAGGGAAGCCCGCATGCCTGGGTCTGTTCGCTGTGGTGTCTGTAGTTAGGAGTGCCTGCTACAGGTTTTATTACATTTCTTTTTTAGGTTATTTCTAAAAGTTTCTATTTTATTTCTGAGTTTAGAGCAGGAGCCTTTAGGCCAGAGGAAGGGAAAAGCTGGCGTTGTCTGTTGATGGCACCACTGAAGGACTTTGGCTCTTTTATTGTAACATCCAATGGCATCAGAACTGAGGAGAGGAGCCATCTAATCAATTTAGAAGGATTTAGTCAGTGATTTTCCTGGAGAGTTAGGGCCCTGACCACAGGGCCTTTGATTTATCCCATAATGTGTGTTTTATTTGTCGCCAGCTGACAAGGGCATTTTGGGCTGAGAAATAAGATCTTTCTTCTTTTTATTTATTTTTTAAAGGAATTTGTTGAGAGTTATTTGCTTAGTCTTTCTGTATAAACTCGAGAGGGTGGGTAATAAATAGGTTGCTGGGTAGATGGCTGATTTGTGTAACAGGTGGTGATTTTATAGTTGCTGAGCATAAAGGACGTTTATCAGCCTTTTGGGGGGACAGCTTTTAAAGTTGTGCTTAACAAACCAAAAGGCCAGGGAAACCTACCAGAGCCTCTGGAGGGTTTGACACTGAGTGAGTGTGTGTGTGTGTGTGTGTGTGTGTGTGAGAATGTACATGTGTGGTGTGAGCATGGGTGAGTGCAAGTAGTGTGTATGTGTGTGTATATGTGAGTGTGATTGTGAGCGATCTGCATGTGTGTGCAAGAGTGTGAGTGGTGTGTATGTAAGTGTGTGCATGTGTGTGAGCAAATGTGCATGTGTGAGTGTGTATAACTGGGGTGGTCTCTGAAGCAGTTGCAGTCTGTCCCAGGGGCTCAAGGAAGGGGTGTGATTGCTGTTAGGAAATATAATGAGAAGTAAACATCAATAAGGAGAGGTGCAGAGGGGAGCGGAGGGTTTCCAGTACAGAGCAAAGCACAAAGGTGAGGGAGACACACCACACAAGGCACACAACTTTTTTTTAAAGATTTTATTTACTTGCGAGAGAGAGCACAGAGGAAGTGGGAGAGGAAGAGGGAAAAGCAGATTCCCTGCTGAGCAGAGAGCCTAATGCAGGCTCAATCCCAGGACCCCGAGATCACAACCTGAGCCCAAGATAGACATTTAACCGACTGAGCCACTCAGGAGTCCCAAGACACACAGTTTTGATTAGGACTTTTTCTTCTTAACTCTGATGCATAAGCATTTTTCATTTTGCCACAGTCTTTTTAGCCAGAATTTGGTATTTGCTTAACATGGAATTCCTTTGTTATTTTTTAAAGATTTATTTATTTATTTTAGAGGTAGAGAGAGAGCTAGAGCATGGGGGCGTGGAGGGGCCGAGGGAGAGAGAAACTCAAGCAGACTCTGCATTGAGCATGGAGCCTTATGTGGGTCTCAATCCCATGACCCCAAGATCATGACCTGAGCCACAAACATGAGGGACACCTAGCCGCGCCGAGCCGTCCTTGGAATTCCTTTACATAGGAAGCTTTCCTTAGTACCTTTCAAATGTGGGGCTCTTTGCAGAAAACTAAATTCACCCAGGTTTTCAGGAGCACAGTTATGTGTGAAGTGTGACAGACCCACAGAGAAGTTGGACTGAGCCCAGACTCTCCCCTCTGCTCGCAGGGGTGGGAATGTGTGGACGTGGGCCGGAAAACCAGTGTGCCTTGCTTTCCAGGAAAGCAATCAGGTCCTTACTGTTTCTCACCCAGGTGTCCAGATGAGCTGGAAGGTGTATCACATGGGATTTTTTTTTGGTTATAGTAAAAATATTATCATTTGGGGATGATTTGCTGGTATCGTGTATCAGCAGTAATTCGGGTTATTCTCATCACTTGACAGCTGCAGGTGCATGGGAGGGGTAATGAGGATGTGGAGGTGAGGGGTGGGGAAGGAGGGAGTGTGGCTCCTCTCTGCCCTCTGCCGGAGACCCCATACCGACACCCCAGTCTGCACGCAACCCAGAGTCCCTCCATCCACACCACTCTACAATGGTGGCCCCAGAGCCAAACATTGTGTAAGCCAGCCGCACGACCACAACATCTCAGCAGATGGTACACTTGAACATATTGATCTGATGAGAAGGGGCTGTGTCAGATCAGGTGTGGCTCTTCAAAGTAACTGCACAATCAGTAATAATGTTTTCCTGACTCTTAGAAGCCCCCAGCGCCGATTCCTAACTAGGTCTCATCCCAGGTGTTGGGGTCAAAAGCTGTGATAATGTGATTTCTGAATATTGTATCAGCAATGTCGGTATTTCACATCCTTATTGATAAAATTCACTGAAGGGAGTTGGAAAAATGAGATCTTCTGTCATTTTCATATGAAATTTCAGAAGTCACCAAGCCCTTGAAATGCCGTGTAGTCCCAGGGATGAGAAGGAACGGAGTCCACGCCCATCTCCCTGGCACTGGGCCCCTCCCACTCCCCTGGTGCTTGTCCCTGTGTCCTCCCCCCGCACCCTGGCAGTGGGGAGTGTGTGCACCTGACAGCAGCCAGGCTCCCCACCCGGTCCCTCCTCCAGTCTGTGTTCTGGAAGCAGGAAGGCAAGCAGGATAGAAAAGACCAAAGGTAGGAACCGGTTTATCAAGCTGTCTGCCTGCCCGTCCCTGTGCTTGAAGGCGCATTCCTGCCAAACCTTTGCCTGTGGTCAAAGCAACGCGGGAAGCAGCTGGATGGTAATAAACACTGGTTTCCATCACCAGTGCTAGGTTCCTTCGAGGTTCTTTTTGCTGCCTCTTGATCTGGAGAGCTCATAGGGCTTCTTCCTGACCATCACAAGAACACAGTATGTTTGGTAACTATGTAGGGTGACAGATGCTCACTAGACTTAATTGTGCTGGTCATTTCACAACACACATACAGATATTGAGTCATTGTGTATGTCAGTTATGCCTCAATCAATAAATAGGTAAGTAAAAACAAAGAAACAAAAAAAAAACAAAAACAAACAAACAAACAAAAAAAAAAAACAAAGAAACAAAACCTGACTTCATTTGTTTGTCAGATCGGTATCTAACAGGGTTGTGCCAGCTGCTGGGGGTACCGGAAGAGATGGGTGTCTATGGGGTGGACCCTGATGAAGCCGTCACCCTGCATGTGCCTGCCCACAGTGGTGGCCGGTGTCACCCGGAGCCTGATGCAGCCAGGAGGGCATGGAGAAGCGGCCGTGTGGCTGGTGGCCGAGGGGTGCTCCCTGGGCAGGGATTCGGAGGTCCCCAGAGCGGTGCGCACTGTGGGTCCTGGGGGTGGTGGTGGAGAGGGCCTGTGGAAGCCCAGGCTCAGCGCGTGGAGGGCAGGGTAAAGCCTGCGCCAAGTCTCTGGGGCCAGAGGAGCAGAGTGAGTCCCAGCAGGTGACAGGAAGCCAGAGGGTTGGGAGGACAGAAATGGGGCCAGGGATCAAGGGAACAGACTTTAAGGAGAAAAATGGAGCATTTTCGCTCTCATTTCACCAAGTTTAAGAGCTTTATGAGATGCCCATGGCGAGAGACCTGCTAGCTGAGCAGTTCCCACTGCTTCTTGCTTGTGGACTGGGCCATCATCTGGGAAGTCAGAAATGTCCTGCGTCTCCAGAGTTCCAGAGGTCCTCCCTGCCCAGGGCTCGCTTGCCTCTCAGCTCCTGCGAGCACAGATGGTGCCTTCTCAGGGCCTTGGAGCTTCTGCTTTTCGCCAGCTTTGGTGTCCCCAGCCCGGCCCGGGGGCTTGAGGGAGGGGCTCTCACGCCTGCCCGGGTCATGTGCCCCGGGGATGGGGAACCACGAAGTCCTGGGGATCACATGCACCATGAACCTGCTACAGCCTGCTGCAGATGTTTAAATGGTGCATTTCATGGTAGGGGACGAAATCTTGCGTTTTCATAAATCTAGGAATTCATCATGGCTTGGGTCAGAAACCCTCTTCACCGTCCTCTCTGGAATCAGGAGGAGCCGTCCTTCCCACATGTCTGTGAAGATCAAGGAGGACAATGTGCTTGGCAACCCTCTCCCCAAAGGACTGCTCCTTGTTGCCGTGGTTTGGGCACGGTCTGCAGCCTCTGGGTTTCACCCCTGTGTTTAGAGTACAGCTTCTGTGTGGCTTGCAAAGTGTTGAGGCCTGTCAAGAGAACCTTGGAATCGGAAGATACCCCCAAACTGAGTCCTGGCTAATGTTACGGGGTTTCCCCGCTGCTGACCTTGCAGCCAAGCCTGGTCCTGGGTGAGATTGTCTGTGTCTCTGGCCTGCTCGTGCTTCGGGTTTTTTTCTGCTTCTCCTCCATCTGCTTCTCTGCAGCGATGAGTGTTTTCCTAAGTGAGCTCATCACGTTAATCATATTAGGGTGTGAGTGGCCTGTTTGTGCCTTGAAGAAGGACCAAAAAAGCTCAGAGGGAGGAACCCTCAGCCCTGTGCAGGGGAGGGTGGACGGGGGTGGGCGTTATTTTGAAGCAGTGGTACCTTCCCCAGTATCCCTGGAACTGCCCTGATTCAGGCCCCCAATCTCGTCCCTGATCTCTAGGCCAGCCTTGCCCGGCCTGTGCCGGCTGCTGGCGCTCCTCTACCACTCCGAAGAGAAAATCAGGAACATGGCCTTAGGCTCTTGCGCTTCGAGGATCAGGAGAACTGGGGGCTGCCGCAGCACTAGCAGAGGCTGCGCTGATGGTGGCCACTGGTGGTGGCAGGGGTGCCATGAGCCACACTCGTGAATCACTGCTGGGCTTGGCTCTCGGCTGTGACTCAGCCTGAAACTTTGTTCTAACAGGAAGCCAGTAACCAGCAGAGTCAAAAGCTTGTAGGAAACTCTGGATTGGAAACCACTGGCTGTTTTTAAGCTCCTGTTTCTACAACAAAAAGGGAAATCATCAGATAGAAGCTCCCTCTGTCTCCTTCGATGCAGAAGAACCAGATTGGCAGAAGGCTATTGTGAGCCGGGCTCTTGGGAGAGTAAAAAACCGGACAGGAGTTTACAAAAACAGGAAGCTGGCAGGGAAAACCATCGGAATTATGTAAATCAAACAGTGGGCCTGGGACGCAGGTGGCAGTCTGCCTATTGGGAAGCTCTGGGGGCTGAGAATGGGAACAGCCAGGTCAGGGAGTGCGGGGCACCCATGGGAGGAGGCTGTGAGGCAGGGGTGAGGTGTGGGGTGTGGAGCCCCAGGCAGTGTGACCTGTGGGGCAGCCAGGGCACTCTCTGGGCACATTAGGAGGAATTGAAGATGCTCACCTTCCTCGTGGATGTGGGGACGGAGCCACGTGAGCTCTGCAGGCCTCTTGCGGGCTTCCGGAAGGCCCTGGGAGGCTCTAGCACTCTGGCAGCTGCCAGGACAGGTGCTCCCACCAGGGAGGGGAGCTGGGAGCCCCATGATTTAGGTTGGTGACTCACAAACTTTTGGGAGTGGGGACGCTTTTTTACGGCTTCTTGTTTTGGGTATATTCTTTTCCCCACTCTGTAAATGTATCGTTAATCTAGAAGTTAATGAAAAGGAACTTTGTTTTAGTTTTTAAAATAAAAAGACTCTCCTGTTCTTATGAAATTTCTAAGACAACTGGAAAGCTTTGGGAGGCATTGCGATATTAGCATTTGGACCTACTCACTGAGTGCTGTTTGCTCTTCAGGGTGAAGGGAAGCCCTTGAATGCTGACACCAGGGGAGGCTACTGCAGGAGTGACTTTGCCAGCTCAGTGCCGACATCTGGGGATGTTTGATAAAATGTCCTTTTCCCAGACCCATTACTAATCACTTTTTTTTTTTTTTTTTTGCTCCTAATCTCCCTTCCCTCCAGCCTGCCACTCATTCTGCCATGAAAGCTACTTTCTTAAAGCAGATTCCATCCCACCACCTCCCTTCTCAACAGTTTTTAGTGGGTCTCCCTCCTGCCTACATGAAGTCCAACACCCTAGCGAGGAACAAGGAGAGACCCTTGTGGCTTAATCCTCAGATACCCTTCTAGTTTCAGTGTTGTTTACATTCCTCCATCCCCCCACAATTCATGCTGTACGTGATTTCAGGTCATTTCATTAGCTTCGCTCAAACTGGCTTATATAAAACGGATTTATTTGCTGCTTAAAAAAAAAAGTCCATTATCAGTGTGAGCTTCAGGCAAGGCTTGATCCAGCAGCTTAGCAATTTCTTTAAGGAGTCAAGTATATTTCTCTCTGATTATCATGGTCCCAGGGTGGTTGCCAACAGCTCTTGGGCTTTGTGCTTCTTTGTTCATGTCTCCAAAGAAAGAGAGAATTCTCATGCCCCAGCTCTCCTCGCCCATCTTCACTCTGCTGCAAGCCTCATCTTCATGTTAGGGGTTTTCCCAGAACTGAGTGGGCACCTAAGAGGCCACCGGGGCTGGGGGGAGGAGGAAGGAGAGCTCAAACCTAAGGAAGCATCCAGCGTGTGTTCACCCGGAACACTCTGCCTACACCCTTCACAATTCCACACCCGCCTCCTGCTGCTTCCTGGAGTTCCCCACCTGCTCCCGCTGACCACAGTCCTGCTCATGCCTCATGGCCTTGCCCGGGTGGCACCTCTCCTGCCACGAACACGTCCCTACTGTTCTCCCACTGTAATTCATGCTTCTCCTTCCACTACTCCCCAGAGCTCCGTCTCATGTGTGACGGCGTTTGTTCATTCTTCATGTTTCAAGGAAAAATGCTCCATTTCCTCGTATTGTCACACTCAGCACTCTCAACGATGTGTGCTTTCTTCCCCATACCATTGGTGTCAGTCCTCCGACACCCACGGAGTGTCCCACAATTCGATTCAGGTCCAACACCACCCACCTGGGGCTGGTGTCAGATCCCACAGGTTAAGGGCTCCGTCCCACGAGACTGTCCCATGTCAGAGGCCAGTCACAAGTCCCAGGCTGTCGTCTGTACTTCTGACCAACTGGCTATAAACTGGGGTTCCCATGACTCCCTCCCTGGGTTGATAATTTGGTAAAATGGTTCACAGGATTCAGAAAAACACTTACTTACATCTACCAGTCTATGATAAAGGATATGGAGGAAGAGGCGCATAAGGCGAGGTCCAGAAGGGTCCCCAGCACAGCAGCGTCTGTCTGTCCGTGTGGAGCTGGGCTGCGCCGCCCTCCCGGCACACACTTGTGCTCATCAGCCCACAAGCTCTCAGAACCCTGCACTCCAGGGATTTTCATGGAGGCTTCGACACGTCGGGGACATCAATCATTCATTCTCCAGCACCTTACCCCTCCCCCGAGAGTGGGGCTGGGGCTGGAAGTCCTGAGCTTTTAAGCATGGTTTAGACTTTCTGGTGCCCCCCGCCAACCCCAGGAGCTCCTCTAGAGTCACTTCATTAGAACAAAAGAGGTTCCTATAACCCAGGAAATTCCGAAGGACTGAGAAGCTCCGTGTCAAGAACTGGGTCAAAGACAAAATGTAAGTAGGAAGGCGGCAGAGACCGATATACGTGCATCTATTTCTTACTATTATATAGCTTTATATCTGGTTATTTATTTATCTGAGTCTTTAATTCAGCAGGAAGAACCTTGAGGTATGGGGATTCGTAGTGTGCTCAGTGTGAGTGTTGAATTAATGGTTGTGAGTAGCGATGGCATCATTACTGGGCTTTCTGCATCTACAGTTCTTTGTTACGATCTCTTCACACAAAGTTCTACCTAATCTCGTTCAGTCTGGCCATGTGGTTCCCCAGGTGGTACTCTAGACTTGAACCGAGATTTTTCTGGAGCCACAGTACACATTCTTAAGCACAACCATGTTGTGTACCGAGACTTGTGGGCCAAGATATATTTCCCTGGAAGCTGAGTCCCACCGAAGTGAGCGGTAGGGAGAAGGGGGTTTGGGGTGCAGAGGAGCGTGGCACTCCCCAAGAGACTACAAGGGTGGTTTGCAGGGGAAGGGTCTCCTCCAGGATGCTGCTGTGGGCTAGGCCCAGGAGTGCTGCTGAGTGTGGCACTCAGAGACTGAGGCCCTTGTCTCCCGGGGTCCTCAGAAACGGGGATCAGGCTGTTCTGCCAGCGCTCCCGAATGGACACGTGTGTAGAGATGAAGTGAGGGCTACTCGGCTGGCCAGAAGAGACCTCAGAAGGCAGCGGGTCCGTGGAGAGTCGCTCCTTATAGAAGGCCCATGTGGATGCTGTGGAGCAGGGAGAGGGGCCTCCTTTGGAGCAGAGAGCCTGGCTCCCTGAAAACAGCAGAGCCCAACCCCACTTTGCCTGCTTCTGCGGAGTCTGGGCTTTGGGGGTGAGGAGGGCAGAGCCTTGCTCCTGGTCTAGGTGGCCGTGGGGAGGGGGTGCAGCCCCAGGACCAAGAGCTGGGGGGCTGGGAGGCACCCGCAAGGCTGGGCACCCCCACATCTGCCTGTACTCCCTACTAAGTTCTACTGGAGCCATCAGTAGGAAAAGGCTGTTCCCCTTTTACATAAGTCTTTTCTAGATGTTTTCAGAAGGAATTTAAACACTGGCAGACAGAAAAGGGAAGCTTTTATCCCTTCTCTAACCACCGAAAGGAAGCGGTGGATTTAAGAACCACGGGAAGGGCGAGGAAGGAACAGAGGCAGAGAGACAGGAGCGGGTGGAGAAGGCTCAGTAGGAACCTCGGAGGGTGGGGGGGAGAGGAGGCGTGGGGTGGGGCGGGGTGCTCCCCGGGGAGCCAGGAGCCCGCTTAGGCCCCTGGGGAGGCTCTGCAGGGGTGGAGCCAGCACCCTGGGGAGGGACTGTGCAAGAGGACTGCCTTGATTTTGGGTGAAACCCCAGTACACCCCTTGGTCCACAGGGGCCAACTTCTGTCTGTGACGGAATTTTGAATGGTTAAGGGTAACCTCCATTAAGCAGGCTCTGGGACCAGAATCCCGTGCTGGCTGGAAAGACTGTGCTGATTCTCTGGCCCTCTGGCCCTCTGTCTTTTCCTCCCATTTTTCTTTCTTCCTGACCCCTGTCTCTGAGTCCCCACCCTTGTCCCCTGGTTCCCACCATGGGCAGGCTGTCCCCGGTCCAGGGGCTGGCCCGCCCACCTAATCTCATCCTCCCACAACCCTGGTGGCTGCTCAGGGAGCCTGGGATTCATAAGGGGAGCTGGAGTGACTCTTGCTGTTGAGAACACAGCTGCGGCAGAGGAGATAGGAAAGCCGGCCCGGCCCTCTGGCAGCGGCCCTGGTGGGAGTGCCATTCAAGGAATAGGCCCAGCCCAGCAGGCACGAACATGGCCCTGGGCTGCGGCCACCAGCCCCTGGGCTCCTGGCTCAGGGCCCCACACGCTCCTTGGGCTGGCAAGACCGGAGGACACTACCCAGGTTGCTTGGGTCACAGGAGAAGAAAGGGTGTGTGGAGGGGTGGGGGCATAGACGTCCCAAAGCCTGGCTTGCTCATGAGTGGAGCAGACTTAACTCAGTTACTTGTTCTCGTTCAGACTCCACGTCTGCATCTACGAAATGGAAGCAATCCTTGCCCCACTTCGAGGACTCTGGTTGATGATGCCTTCCAGAGTTAGATCTGGGTTCAAAACCCACCGTGGCCACATATCCGCCGACCTCGGCACCTGCCAGTCCAAATTCCACTTTCCCTCTGGGACCCAGCTCAGCCCCCCCGAGAAGTCTGGGTCACTGGTCCGACTACACCTCCATCTTTGTCTCAAGACCGTGCTATGACTAGCCCGTGCACGCCAGTGTTCATAGATCCAGACTGCTCGAGTTCGTGCCCAAACCTGGAAAGTACTTCTGGGGGTTGTTAAGAGCATCCGAGGAGACCCTGTGCCTGAAGTGGTCAGCATGCTTGGCGCCTTGAACCTGCTCAGTTCAGGTTTGTCAAGACATCCATTTTGTCAAGAAGGAGCCTTCTTCTTCCTGGTCCTGACAGTTAGCTCTGTAAAAGCAGGCTGTGTCTTCTGCCTTCTCGCCACATCACCCTTCATGACATACATGTGTCGCATAATCAATAAATACCTTGATAGCCCTCCCCCACACCGTGGTTAGCTCGTAACCGAATTTTGTGGGCTGATGCTCGTGCACAATCAGTCCTGCTGTTCGTCTGAGTTCCCGGGGCACAGAGGCGCCACCTATGTAGCTGGTATGGTGTTCGGCACTGTCTCGTGGTATCTTGTTAACTTTTGCGAGGACATCAAGTTCCTGGGGCGGGCGTAACTCTCCCCACTTTACCAACAAGAAAACAAGGGCTCAGAGGGGCTGAGTGATGTGATCGAGGGTATGCGGCTGCTGGACTGAGGCTGGGGCCCTCGCTGTGTTTCATTTCCATTGTCTGTGCCTGTTGGTCCCAGTCTTGGCACGACAAATGCGAAACCTTAATCTTATTTACCAGTTATATCCATACCGTGGAAACTCTGGGTGTTCACGAACTTGGCAAACCATCCACTGATTATAAAAAATCTGGAGGAGCAGAGTACTTGGAGCAGGCCCAGAGCTTGAGCTGGAAGTAGTGCTTGGCTCCCCGTGGCACTAGAAGGTCGGTGATTTCTCATGAACCGGCTGGCTTGCAGGCCCCGCCCCACGCCCCCTCCTGCGACCATTAGAGAAACTTTGGTGTCCTTGGTCCCCAGGCAGTTTCCTTAGTTTAAGGAATCTTGGTTCATGGAATTTTGAGCTCTAGAGAACTTTTTAGGAAGGACTCTTTTGGGCCTAGCACATGTCTCAGGAATGAAACTCCCCAGTGACAGAGGGCGTTTGACAAAACTCAGCGGTGAGTGGCGCTGCTGTGGGTCACAGGCCAAGGGCCGCGTGCCCATCACCCACACATGTGCTCACAGCACACAGGGCCTCTGCTCCTTGCGCAACAGCAGTGGAATGTGAAGGGCTGCGGGCAGAGCTCCACGACTAGTACATTCCATCTGTACTGTCTCCACTCCTTCCGCTTCCGGCTTGGCTCTCCTGGCAACACCTCTTCCTGCTCCAGAGCAAAGGGCCTGTGGCAGCCAGCGTCCTGCCACTTGCTCATGGGCCTGGTGTCAGAGTCTGTGTTCCTAGTGGGCACCGGCTGTGGGGATGGATCAACCATGCTCTGCCTCACCTTTCTGTCTGAGGCCTTCCCTGAAGTCAAACCCCAGTTAGCCCTTTGGGAGGAATGTGGGGTCCCAAGGGGAGCCGACAAGCCCCTGTGTTTAGTGGCCAGCCTTGGGGCATGGACAGAGTTGTTTTTACATCAGACCCTTTCTCTCTTGGAATTTTATACATGTTCAGCCATCAGGCTAGGTCAGCAGGACTAGGGAGAAGATGATTGCATGGTAATGCTCAACATCTATGTGAGAAGGACTCTTGTTCATAAAACCATGCGTGCTCCAGTTCTCAGAGTATCAAGTGTTTCTCACTCCAGATAGAATCAATTGGAATTGTAGAAACCCAGAAAAGAGGTGTGTACGAGGCCAGGGCTTCTCACAGAACATGGGTCCAGACAGGTTGGGTTCAAGTGCCGACTCTGTCACTTCATGGCATTGTGACCCTGGGCAGGTTGGGCACCCTTTCTGTGCCTCAGTTTTCTCCTTTGTAAGTGAGGATCATAATACTAACTGCCCTTTGGGTTTTTTATGAGCATTAAATTAAATGAATTCATATCTTAAAAGTGATTAAGATAATGCCCAACATGTGAGAAGTTCTGGATAAGTGTTAGCTGAATATGTATATGTATCTAGAATCTTTCATATATATATATATATGTATATATACATATATATATATATAAATCCCCATAATGTGAGATACTACAGGCTGACTTGTCCACTAGAGCCCATCATTAAACCAAGGCTTTGGGTATACCATAGGATAACACAGCACAGCACAGTATATTCCAGTATACCACAGCATACTATAGTATACTACTGTATACCATGGTATACCACAGCACAGCATAGTATACCACAGCATAGCACAGTATACCTCAGTGTACTACAGTATACCACAGCATACTCCAGCATAGCACGGCATACCACAGATACCGTGGTATACCACAGCATAGCACAGTATGCCAAAGCATATCACGGTATACCACAGCATAGCACAGTATGTCAAAGCATATCACGGTATACCACAGTATAGCACAGCATACCACAGTATACGATATTATACCACAGTATAACACAGCACAGCATAGTATATGTTGTATATTATAGTATACAGCATACCACAACATAACACAATCTATCACAACATATTATAGTATAGCACAGCATAGCACAATATACTTCAGTATACTGTAGTGTACCACAGCATACTACAGTATACCACAGCATATACCACAGATACCACAGTGTACCATAGCATATCATAGTATACCATAGTATAACACAGTATACAAAGCATACCACAGTATACTATAGTATACCACAGTATACCACAGCACAGCACAATATGCCATAGCATACCACAGCATAGCACAATATACCACAGCATAGCCCAGTATACCACAATATATATAGCATACCACAACATAACATATCACAACATACCACAGTTTAGCACAGTATACTACAGTATAGCATAGAATAGTACAGTATACTACAGCATACTACAGTATACCACAGTATACCATAGCATACTGCCGCATACTATAGCATACCACCATATACCACAGCATACTACAGCATAGCACAGTATACCACAGCATATTGTGGTATACCATGGTATACTACAGTATATAGCACAGCATACCACGACATAACATGATCTATCACAACATACCACAGTATAGCACAGCATAGCACAATATACCTCGGTATACTACAGTGTACCACAGCATGCTACAGCATACCACAGCATAGCACAATATGCCAGAGTATATTGCAGTTTACCATAGTATACTATAGTATAGCACAGCATACCACGGTGTATGATAGTATACCAGAGTATACCACAGCACAGCACAGTATATGTCAGTATACTATAGTATACCATAGCATAGCACAATATACCACACCATAGCCCAGTATACCACAGTATATACAGCATACCACAACATAACACAGTATATCACAACATACTACAGTATAGCACAATATACCTCAGCATACCATAGTGTACCACAGCATACTATAGCATAACACATGTACTATAGCATACCACAGCATACCACATGTACTATAGCATACCACAGCATACTGTGGTATACCAAAACTCACCTCCATCCATTCTCTGTAAGAAATGAGTACCTTGCATCTTATTTCCCAGTTGGCTTCCTGCTGAATTGCAGAAGCTTGTAGGCTTCCCAGTGTGAGGGACCCATTCATATTTATACCAGGGACTGAGACATTTCATCCGACTAGTTATATGTGCGCTCATCTTTGGAAGGCATTTGCTCTGTGCAGAGCCCTGTGATAAGGGTGCCATGAATGACACCGGGTCCCTGCTCGGGAATGCCCTTCATGTGCCACAGACACGCTCGATGCCCGTGGCCAGGGTTAGGCATTTCCACACATGCTGCCCAATGTTTTATAGGCTTTTCTTCCTGGAAGCAAAGTCTGTTTCCCTGAATGTCAGGAGAGGGCCATCTGCCACGCCAGAGCAGCAACTGAGAGGCATTTCCATTCCAGGCCCTGGTTTTCTGTTCTGTGTGAGCCTTGTGAGAATCCTGGCCTGACATGCCTTTGGCAATGGAGGGTTTTATTAAATAGAAGCTAGATGGTTTGAGATAAAACACATCCTCCTCCCTTTCCCCCCCAAACACAAGCTTTTCCTTCCTGTCCAGTTCTCCGGATATGTTTCTTTTAGACAATGGTCATTAAAGCTAGACATGGGCCAGTGCACACTGGTGAGATGGCACCGGCTCAGCCTTGGTGGGGTGGGGTGGGGGTGCTGTGGAAGCTTCTGGCGCTGGAAGGCACGGGGTTTCCCAGCAAAGACAGAGGAGCTGGTGCTCGTGCAGTTGGGTCTTGTGCTGTGTCCGTGTCTGTCTTAATCCCTGAGGTTCTCAGCATGAGGATCAGGAAGTGGCTGGCGCTCTGTGAAGTGGGCTGTGGGCATTCAGGAGACTCCCTGAGGGGACTCTGCACGAGGCAGGGACTCCGCAGCTCTGGGTGCTCTCACTTCCTACATCTCCCTGCTCTGCTGGACACACAGGGCCAGTTCAGTTTCCCAAGTACAGCTTGGATCAGATGGCTCTCCTCGGCAAGCGTCGATGACTCCCATTACTAATGGTATCAAATATACAAATATACCCTTACTTCAGCATCCTCTATAAAGCGTGGCTTCAGTCCACCTGCCATTTCTGCCGCGGAGCCAGGCTTTCCCTGATATCTGAAAGTGGAGCATTCCTCTGGAAGCTTCTGGAAGCTCAAGAGGTGTAAATTCAAGAAGCAGTTACCTTTCATTTATAGGGAAAATATTTGGGGGCGCCTGAGTGGCTCAGATGGTAAAGCGTCTGCCTTCGGCTTGGGACCGAGTCCCACATTGGGCACCCCACTCAGCAGGGAGTCTGCTTTCCCCTCTCCCCCTGCTCATGCTTTCTCTCTGTCAAATAAAATAATAATAATAATAATAAAAAGAAAATATTTGGGCATTCCCAGACCCAAGAAAACCTGCCTTAGGCTTTTCTGATACCTTAGGACACATCTGGCTAATGGCCACAGACAATAAATTGATAATCAGAGACGCAGTCCACAGCTCCGGCGGCCTGATGCTGAGATGCTGAGTGTGGGTTCCGGAGAAGGAGCTGGGGGGCTCCTCTTGCTGCTCTGGGCACTGCCCCCGTAACAGCTCGCTGCAAAATGGACACTGAACATGATTTTCACTTTAAGCCTTTCATTGTAAAAGCAAAAATCCTCTTCGGATGTCTTCTGTTTGGCGAGAATAGGTACTAATGTAGGTCTTTCATAGAAGCAAAGTGCCTAAACAAACTTTTGAAAAGCAGGATATGTATGTATAGATAGTATATTGAATCTGTTGTAAAGTAACTTAGCCGAGCTCAGGACTCCTTCCCTGGACTGGCCTGGGGGAGTCTGCAGGTGCTCTCCCAGGAAGTGCCCCATGGTGTGCCCTGCTTCTGAGAAGGGGGACAAGGGAGGAGTGGGGGCCAGGCTGCTATGTGTAGGCGACCCACCTCCAGCAGGTGGGGAGGCATAGTTTTTGGGGGGGGGTGGTCAGATTTATGTTCTAGGATTACTGCAGAAGGCAGTCAGTCTGGAGGGAGGCCAGGCAGTGAGGGGGATGACCAAGGATGTTAGTGTCTTGGCCGGTCACTGGCCCCAGGTGCCACAAGAGGCAGGTGGGCAGGGATTGTTGCTGTGGGAGTTGGGTATCAGGACCCATAGTCCGGGGAGTTCTGGAGCTGCTGCTGACAGGTGTCCCTGCTCCTCCCGGGCCCCGTCTGCTGAGGGGAGGGGACCCAGGGAAGGAGGCCCAGAGCTTGGAAAAGCCTGGCTGATTATGTAAAATAAAAGCCAGAGGATGTGGTTTGGGCTGTCCCTGAAAAAGAGCTCTATTTATATGTGGAAGGATATTTTCAGATGGGGCTTCGGGTGAAGACAGGAGACTGTCCTTTGCAGGAACTGTCCGTTAAAGGCGTGGCACCTCTCAGCGCAGGGAGTGGGGGCGGGGGCAAGGTCATGGTCACAGCTGTAGTCTTGCCCGGGGCCTCCAGTCCCCATCCACGCTGTGCCTTCCCCAGACGCGATTTAACAGTGTGTGAAGCACTCCTTCTCTTTCAGGAGGTGACAGGAGGGGCAATTAATTCCTGTTTGCAACATGCTCAGAGGTCCCCGGGTGAAAGCACTGTGTATACAGCTGGGTTTTCTCCGTGAGGACCGAGCCTCGGTCTTTAAAGTCACACTCATGCATGATTGCTAAGTGGATAGACTAGGTCCATGATTTCATATTTGGATTCTCAGAGGATATTGACTTCCTTTCAGTTTCTTTTCCTTCTTCTTTAAAAATATTAGTTAGGAAACACTTTTATTATTTTATTTTATTATTATTATTTTTTAAAGATTTATTTATTTATTTATTTGACAGACAGAGATCAAGTAGGCAGAGAGGCAGGCAGAGAGAGAGAGAGGAGGAAGCAGGCTCCCTGCTGATCAGAAAGCCTGATGCGGGGCTTGATCCCAGGACTCTGGGATCATGACCTGAGCCGAAGGCAGAGGTTTTAACCCACTGAGCCACCCAGGCTCCCCTAGGAAACATTTTAAAAACTATGGAGCTGTCTGGAGAATGTGGAGCTGAACAGCCATGTACCCCCAACCAGAATGAACAAATATTGGCCTTTTCCCACAATTAATTTTAATCAATTGCATTTAATTAAAATTAATTAATTAAATTTAATTAATTGTATTAATTGAATACAATTAATTTTTAAGCATTTGAAAATATTTTTATTTAACAATGCCTCATGAGTTACACGTGGCCTTAAAACTTTGTTTTTTAAAATTTTTTTTAAAAGATTTTTTTATTTACTTGAGAGAGATAGAGAGCACAAGCAGGGGGAGCAGCACAGGGAGAGAGAGAAGCAGACTCCCCATGGAGCAGGGAGCCCGATGCGGGGCTTGATCTCAGGACCCCAGGACCATGACTTGAGCCAAAGGCAGACGCTTCACTGCCTGAGCCACCCACATGCCCCAAAAGTTTGTTTTTAAAATAAAGGAAAGAAAATATTTGTATGCCCCCCCATCCCGCTGCTTACCTTCCTGTAGCCGCCGAGGTGAAACTGTCATGGATATGTGCCTGCGCACAGCCGCAGGTGGCTGCTGCTACCCCTGCGTACAACAGAACCAGCCACAGAAGGGCATGGGTGCACAGAGCATAGAGTCTGGGGTCAGGTGGACCTCGCCACCTCTGGGCTGGGTCCTCTGGCCTCCGAGCCTCAGTTTCCTCGCTATAATCTGACGTTGATTAGTCTACTGCACTGTTGCCATTGGAGATAAGGCTAAAAGGGTTGGGTCAATAAAGGAACTGGTGTGATTCAACCATTTTTCACCCTTTTTCCTGGGTGGAAAGCCCTTTGAGAGCAGGGCACCTGCCCCAGCCTGTATTAAATACCCTCTGTATTATTAACAATGCCTCCTGGCTCACTGTAGAAGCTAAGTAGTTGTTCTGGAAAGACTGAAATGCCCAAGCCTCACTCCCACCTCAATGCAGACCGACGCAAGGGCCGGTGCACCTGGGGCGGCATGGGGACAGTTGAGCCGAGGACACTCACCAGGCTCTCCAGCCTCTCTTCAAGCCGCATAGTAACCCAGCGTCACAGGGAGGGAGGGGCGCGGAACCACCTTAGTGCCTCTATGCTCTTAAATCTCGGATGTGACATGGCTGATGATTTGGGGGCATTTTTGCAATGTTGTACCCTCATTCCATTGCTAAATGCTCAGTTTGCGGTTCCCCTCTCCCCCTCCCCCGCCTCCCGAACAACCCACCATGGTTGGGACGTCTGTCTCTGGCAGAACATGGGAAATATTGGACACAGAACACAGGGAACAGGTCACGGGGACACAGAGGACCCAGGACGCAGACACAGGCAGGAAGGGGACAGCAGGGGGCGCCAAACCCGCACACTTGTGGTGGAAGACAGAGCCTGGCAGAGCCTCAGGGGCTCAGGCTGTTCCTCACTCTCTTTCCGGGGATCTGGTCCTTTCCTCAGTCACAGTTGGATTCCCAGCTCATGGTTAGACAGACCAACCCCACCCCCTCCTTTTGGAATCCGACACCAAAAGCTGCCCTGAGGTTGTTGGGGTTCCTGGGTGGGCGGAGGTCAGGGCCCTGCGGCCAGGCAGTGCAGCGTGGAATTCAGCAGGGCATGTTTCCTTCTGGGCCCGTGGCCGTGGCCAGGGAGAGTCTAGTCCGGCCTGGAGGTCTTCGGGGTTGGGGTGGTCTCTGACTCAGCCATGAGGGCAGCCGTGCTCGGCCTCCCTCTGGAAGGGTTTGCTCTGTGGCGGGCCATGAAAGCCACAGAGTCTCAGGAAGCACGGGGTCCAGATGGGGCCCCGGGCCAGCTCTGAGCACTCGGAGCAGTGGCTCCCAAGGCGGTGGGAGCGCGGAGTGTGGACGCCAGCAGCTGTGTGCTCGTTCATGTGTAATTTCATACGCACGTTACGGTGCCAGTACGTTATGCTCGTTATGAGGAATGCATAAAAATTCAGAAAACACAAGGTGAAGATGACGTGAACGGTACTTTCAGATGTCTTGTTAATTGCAAGAGTTTCATTACTGTCGTCAGCTAATATCTGAGGCGCCGCTGATGCTCAGATTCAGTTTCTCGTTCCCAACACCGGATGTAAAGATGCATTTCAGATAGTCTTGATAATTTGGACACTTTCCGGGTGACGTGTGAAATCTGATTATATTATCGCTGTTTTCCCGACGATGTGGCTGACTGAGCGCCCACCACGACTGCTTTTCTTGTTCACTTTGTCTTACCTTATGGTTCCCTTTTAGAAAAAATTTTCAGCCTTTTGCCCGTTTTTCGGGTGGTTAGTTTAGTGAACATCTAGATCTGCTCTGTAATTTCATTTACAGAGGCTCATCTGTTGTAGGTCACACTGTGTGGAGGGAGAGCCCAGGGAGGAAGTCACCACTGTCACCTGGGGTCCGATCCCTCAATGCCTCAACGATGGATTGCTGATTCGTGCACCAGGTGAAGGCATTGCCTGTAGCAAATATTAAGAGAGCTTGATTTATTTTGTATCTGATTATATAAAAATAACTGCAGGTTTCTCCCAATATCAGAAAGTGGAGTGTGAAAACTTCCGGAAGCTGAAATGGCACAGAGAAGAAGCAGTTAGCATCAATTTACAGGGAAAATTTTTTTTTTAGCATTCCCAGACCTAAAAAATAACCTGAGTTAGGCTTTTCTGACACACCCTAGGGCACATCTGGCTGATGGACGCACAAAACAAGTTGATGCTCAGAGACGCAGTCCACAGCTCTGGTGGCCTGACGTGAGAGGCTGAGTGTGGGTCTTGGGGAAGGAGCTGGGGGGCCCCTCTCGCTGCTCTGGGTGCTGCCCCTGTAACAGCTCACTGCAAAATGGATGCTGGACACGATTTACATTCTCACTTTTTTCATAAAGGTGAAAATCCTCTTTGGATGTCCTTTAGTTAGCAAGAACAGGTATGGAGGTCCTCTGCAACAGCGAAGCGGCTTATGGTGAACTTCTAAAAAGCAGGGGGATACCTGCATATGGGAATTTTAGTTTTTTCCTCCTTCGCCCTCTGGATCAACTCCTGCTGCCCCCCAGATCGAGAGGTCGCAAACGTAGACATACGATGCAGGCACTTTGGGTTGGCACACCAAGCCCTTCATGGTCCAACCTTGCTTTATCTCTCCAGCTTCATATTCAACTATAAACCCTACCACCCTGTGGCCACATCCATGGTTCCTTCTACAAGATGGTGCCCTTCGAGGGCACCGGTGGCATCCTCTTCACTGCTGCTTTTCAGAGCTCAGCTCAGTGCCACGGATGGCAAATTCTTACCTCACAGCCACAGGCTTTCTGCCTTTTGGGTTGGGTGGGTGCAAGCCCTCCCCCCACCCCAGAGAGTAGGCCCCCCCGGCCCTGTCTCCACAGCTGTCCCTGGGCACGTGGATGGCAGCGTGGTCCTGCGCAGCAGAAGCTGATGGGCTGTGTGGCACCTGCCACAGACAGAGCACGGTTGCACCGACCGGGGACCTTGCGGCCCACTTGCCTACCCTCTGCCACCGCCACACGTCCCTGCTGGTTCTGTCTCTCCACAGTGCTACGATGACATGTCCTCTCCTTGCGGGGCCGTCCTGGGACCCCTCTGTATTTTTTAGGAGACACGGCTGTGCAACACGATGACTCTCTCCACTCCCACGGCCTGGTTTGTTTCCAGGGCAGAAGTCCACGTGGGGTCCAGAGCTGCTGCACCTGCCGACTGTGAGGGGCAGATGTGGGACAGGCATCACGTGTGTGCATCTCAGTGACTTCCCTCAGTCCTCTTAGCTCTCTTAAGCTGACGGAGGGTTATCCCCATAGACCCCAAGGACCCCACGTACCCCACGGACCCGAGGGGGGTGTGCACCTGTGATGGAAGCAAACGCATTTGCCCTCGAGGAGGCTGCCATGGCCACCTGTGCCCTCCCAGAGATGGCTCTCCCAGAGGTGGCCACTGACTGCCGTGCCCTCTGCAGCTGGGAGGTCTGTGCTGCACAATGCCCAGTGACTTTCCCAGCCCTCTGGCTGCAGTGAGTACTTTAACAAACATTTATGGATAAGGCTGCACAAGGGACCTGGTGCCTGTCCCTGGACCCGGTCTGTCTCATGCAGTTGCTGTGGTAACTGGGCGACCCAGGCAGGGTGAGAGGATGAGCCTCACTTCACCCGGAGGGAACACCCCACCCAGGGCCCAGCGAGAGGGAGAGGGAGGGCTAGAAGCCAGCCTGCTGTCCCACACACACTTGGGTGGAAGCCTGCAGACTTGGAGGATGTGCACTGTTGCTGACATTGATCGCTTGCTCTTGCTTGTGACTTACACGGAGAAAGCAGAACAACCTTGTGTGTGTCAGTAGTATCGTCCTCACCGATCCGAGAATGCTGCTTGTGTCTTTACCACAAGTAATAAGGACGAAAGGAGGCTTATCCGATGTTTTTATTCAGAGTCTCTGTGTTTATGTCACTGAGAGGGCATTTTGACTCCCTGATAGGACGTGGCCCACAAGAACACAGCAAGGCAGATGACAAACCCTAGAAAGGTAAGTTTCATATCGACCAGAGATGGAGGAGGCCTAGCACAGGGACTAAGATGGGCAAACGGGTGATTTGCAACCAGGCACTGTCGCCGAGAAGAGCAGCGGGCTAGTCAGAGCCCAGCCACAAGGGTTCACCGGACACACTCGGCTTGAGGCAGGCCGAGAAGCTAGCAGGGTAGGAAGTACCGCTTGGAGGCCCGTTAGCGGCTAGGGTTGGGGGCGGGTGACCTGAGTGTGACCGATACCTGTCCAGGAGGGAGCTCCCCACGGAGTCCTGAGGTCCTGGCTCTTCTGGATCTTCCCCGGCACAGTCGTCCTGCTCTCCCTCAGGCACTCGAGCTGGGGCCCTCACCACAGGAGCAGGGGCTCGGAACAGCATGATCCACAGCCGCCCCAGCTGGCAAATTCCATTTTTGGAAAGATGCCTGGTAGAAAATAGAGGACTGTGCTGGGTTACGTGCAGATCCTTCTCTTAACTTCTTACTGTACTTCATCGTGCCCCTTTCTTCATTCCTTCCTTGCTGTCCCTCCCATGAAACAACAGGCGTTTTGTTGCGGGGTGTATGTGACTGTCACTTCTCCCCTTGGGGCAGAGAGTGGCGGCTTGTGGTGTGTATGGAGATGGGTTAGGGCTTCCGGTTCTTTCTCAGCCTCTGTGCTGCCTTAATTCCTGACGTGAGGCTCAGGTCAGGGTTAACCCCGAAGTACCTCTAATCGGGATGCATCCACTCCAGAGGAAGGGGCTCGATGTTTCTGCACTCGTTTGATTTCTGCCATATTTCCCCACATAAGTCATCCATAGCTGAATTATCCTGGGTCTTGCTTTCATTACTGTGTCTATTTCTAGTTCATTGTAACAAATATGAGCTACATCTTGCTGGTTGGTTTAGCTTGGATTGTGTGTTGGTGGCAAGTTGACCTGAGAATGCAACTGCTCAGGGACGCCCCACTTGCCTCTCTCTGGAGCTGGAGGAACAGTGGATCACAGCCCCGGCTGCACATTCGAACCACCTGGGAACTTTTAGAAAACCCTGGGCCAGGGCCTGGGCTTGACCTTCAAAGGTTCTTATTTAACTGGTCTGGAGTGGACTCAGGTGGTTCTGATGTGTCGTGAGAGTTAAAACCATGCAGTTTTTAGGGGCCTCTGGGTTGGTTAAGCATCTGCCTTCGGCTCAGGTCATGATCCCAGGGTTGTGGGATCAAGTCCCGCATTGGGCTCCTTGCTCAGTGGGAAGCCTTCATCTCCCTCTGTCCCTCTCCCACTTGTGCATCCTCTCACTCACACATGCATGGGCTCTCTCGCTCTCTCTCAAATAAATAAGATCTTAAAAACAAACAAACAAACAACAAAAAACCAAAAACCACACCGTTTTCAGAGCATCTATAAGACCCAGCTCAGGCTGCTTCTCCCTGGAGAAACTTCTCGGACACCCTCTGCCCACAAGCCTCTTCTCTGCACACAGCTGTGCCCCCGGCCCTGTGTGCCTTTTTCCTAGTGCTGGCCTCCCATGTTATGATTTGTTTGTTAATCTAGCTGCTGTAAAAGCTTCCCAAGGTCAGGCACCAGGTATATTTTTAATTTCTGTACTCCCTGAATACTTAGCGTATTTCTGGGCACTAAGCACCAATGTTGGTTGAGTGGGTGAATGAACTGACCAAGAAGTCACGGTGGTACATTTGCAGGTCAGGCAGTCCCATAATCATACTTTTGGATCCGTTCTGATGGTGTCTTTTTTCAGGACTCTTCCCAGGACAAACCGGCAGTCTTACGTATGTCCTGGAGACATTTGTCCCTGGAGTCTTGCGATCAGAGTTGAGAAGCATGACTTCTTGAAGAATCTGGAGGGAGCAGAAGTGACCGTTGGAGTCCTGAGCTCTCATCAGGAAGAGACTTCCAGGCCTTCCTTGGCCTCCCTGGGCGTTCTCAGTGTCACACAGCTCCTGGGTCCGGCCCAGCAACATGTCCTCTGTCTTAGCCATGACGTGTGCGTGTGGCTTCTCTCAGGATTCCCCGAAGCCTGCTGTGGGAGCTCAGGACAGATTCCCATGTGGAAAGGGCTGCACGGGACTGGGGTGTAGGCCAAACTACTTGGAACACAGTGCTCTTCTCCAAAAGCACTTAGTTTTCAGTGGGAAGCTGCCAGGGTGCCTTGTTCAAAAGGGGCGTGGACCTTGCAGGATCATTCCAACGATTATTCTCAAAGAGCCATCTTAGGACCGTGAGAAGGTAAAGTGCATGCAGAGAGGGAACTTATCTTCCTCATTTTGCTCATCTCTGGGGGGCTTCCAGCAGTGCCTGGCTGGGGGGCGGGAGACACGTAGAGCCTTAGGTTGGTAGTTGAGCTTCTTAGCGCCGTCCCAGCCGTCCTGCAACAGGCAGAGCTCTGAGCCGGCAAGCGCGCCCCAGATGGTCCAGACACTGTCATTTCTGGTGACAGGGCTGGTTCTACCCAGTGGAGGCTGGGAGGCTTGTGGGCAAACTGCAAGCCAAAAGACCACCAGCCTTCCTCCTCACCCTTCAGTAGATGCCCAAACTGGAGAGATGATATTAGGTTGTCCCAAGGTCAGCTTCCGGGGCGAAATCAGCCAAGATGCTGGCAGCTTTCCAGCTTCCGTATAGTATTCCCAGGTCAGTAGCAGGTGCCAGCCCTACCGAGCGACCGCACAGCAACGTCACACGCTTGACTCGGGCCTCCCCTCCCAGACCTCATTCAGGCTTCAGCCTGGTCATCATGCCCTCCGCCCACCACAGCTTGGGTCAAATTTGCTCTAAGATGTCGCTTTTACCAGGAATGATGGAACAGCCTCAAGGTCTGTTGCTGCGATTTCAGTGAGGCCGTGGGGACAGTCATTCAAGTCCAGAGCTGCGCTATCCCTTGTGACTGCCACAAGCCAGCCTACAGCAGTGGAAATGGAAAGGAATTAAAATGAAATGCAATTAAAATTCAGTTTTGCATTCATACTAGGCCACAGCTCAAGTGCTCATGGGACTCAAGTAGTCACACATGGCTAGCGACGCCCCTTCTGGCTGGCGCAGAATGGAAGATGTGCGTCACAGTGGGAAGTTCTATTGGGTATCGCTAGTCTCGAGTGCCCAGAGCCCAGGGCTGCGCGCCCAGCTGACGAGCGGCAAGCTCTCTTTCCAGGGGTGCTCAGACTCAGTGGCACCTGTCACAGCCCCTCTGTACCATGACTAGGAGAACTTTTCCCACCGTGGCTGGGAAAGGAGGGTAACAGTGTCTCTGCTCCTACACTTGTTAATGCAGAGATGCAGGGCATCCCTACTTGTTACAAGGTTGCATTAGGTGGAACCACATGAAATTGCCTCGTGTGTAGGTTAGAATGGGTTGAATGGCATCAATTTTGTAAGGCTCAGCTTCATACAAGAGGAAGGGGAAAGAGTGACAGAGATTCAGGGCCAGGAGGAGCATCTGTGGCTTTTTCCTCTTTTAGTCCTGTCTTTGAATGCCTTGGGTTGATGAGAGAGAGTTTGATCTCAGCAAAGGGTGGTTGACTGACAGCCTGTTTGTTCCTTGTGTGCCACTGCTGCATGAGGAGAAGTGCCTGTGTGTCCGTGGAGTGTAGTGGAATAGTTTGGATGTGTACAGCTCTAAGACAGCCTGATTTGTGCAGATGGTTTTCCTGACCAGCAGCCCAGGGATGGCCATCCTGAAGCTGGGTCAGTAGCTCCAGGACATTAGGGCTCTGGGTTGGCGTTTCTGCTCTTCTCCTGGCCTTCCCCTCTCGGTTCACAAGGTGGCTGCAACAGCTCTAGCCATCACGTCCCCATACAACTGTGCCCAGAGGCAGGTGCTGGGAGTGGGCCAGGATAGCATGTGGGCTCTCTGTACGAACCCTCTTACTTTCAGAGAGGAAAATCTTTCCCCAAGCCATATGTCACAGCAGATTTTCCCTCTCGCTTATTGACCAGAGCTTGTTATGATCCCATCCATGAAATAATATGTTAAAAGAGAATGTGTTTATTAATTCTGATGTGGTGATTTATGCCCTGACACCAGGCACATTGCCAAGCAAACAAAATTGAGATTCCACCAGCTGGGAAGAAGAGGTAGCAGGAATGGACCCGGGGTGGGCAAGTCATAGCATTCCCCACAAGTTATTAACACATTTCCAGTTCGTAAATGACTTCGTTTGCACCTGCCCCACATCCACTCTGCCTCTTTCAGGGATGCACGCAGCTTTCCTTTGGGTGTGGAGGGTGGTGGGAGATGATTCTGCCCCCATCATTCTAAGGGTGGGAACGTGATCCAAGCCAGGTGGTGGGGCTCAGTGTCAAGACTTCTGTCTGAGTTTTGGGAAGAGACGTGTTTGCCTCACCATGGGGTGTCTTAGAAGGTAGCATGCCAGCCGGACTGACTGCTGGCTGTCTGCTAAATGAATCAGTGAAGCTAACACGGAGGAGAGGGGAATGGAAGGTGGTGAGAGACGGGTCCAGATGAAATTGCTGGACAGACTTCTGCCTGGACCCTTCAGTTACATGACCTGGTTAGACCACCCTCCCTGACTCCCTGTGTTCTGTTGCATCTGTAAGCCCATCTGAGCCATGGAAGACTCCTGCTGGGAGTCAGTGCCTAGCAGTGACTTCCTGCTGGAAGTTCCCAGTGAGTTTCTATGAAAAAGAGATTAACTTCTCTCAAAGTTTGTCCATTTGGGAGAGAAAAAGAAGAAACATCTGTTTTTGGTTAAAAAAAGGCCCTTTCTGCCCTTGGTAGCTGAGATCCAGGTAACACTGTGCTTTGTAGGACAGGAAGCAGCGAGTTTTCTGTCCTGCAATGAAGGTCATTCTGGAAGAAGCAGGAAGACCAGAAACAGAGCAGAAGATAAGACAAACCAACGAAGGAGCCAAGGCCACTCGTCCTCTTGGCCATCAAAGACCGTACTGCAGGGTGAAGAGCTGTAGGACCGAGGATGCCATAGCCCATGTAACACACAAGCACCTTATGTCCGGAATTCCTGTAACTAAACAAGAGAAGATAACCAGTCCCATAGCAAAGTGGACATTTCACAAGAGGGGATAAGCAAATCAACATGGAAAGATGCTCAGCCTCACTTGTCATCAGGAAAACACGATGGTGGCAGTAGGAGACCTCAGTACATGTTCCACCAGAATCCCTATGGGGAGAAACCCAGGCCTTGCCCCTGGAGCACCTGCTGGAGCAGTTGCCCCCTGCTGGTGGGACATGAGCAGGGACTTAGCAGAACAGAGCAGTATTTCCGAGAAGAGTTGAATGTGTGCGTATCTAAGCAATTCCGCTCCTGGGTACATATGTGGTTTTAGCGATGTTGTTTGTGACAGTCCCACACTGGAAAGACTAAATGTCCATCAACAGTACACTGTGCAAAACACTATACACCAATGAACAGAAGCCAGCTATTACTACGTTCAACAGGAATGGAGCTCACAGGTCCAAGGTGAGTGCAAGAGGCTTGACAGAAAAGGATACATACTGTAAAGTTCCGCTTGTATAAAAAACAAGGCCAAGCTAATGTAGGCTGAGTGGAGCCCTTGGGCAGAAGGGAGGGTGGTGACTGGGAGGATCCTGGTGTTGTTTCTTGGCCTGGTGATGGTGACGCTGGTGTGCAAACTTTGTGATTTTCATGGGGCTGCAAAGTGTGTGATTTATACACTTTGCTGTCTGTCAACAACATTTTGAGAACCCTCCGGTGGCTCGTGGACTGTGGAAGAGAGATCTGGAGTGAGAGTGCAAATCATTGGTTCATGAACAGAACACTCACCCTGAGCTGCGGGCGGGAGGCAGGTCTATTCCCAATTTCCCTGCTGGGCAGCAGTTATGGTGGGGGGGAGGCTGGCAAGCTGAGGGGAGGGTAGAGCCCTCAGGCTGTTGCTAGGAGATGGAACTCCCAGGCCAGAGCCTGCAGTAAGGACAACTTCTCTTGCTTTGGTTAATATCCCATGAAATGACTAAATGCAAATGGGCTGACAGAGTACTAAGTATGAGGCTTCTGAGGGGTTCTTTTTCCAGAGAAATTCAAGCTCAGCTAACAGAGCCTGTGCTGGGAAGCCCCTTGATGCCCAAACCTGCCCCACCTAGAGAGGGTCACTAATGGATCCTCCCTGGACGTGGAAATGGACAAGGGGCAAAGGGACGCACGTGGAGAGGGAAGCAGGGCTGTGGGCTGGAGAGGGACCTCATTGCCTGCTGGAGCACGCATCCTTGGCATTCTCGTCCAGTGGGGCAGGATTTGGCAAAGGACTGCTGATCATCTATGCTGTTCCCCTGCTCATTGCCAAGTGGGAAATGCTACTGCATTATCCCGTTTTCTCTCCACTCTGGTACACGCGAGCACTTGTACGTGTCGGGAATATTGAACTCTGTCAAACTCTGGGGTGCAGCCAGACCTTACTGAGAGGAATCTGTGTGACCCAGAGACTCTGGTCTTGGAGTTGGACACAAACAGAGGACGTAATTTTAGGTTGTTTGGAGAGGGAATGATTTAGTTTGGGGATGTATGTGGCATAGTTACAGGGATTTTGCTGAGATTGTATGAATGGAATGCCATATGTAAGGAGATCGCAGGAGGCCACGGGGTGGATTATGGCGTGCCTTTTATCGTTGCCTTTGGATGCCAATTTCCTGTTCTCACGGTGATCATGCTCTGATTTTCTTTTGGAGAACTGTCTTCCATGTGCTTTGTTCCCTTCCCTGGCCACAGTGGTGGATTCAAGGGTAGGCACCAGATGCAGACCAGCTCCCCAGCCATGAGATTCCATTTCTGAGCCTTTGAGAATTCCCCCCAGGAGGAGAGAGTGGTTGGGGTGCTGGGACATAAGCCTGAAGTGGCACCTTGGGAGGCATCTGCTCAAATGTACCAGGCAAGTTGAAAACAGGGCAGGAGACGGAGAGACCAGGTTTGATGTCTTTATCCATGCTCAGATTACACGTCCGATTACAGATGATTACACATCTGTACTTCTTAGTGGCATGAGCCAAAAGACCTCATATTTTGGGGTACGTGGTAGCTCATTTAAGCATCTGACTTGGTTTCAGCTGAGGTCATGATCTCGGGGTTGTGAGATCCAGCCCTGTGTCAGGCTCCGTGCTGGGTATGAAGTCTGCTTGGGATTCTTTCTCTCTCTCTCTCTCTGTCTCTCTCAATCTGTCTACCTCCTTTCTCCTTCCTACCCTGCCCTGGCTTGTGCTCTCTCTCTAAAAAACAAAAAATAAAAACCAACCAAACAAAAACCCCTTATATTTTGCTTGAGGCCACCTAAGTCAGGTTCCTGAAACTTGTGGCTGAGAAGCTTGTGCTCACGTTCAGCTATGAGAAATGCATAATCATGGCCATGAGCTTTGGGCACATTTGACGCACAACAGCTCTCTTTCAGTAAATGAGAGGACAGCAGCCTTTCCTGAAACACCTGATGGTCAGAACTTAACATAGTAAAGGGAAGGCCTCATCAAATGCGTGCTTTTGTTTGACTTCCAAAGCCCAAGAGGACTTGTCTCACTGCACATTGTCTGGTCCCGTTGCCCCCTCCCACCCCCCCCAGGATGGATGCCCCACCCTCGATGGCCAGTGTGTCCTTGCAAACCTGGAGCTGGGTCAGTGCATGGTGCATGCACATCACGGCGATGGCGGCACATTCTGGTCTGCACGCACACATGTCAGCAGCATTTTCCCGCCATGGAGGAGGGGTAAAGGTAGCGGCTTGGCCGCCATCAGCATTAGATAGATCTAGGCTGGCATGGCATATTGGAAGACTAGAAGACCAGTGATGTTTGGTGGGGTGGGGTCTTGGGGCCGCAGATCCAGGCTGAGGAACGGAGGGTAAAAATGTGGGATTGAGTAAAAGGATGGTTCCTAGGTGGAAGGTGCTAGAAGGTGAGTCCAAGATGTACCAGAATAGGAGCAGAATCACCAGAAACTGGCAAGGCACAGGAGATGGGGGACAGTGGGGAGCCCTGCCATATCCAGCGGTGGGATTTGTGCTGCTCTAGACCGTTTGAAGGGTCTGCCCGAGCTCCAGGCTGCCACTGAGGTGTGGTCAGGTGCTTGGAGCCACGGAGAGACAGACTGGGGGCATAGCACTTCCCATTGCCATGGTTACCTCTGCTCTCCTCTTCTATCATGAGTGCTTGTGTTTTATCGTCCCACCAAATTGGCGCTGGGCACAGTGTAGACCAAAGTGGATACTCATAAAGCCTGATGAGCTTGCAAGCTCGCTGTGTGCATGTCCACACTACCCATGGGGCAGGAGCCTGGAAGGAGGCAACACGAGTCAGCGTGGACCTGCCCTGGGGTCTGTGCCTGTGGTGGCAGTGGCCAGGAGGGGCTTGGCCCTGCTGTTCCTGTGACCACGATGGCACTTACCCCTGTCTTCTGTTCCAGGAGCTGTGTGAGCCCCTGACATGACTCCCTAATCCTGACAGAAAGAAAGTACCATTTCTTCCAGAAGGAGACTTGGCTGTCCTGGTGTCACAAGAGCACCTGAGAAACGGCTGTTGGGTACAACTGTGGACCCTGCCTGATGGCTGTCACGGAGGCAGCGAGCCCCGGGAGAGGGGACAGTTCTGCCGAGACAGGGGCGGATGCAGGAGAGCCTGGTGGGCACCTTCTTAGTAGCCACTCGGGCCAGAGCACAGAACGCTTTTCCTGCAGGCCTGTGACGGTGTGTTAGTGGGAATTTCATGTCAAGTGATTCCTGAAAAGACTTTTAAAGTCATAGAAAATTGACCTTGATATAATGTTAAGCAATGAAAACAGGCCATAACACGTAGAGTTTATAAAAAATTATATGTATGGATATATGTGTGCACACACACGTGTACACACTTATCTGTATCTACATGGATACCACACGCAAAGCACATTCATATACACACACGTACAAATGCACACACCCCACATATACGCAGATGCACACATACCACATGTGCATGCACACACCACATATTCACACACACGTACCACACACACACACTGTGCGCGTGTGTGCACATGTACACACACCACACACTGCATATTCACGCACACACATGCATGTACACACATGCACACAACACATGCACGCACACACATCACATATGCACAATGCACACACACCACACATTCATGCACACACGCATGTGCATGGACCACACACATGCACACATGTACTCACACAGGTACACATATATACATGCACACACACATCACACATGCACACACGGCCAACGGGAAATGCCCCGTGTAAATAGTGGTTTCCTTTATGTCATAGAATTATAGGTGATTTGGATCTTGTTCGTTTGTACTTCCAAATGTTCCATAATGATTACATATTATATTTCTACTTGATTGCATATTTTATGAGCAGAATATGGAGACAAAAATTGTTTTTAAAAAAGGATGAGCTGAAACCTAGAAATGGTATTAATGTATTTGATGTTGTCACATATGGGTCACGTCCCAAATACCCTGCATCTTAGAGACTACCCACATAGTTCATGGTCACCCAGGAAGCCAGCAGGGGGCTTGGAGACGAGGTTTGGAGAATTCTGAGGTTCTTTGCTCCCTCCCGAGAGCCCTTGTCCTTGGGTCCCAGGGAGACAGACTGCTGCTGTCTCTTGCCTGGCGGTGTGCATGCCCGGTGCAGGCGGGAGGTGGGAACTGTAGGGCAATGGTCCAGGGAAACAACTCCAGGCAGCCCCCCAACTCCTGCCCAGATGGGAGAGCAGGATGAGTCTGGAGAATCCCATCCTTTTGAATATTGCTCACCGGTGTGTTTTATTTCAAAGTTTTGTTCTTATGTGGCTTGTTTTAACGCTGAGATCCGATGGTCACCGATGATCGTCGCTCGCTGGCACAGAGAAACCCAGTGTTGCCACGTTGACACATCAGTCTGTGTCAACTTGCCCGTGTGTTTATATATTAGCATTTTTACAAGAAAGTACGAATGCAGAAGAAAGAATGGCAGAGTAAACCAATTTAGCCACGAACAGAAGAGGGATGCATAATTATTGTTCCATTGTATCAGGCCAGGGACTTGAAAGAAGGCAAGAGAGCTATCAACGTGCCCGATATTTGCAAGAAGAAATGGCTGTTTCCACCCTGAGTGATTAGAAGGACCTTGGGCCTCGTCCAGGTTCACACAGGACCTTCTGTGGACTTCGCTGCCGTGCAAGGGGAAGGTTGGACCCAGTGAAGGACACTTGCTGGAAGAGGACAGAGGGGACTCCACAGCCCAGGAGGGAGGAGCAGATAGGCAAGATGACCTCCCAGTGCCCATCCAAGGAGTGCTCTGTGTGTGCGCCAAGGGACTCCATGGTGGAGAAGAAAGGGTCCTTTTAACTCTGTAGTTATGCCTAATCTGCACAAAGTAAGCCTTTTTTTTTTTTTTTCCTGATAAAGACCCTACCTTCATGCCCTTCCAGATGTGATGGGCTTTATGAGGGCTCAGAGGTGGAGTCCTGAATTTCTGCATGCCAATGTGGGTGTGGGACTGATACTCTTTTAGCCAGAGCAGCTTGCAGACCCACGGAGGGGAGCAGCCTGGCGATGCCGGGCACCTGTGTGTCCACAGAAAGCAGTCCCTCTGCTGGGGCCCCTCTGCTTGTCCGGAGCTCCGGAGCTCCGGCAGTTTCTGCCAAGCCCATCCTCAGCAGTCATCCACACCCCGGAGTGAGGTCATTCAGGGAGGAAGGCGGGGCGCGGGGAGGGGTGGGGAGGCCCCAGACATAATCCGCTTACGTGAATGACCATTGACACATCGTTTTACTTAATTGCCGGAGTTCCTACCTATGCCTCTGTTCCCGAGCACTACTGCTATTCAGTCCGATGTAAGGATTCACAAGGTCAGTTACCAGTGTTAACGAGTGTGTGTTACAGGTGTTAAAGCCTGTGAATCCGCTTCACATTCAGCATCTCACCTGCCAGCCCCGGAAGCAGGGGTTGTTATCCATACTTCACAGACAAGCAGAGCAGGGCCTGGAGGGTGGGACGCACTGAACACCGCACAGCTCTTCAGCTGCAATTTTGACCTCCTGGCAACCTGGCATGGGTCCCGGGGGGCCCTTCCCCTGCTGCTCTCTCCCTCTGGGCAAACACGTCCTCCTCTGTATACCTGGAGGGGGCAGACCTCTGGCTTCTGTTTCCTTCTTCTTAGGAAGATGATTTTCAGAGAGCAGGGAGGAAGACTGAGGGTAGCAGGAGTGGAGGTGGAGAGCACCCCCCTCGCAGGCACACCAGTTTCCCCATTAGTTTAATAAGCGCTTACTAAATGTCTACTCTACGCCAAGCTCTGATCTAGTCGTGGGGGTACAGTGGGAATAAGGTGGGGGTGGATCCCGCCCTCGTGCAGCCTGGGGCCTCGCAGGGAAGACGGGAATGAAATGTCACTCTCTGCTCTACTGAATGTTGGGGAAGAGATGTGCCATGCTCCCTCAGGTGGCATGGGGTTCAAAACAGGAAGACCCACTCCTGGGGAATCTGTTAGGGCTTCCTAGAGAGAGTGGATATTAGCCAAGCTCCAGGTGGAATGTGGTACTTTGGAAGAACTGAAAGTCCAGTCCAGCTGAGTGAGTAAAGAGAGGAGTGTAGACCTGAAGGTGGGTTGGGACCAGGTTGTAAAGGCCAAGTGAGAACTTTGGTTTTTATCCTGAAAGTAACGAGAAACAGTTGGAGGATTTTTAGCAGGAGTGTGACATTGATCCGAATGAAAATTTCCAAGTATTCTTTTAGCCACACTGAGGAGAATACATATGTGAGGTTTGGATGGGGAGATGATCAGATGACTGAGGGGCAGTAGGGAGAGGGTTCGGCATAAATGAAACCAAAAGAGTGGTTAGAGCCCACTGGGGGAGAAGGAGTTCATTCCCTCCACAAACGCCTGTTGCCCACAGTGTGCCAAAGGTACTTGGGCAGCAGAATGAAAAAGGCAAAGAAACCCACTCCTGGGGCCTATAAGGGAAAGTGGGGGAGGGTGTCACACAACTAAGAGTAGACACAAGATGAGAACGTGTGCTTTTAAGGTATGTTTCAGGAATACTGAGTGGAGGAGAGTACTGGGGTTGGGACCACAGACCAGCATGGACACGAACAGCGTCTCCTGTAGGATCAGTGGCCAGGGCCCTGGGAGAGAACCTCTGAGTGGGGAACGTGCAGACAGAGGCTCCGTGGCTGCAGCTGGAGGGTAGCTCAGACAGACCAGAAGAGATCTGAGCACAGAGGGTCTGGGACAGCTGTAAGGGCTTTGGATCTTCCTCGGAAATGGGCACCGATGGAAGATCCAAGGAGGAGGAGTGACATGGTGTGACAAGTTAGAAGGGCCCCCTGCCTGCTGTGCTGGGAGTCGGCAGGTAGTTGTCTGGGAGAGAGGGGACAGAGCCTCTTACCTGGATGGTGGCAGTGGAGGTGGGGTGAGACTCGGACTCTGGGCCTGATGTCTAGCCTGGAGCCCAGGGTCAACGGGCAGGTGTTTATAGAGTTATGGCTTGCTAAATTAAATGGACTGGAATCCACCTATCCTGGTCACAGAGGTAGAGAAGAGAAGTATTTGTGTTTTTAAAACCTCTTAAATGACCTGGTTTTGGAGATAAAACTAACATACTTGAGCCAGTAATAATAGGAGGAGCAGGAATACCACCACCAAATTGTACCTGTTGTATGCCGAGCGCCCTGCCGGAGACTTCACAGGTACTCAGCGCACTGTTTCGCAGTTTTAGGGGACTCAGTCGAACATCTAATGTGATCATCGCAAACATCTTGGGCGTTGAGTGCCATTATTCTCATGTATAGAGGAGAGAGTTGAGGCTCTGGAAGATACGTAGATCGTAAGTGGTGGAAGCACAGGGAATAATTAAGGACTATGTGGTATTATTGCATAGTGAATATGATCCTAGCCTACCCAGGGGAGCGTTACGTGGCTGGAATCATCCAGGGAACTTCAAGGAGCAGAGGGACCCGACTTAGGTCCCCAGCAAAGGTTCGATCTCACCAATTTCCAGATAGGAGCGTAGAGAAGAGGACATTCCAAATGGAGGGAGATGCTCTTGCAAAGTCACGGAGTTGGGATAGAGATTAAAGTATTAGGGGAGAAAAGGGCCCTCATCTGCCTACACCAAGGGGTTCACCTGCTGTTTGCTTCCTGTGCCTGCCCTAGCGAATACCCAAGCTGGGTGGCTTAACACCACAGACATTCTCTCCTGGTTCTGGAGGTAGAAATCCAAAGTCAAGGTGTTGGCAGGGCCACACGGGCTCCAGGGGAGAACCTGTCTGATGCCTGCCTCTGAGCGCTGGGTGTTGCCGACCGTCCCTGGCGTGTCCCCTCACCTGCAGGCATCTCGCTGTGGTCCTGCCTTCTGGTTGTCAGGTGTGTTCTGCAGTGTCTAATCTGACTCTTCTCTTCTGATAAGGACACCAGTCAGATGGGATTAGGACCCACCCTGATTCAGTATGACTTCAGCTTAACTCTATCCCACCTGGGAAGATCCCATTTCCTAACAAGGTGCCATTCCCATGTATACCTGCTAAGCAGATAGTAGGTGGTTCATTATTACTTGCTGAATGAATAAACAGACGAGTGACATGGGATTGGATCTGAGGCGTGGGCACGGTTAAACTGGGTGACCGAGGATCTCATGTGCCCATGGAGGAGTCGGGACGGTTTGTCTCTGGGGGTGGGGGGTAGGGCTCATTAACTGAAATGCTGAGTTGATTTGATGAGGCCAGGCAGTAGAGAGTTACAGCTTAGAGTTGGAGATTTAAGAATTTTAGATCTTCAATCTGTCTGGAGATGTCACCAGATTTTGTCCCTTGATTCTATAAAAAAAAAAAAAAATGACTGTTAAAAATACCAGTTGCCAGCTTGGAATACCCAAGTAACGAAGTCTGCGGTCTCAGAACAGAGATGAGTTTTCCTGCATGGAAGTCTTTAGAAGCTGTAGCGGACTCAAGAGAGCAGACCTGGAAAAGGCCAGCGGTAAGAGCAACATGAGTATGGTGTCATATTCTGGAATGACAGAGGCTAAATACAGCTTCCATGACAACTCGTCATCACTGTAGGCAGTGTCCTCCCCCTGAGCCTTGTGAAGCCTCGCACAGACATGATCTGTCACGTTTCTCACCTTCTCACAGCTATTAGAGAGGTTGGGATTTTGCCCCCCAGATAGGAGAGAATCTGCAACGGAAAGGTCCGGGAGGCTGCTTTCTTCAGAACTCCCCGTGCGGATCCCTCAGTGGCAGGCACGGCTGCAGTGCTGGCAGGTCCTCACATGCTTTGGGGATCCGGCCTTCTCAGAAATGAGGCAAACAGAGACACCTACAAGCCTGTGCTTTGGAACACATCTGCTATTGGTCAAACTGTGCCCCCCAGAAAGATAACGTTGAAATCCCAACCCCTAGGACCAAAGAATGGGACCTTATCTGGAAATTGGCTCTTTGTAGATGCAATAGAGTTAAGACAGGGTCACCAGGCTGGGCCTTAACTCAGTGTGGCTGGTGTCCTTGTAAGAAGAGGTGATTCCATGTGCCACGTGAGAGCAGAGATGCACACAGAGAAGGCCATGTGACAACAGGCGTGGACACCCATGCACTACAGCTCAAGCCAACAAATGCCAGTGGCCAGAAGAGGCCAGGATGGATCTCTGTTCCTTCAGGGGGAGCACAACCCTGCTGACACCTCGATTTCACACCCCTGGCTGGCAGACGGGAGGAGAACACAATTCTGTTGGTGGAAGCCACCAGAACGTGGTGCATATGGTGGACTCTTTGTCATGTAGACTCTGCTAATGCTCAAGGGTCACGGGGCAGAGATGGAGGGAGAGCAACCTTACAAAAATGGGGCAGATCATTGTGGTCTTGTTCGCTGGAAGGCAAGGATTGCCAGAGGAAAATCCTGACCAGGGGCATGGTTGGAGGCAGGAATCATGAGCCATGGGAAACAGGTGAGCTGGGCTTCAGGCAGGAGAGAGAACAGGCTGGAGAAAGACCTGGAAAGATGGGCCAGACTCAGTCCCGAGAGAGAGGTGCAAGGGGTTTCTGAGTGTGAGAATTAGGGAGAGCAAAGTAATGCCTTCCTCACAGGGTTGTGGGGAGACATGAATGAGCCAGCATGTGGGAAAGTGCTCTTGAGCTAAAGCACCATAAATGCACGGTGCGTATAACAGCAGTTATAGCAACGATCACTGCCGTCTACTCTGGGGTTCAGGGAGATGCCCGAAAAATTTCAGCTGTCCCAATGGGCTGGGAATGACTGCTCAGCGTCAGCATCTCCCGTAAGTCGTGTAAGGGACTTGGTCCCTCCACTGACAGCAGGGGATCTGGGGCACGGAGAAGAGCAGATCTAAGGACAAAAATCAGACACAGTAATTGAGGGGAGGTCTTCAGCCTCAGCTTTGCCAAACTCCTGAATTTGTTCTGTGCTTAATTCATTCCGAGAGAGTCTCTTGGACATGGGAGTTGTCTGCCCCTCGACTGAGTGGTGGAGAGGAGGTGTATGTCCTGAAACATTTATGAGCAGGTGTGTGGAGGGGAGCTAGGGGCCGTGACCCATCCCTAAGCTTCTCTCCTGGTGTGGCTGGAGGAACAGCAGTGGGCATCTCAAAGAGCTTTGGTTTGGGGGAATTTTTAAACCCCATGCCCCTTGGTTAGCTGCCGGGAACATAACTCACTCTCACCATATCTTGGACGGTGTCTTCTCTGTGACTCGTGGCTCCTGGGACTTCTACCCTTGTCACTGGGGCTGGGGGCTTGGCCAGCTTCCCCCACTGGTTCCCTGCTCTCTTCAGACTCCAGTGTCTCTTGACGTCCAAGTAATCAATTGCCACCTCTTGTGCTTTCTTCTTCTGAGCTCCCCAATCCAAGGCCATGGTTCTGCTCTAACTCATGTCCTTATGAACTGTACTCTGGAGATCTCCATAGCTTCTTGACAGTCAGATTTCCAGCCCATTTTCTTCATTGTCACATGGATGGTCTTATGACATGGGTCAGACAGTTTTACTCCCTCAAAATTTTCAGTGGCTCTCCTTGCCCAAAGTATCTGGTTCAACTCCTGGTTGTGGCCTCAAGACCCTCGAGGGTGCAGCCCCAACCCGCCTTTCCAGCTTCCTCACCTGCTGTGTCTGTGTCCCGGACACTCGCCACATGGCACCTTGTGCCATTCCTGCCTCTGTGTTTTTGCTTGGCTATCTGCGGGATCCTCTTCACTTCCACTCAGACCCACCTCTCCAGGTGGCTTTCCCTAAGCCACGCACTTGGAATTCGTCAGTCCCCACTTTGCCTTTCCGCACTGTTCTGCTATCTCTTCTACTAGAGTCAAATATGCTGTATATTATAACTGTTTGTTTTCCCTCCAGATTGTAAGCTGCTCCAGAGACGCTGCTGCATTTTTTTTAAAAGATTTTATTTATTTGACAGAGAGAGAGAGAGATCACAAGTAGGCAGAGAGGCAGGCAGAGAGAGAGGGGGAAGCAAGCTCCCCGCTGAGCAGAGAGCCCGATGTGGGGCTCGATCCCAGGACTCCGAGATCATGACCCGAGTCGAAGGCAGAGGCTTTAACCCACTGAGCCACCCAGGCGCCCCACGCTGCTGCATTTTATTCACTTCTATGCCCTGTGCTCTCAGGACACGCCAGCCAGTGCTCGAAGACGACTGAACCACACAGTGGGACGGTGAGGAGGCTGGCCTCCACGGGCGTACAGGCGTGTCATGGCTGCAGGATTTCTGCTTCCTTCTTGGTAGGCGGAAGTTGGAAACTGGAGAATCAGGTTGGGTGGGGGAGGGGAGTAGCCTTCGTGAGTCTACAACGGAAATGCAGCTGTATTTCCCTTCCCTTGTGCTCCTCTGGTTTTTGTCTCCTGGCCTCGACTTGGAATTTCAGTTGGAAACTTGAAATGCAACCAAAAGAGTTTCTTCTGTGTCACTCCTGAATTAAGGCTTTCGAAAACCTTCCTTTCCACTCGAGCCTTTCTCTTGAAAATCAGCTCTGCTGCAAAGTGGGGCTAATTCCGCCCCCGCTGCCCCCGCTGCACCCCCTCCCTGCGGATGTCGTGGGGAGGATGGCTGTAAATGGGGCACTTTGAGACTCTCCGGTGTGTCAACAAGCTGTGAGTTTCATTCATTTAAAAAATGTAAATAAATGCAGCTGCATCTGGCTGTGTGAACAACAGAAGTAGGACCGCGCTGCTAGAACCAAGGGAGGAGATGCTCTAAATTGAGCGAGACACCCAGCCTTGAGGATAATTTAAGGAGCATTAATAAATATAGTTAGAAGACGCATGCGGCAGAACTCATACCTCCAGCTTGTCTTTTTTCCACCCTGTGAGCTAGCAGAATTCACAGCGACAGCTTTAGAACAACAAAGAAAGAACTGGCTGCTTCCCAGAACCAATTAAGGGGTGAGAAAAGGAAGTCTCATGCGTTAAACATGCGTGTTGGAATTCTCCGTTACTATACTTAAAATAATTATATAACTTCATATTTCTCATTAGAATATTTGATTAGGCGTTAAACAGTGTTCGACTTTGAAAAACCGCATCTTCCGGAAATCAGCCTGAAAGTCTGTTTGCTTGAGGGTCTAATGCACTTTCTCATAAAAATGCCATTATAAGTGCAGCTGGGTTCCCAGGCTGGCCCACGAAAGCCATTTGAACTTCATAATATTGACGCCATGTTGTAGATTTGCGAGAAAAATTTGTAAAAAAAAAACAAACAACAAAAAACCAAACCCATTTTCCTTGCAACAGTGTAAGAGCATACTCAGCACCGATGTAAGTAATTTAATCTCTCATGCCTGAAATTGATTAAGGAAGGTTTTCATTTTTACTGGATGATGCTGCCTGTGGGAAAATAGGATTAATTAAGGAGGATGAACGTATAGATCAGCGCCATGGTAGAGAATCTGCAGGGCGACGGGGGTCCTTCCTCAGGCTTCCAGATTGGGGCTGGGGGTTCTTTAGGACATTAAATCTCACTTCCAAATGCCGGCCTTTCCTTCCTCCTCGTATGGACAGCCTCTGGCCCTTCTGTATGGTGACTGTGACTGGGCTCATGTTTCCTTGGCTCACACATGGAAAAAGAGGAACGCAAAGGGAGGGACATTTTCCTGCAGGAATGGAGCACAAGTTGTGCGAGAGGAAAGAGGGAGAAGAGGTTCTTGAAAAGTGTGCGTGTGTGTTGGGAAAAATAAATCTTCCATATTGGGAAAATGGGGC
Source organism: Enhydra lutris kenyoni (assembly GCF_002288905.1). Taxonomy (NCBI): domain Eukaryota; kingdom Metazoa; phylum Chordata; class Mammalia; order Carnivora; family Mustelidae; genus Enhydra; species Enhydra lutris. The sequence continues at coordinate 30,475,423 of NW_019154108.1, read as the reverse complement.
TGAGTCAGCAAAAACGCACCATATGCCTTCAAGGAGAAGCAGCCGATGGTTAGATCTGAGCGTGCCTGCCATTAGCAGCCCGGGCTGTGGCGTCTCATCCTCAGCAACAAGCCGGAGGACGGGGCGTGAACCCAATGGCTCTTTTTCACAGGACATTCGTGAGTTGATTGCTTGTAACTTTGGGGCTTACTGCTCTCTCTCAAGAACGACTTTGAATTTTATAAGTATAATCATGATTCATTTCTATTCCATTTTTCCACTCAGGGTAAACTACTGTGTCCTATTTTAAAAATGTTTCTCTCTCTCTCTCACCATCACTTCCAACCCACCTTGCTACCACTGTTGGGATTGTACTTCCATCATACCCTTCTCCATACAAAGATTCGGTGGTTTCCTGTTTTCTTGGCAAGTTGAACCTTTCTGCCGAGTGTTCCAGCCTCCATCGTAGGGCCTCCCCCTTCCTGGCCAGGCCCATGCCCCCCGCCTCCTATCAGATCCCTCTGCTGTGATGTGGCCTGAATCCTTCCTGTTCTCGGCAAATGCTACAACCCTTCCAGGATCAGCTCGGTTTCCTTCTTGAAATTCGTGCATTCTCTTCCCTGGCTGTCTGCATTCCCCATACTCATAGGAAGCAAAGTTTGGGGGTATCTGCTCTACCTATAATAATTTAGGCACAGGAGATCCTAGCAAAGATATTTGTGTTATGTGGCCCTGCCTTCTGAAGAGCGACCCTTGACTGAGCAAAGAGAAGACATGGGACTGACCTGCAGACTGAGTGTCTGGAAGTGGAATGTGTCGACTGAGGAAAGGAGGATCGGCTGCATTCTGTTATGTGGAAGAGAGACCATGGGAGCCTAATGGTAAAAAGGCAAGCAATGCTCAGGGTTCTTGGTAGAGAACTACAGAAACCAACCCTGGTGAACCTGAGCAGAAATGACTTGTTACCAGCGTATATGTAGCTCCCAGAATCAATGGGAAGGTGGGAGAACCCGGTTTGGAAAATGGCATCTGCTCAGGAATGTGTGGTGGGAAGGCCACTGTAGGTTCCACTGTCACGCCTGCAGTCCAACACTCCATGGAGCAGCTGCAATGATCTTTCTGAAATTTAACTCAGAGCACGATCCTCTCCTGCTGTTCTAGAATAAAGAATTCCTCTGGTCTTTGTCCCAGGTTCCTATCACAGAGCTTCTAAACCCTTAGGATTTCCCAAGTGATGGAGTGCCATTGTTTTTTGTGGTGGGTCTTGATAGTTTATGCTAACAGGATGACTCAGGATGGGGACAGGCCACATCAGAAACACTCACCATGTGATCAGAGAGTTAGTTGGGCTGTGAGCCACGGAGGTCAGCCTGCCCTTGGGGGAGGAGATGGGTGTTGAAGACACAGTTCATCCATGTGGGCCAACAATTCAATCAGCCGTGCCCATGCTGATGAAGCCCCAGCAGACTCTCTGGACATGGAGGCTCAGGTGAGCTGCCCTGCTTGGTGACATACCCTGAGTCCCTGGGGAGAGGACTCAGACCTGGCTTTATGTGGTTTTTCATGTGGCTGGTCTCGATTTGTACCCTTTATGTGCAACTATAATCAGAAGTGTAGAGCTTTCCTGAGAGCTGAGGGGGTCATAGAAACCCCTGAATTTGTACCTAGTAGGTCAGAAGTGTGGGTGGCCTCAGGACCCTGAACCCGCACTGGTGCTGAAGTAATGACAGCCTTCCTGGGGGCTGTGCCCTTGAACCCCAGGGGTCTGTGTAGATTCTGGGTGGCTAGTGTCAGATCTGCAGTATACCACGTGCTTAACACCTTCAGCTGGCTTCTGTTAAACCAGAATGTCCCAGAATGAAGGAAGTCCTTACTGGCCTCTCTGGTGCCCTCTCCCTCTGTGCTCCTCTTTGTTTGCTCCGGCCTGACCCTGGCCCTCATACTCACCATGCTGGCTTCCTGCCAAGGCCTTACACTCTGCTGGGAATGCCTTTCCTCAGATCTGCACATGGACTTCTCTGCAGGTGGGAGAGCTGCTGGTCTTGTGCGCCTCAATACCCAAGACCTAGAACAGCAACTTGGTTGGTTGATTGGTTCTAGATGACAGGTCACAGAAGAGCCCCAGGGAGCCTGTTAATTATAATTCTGCGACCTACAAGATCAGATTTGAGGTCTGACTTTTTAGTAGATTGGCTCCACAGCTGTGAGAGACACGAGGTTCTCTTTCACGGTTGGAGAGTCTTTATGGGTCTCTAGCCTTGACATCAGCTGAGATGGTAAAGCTTGGAGCTGTCGTTTTCCCTGGGAACTCGGTGTTCAGAAACAGCCAGCCCATCCAGAGCCCTTTATGTTCATCATTTCTACCCAAATGGTCAGTTAGGCCATGCTGGCTCTCCTCAAGCCTTGCCTTCCGGAGCACTTCCTCCCAAGCAGACAGCAGTGAGAATTTAGGTGACCGTTGGCCACTGCATAGCACGGACGCCAGTATCGCATCTCCCACTGGCATCAAGCAAGTCACTACACTCGAGCCAAGGCACCCCCAATAACCAATCCCAATTCCTATCTTTGGGTCCATTTGCTGGGCTGCATTAGGAGCTGAGCGTTAGTTTAGTTGGGGAGCATAAACTGCTCTAGGTTCTTAAAGGGAGGGAATTTGGTAACAAAGGTCTTACCACAGTGGGATCCAGTAAGGGGAAGAAGGACTGATTCAAACGCTGGCTGTTTCAGGAAGGTGGTCCGCCCCTGGGGCTGGATGTGCAGACAAGAGTATGGTGTTGCCCTGAGCCCGCGGCCACCCGGCTGCTTAGTTGCCACACCCCCAGCATCACGATGAAGACCACCTCTCCCCGCCTCCAGCTTTCCCGGCTCCTTCCAGTGCCTTCCAGCGCAGAACCAGCTGTCAGGGGAGTCCAAAATGCAGTCTTCAGGCTTCTGCCCTGGGGTGGGGAGGAGGTGGAGCAGGCGAGGCCACAGGCTGTGAGTGGCCCAGACTCCGGGTCCCCCGGCAAGCCTTCCTTGTCCTCCCAGACTAGAGCAGATCACGCTGTGCTCCCTCTCAGAACTTCCTGGACCTAAACCCTCATAGATCTTCCTGCAGTTTATTGTGTATTACGTTTATATGTACAGACATACGTTCTCCCTGCTAGAAGCTTCTGGAAGGCAGGGCCTGTGTAGTGTCAGCAGCTCCGACTCGTCGTGGATGCTCACAAACATTTGTGAATGCATGCCCAACTGCCAGTGCTGCCTTACTTCACACAGTCCCTCTGATCCCGATCCAGAGGTGTCCTCCAACTCCCACGGAACTAAGGTCAGCAGAAGACTCAGCTCTGACAAATCAGTGTGCTGGAAGCTACAATGTCCCATTGTCCACCTGTGGTCCCCATAGAGCATCTTTCCCAAAGAGGCAGAGATGGGGCACATGTGATGCGGGGCACGGCATAGCTCTAGACAGAGCATGGATTTTTAGCAACAAAGCCCGTGACAGTCGTCAGCCAGAAGGAAGACATTCAGCCACGTAATCAGATCGTTGAAAGAGTCATCGATGGCCCCAGGATGGGTGAGTAGCTAGGGCTACCTGTGTTCACACCTGCAAGGCCGTCTCCACACTGAAGGCTGAATGAACAAAAGGTTGTCAAAATTCAGAACAGCAATGTTTTCTAACAGTTGGAGATGTTTTAGCTTCTCTGGCAATTTGATAAATGAGTAGGGAAGAACAGAGGGGGCCCTGTAACTCTGAATTGGTTTGGAAACAATGCTAGAGGCTTCGATGTTAAGAAATTCCATCTTTTCCCTTTTCTTTCCTGGGCTTTGGCTGGTTCCTGCACCATAAATCTTAAAGGAGGCAGTGCTGAGAGTAGACACTTTTGACCCTCTGGGTGCCTGGGCCTGGAGGAAACAAGGTCTCCTTGGGCCCTTCTGAATCAACGATTCAGATGCTGAATCTGATGCTGACTGAAGTTTATTAGAACTTAGATTAGGGTTTCATGGTCATAATATATTTGGTTAAGAACTGTTCATTTTAATTGTGACTTCACTAATTCATTGTTAATTACTGAGAAACCAGAAGTCCTCCAAGGAATTGCTCTTTTGGGGGCACCTGGATGGCTCAGTTGGCTAAGCGTCTAACTCTTGGTTTCAGCTCAGGTTGTGAACTTGGAGTCGTGAGATTGAGCCCCGTGTCAGGCTCTGTGCTCTGTGGGGAGTCCGTTTGAGATTCTCTCTTTCCCTCTCCTTCTGCCCCTCTCCCTGTTCATGCTCTCTCTCTCCCAAATAAATAAATAAATCTTTTTGGAAAAAAAAAAAAAAAAGAATTGCTTTTTCTATCTCTGTTGATTGCCTAGTGTTCTTATTAAAGGAAAATTTTGGTGAGGAAATGCCAGTATTTTTCAGTTATTTTTCAGGCTAACCAGGTAGAATTCAATGGAACTCCATCCGTCCAGTCAGCCATACACCTTATGTACCATCCATTCAGCAAACCTGTACTGGACACCTGTATTGATCGCCCTCCATCCTACTGGCCAGGAGATGTCTGTCACTGATGGGGGGAGCTTGGATTGCCCCTGGGGTGCTGTAGTGATGAAGCCATCAAAACTTTAACTGGGGTCAGCTGGAACAAATGCACTGGACAGGGTAATATGGCAGGCATTTGTCCGTAAAGGAAGAAGTAAGTAGTAATCTAGAAAAGGAAGCTAGAACTGGAGGGTTGATTACAGGGGCAATCAGTGCATTGAAGAAAGACAATGAAGGCTAAAGGTAATCACCTATTAAGGCCAAGCATGAAGGTTGCACCAAATGGCCCAGAACTTAATTGGAAGAATAGCAGGTGTCTGAGAGAGGGCTGAATTCTCAGTTCTGTTAAGTCTGCTACACAAGGTCAGGGCCTTGAGTGGGGCAGAGTGGAATCCTGACGCATGCAGTGGGGACATCTGGGTCAGTAAAATCTTGAATCTCTAGGTCCCTCTGAACATTCTGGGCCCACAGAAGTAACCTGTTCCTCTGTTAAAGGGTAGCACTCCCTCTTCAAGACAATGTCACCAGGCTGGTAAATAAGGTTGAGTCCTACCATAGCCTGGCTGGAGAAGTGAGGGGCCAAGACCTCTACACCATTCTCTGGCATGAGCTGGGAGAGTGTATGTAGGAAAGGATTCTGATGGTCTAGATCAGCATATGCAGGGAAGTATTCTGAGAATTCTAGATCACTGTATGTAGGAAAGGATTCTGAGAATTCTAGATCAGCATATACAGGAAAGGATTATGAGGTTTCTAGATCAGCAAACATTCTAGGAAAGGATTCTGAGGGTTCCAGATCAGCATGCATCCTAGGAAAGGGTTCTGTGAGTTATAGATCATCATACACAGGAAAGAATTCTGAGGGTTCTAGATCAGTGTATGTAGGAAAGGATTCCTTTTGATCATGTGAAATACAGTTATAACAAGTGTTTTTATAGCCATGCCCACCAATTCTATCATTATTGTGATTTCTGAATGTTTCAGTTCATAGATTTTTCTCCTTGTTATAAATTATATTTTCCTGCCTTTTTGCATACTTTGTAATTTTTTATTGGATGCCAGACACTTAATTTTACCTTCTTGAGTCCTGGATACTTTTGCATTTCCTCTAAATATTATCAAACTTTATTTTGGGATGTGGTGAAGTTACCAGTTGGATACTTTCCAGTCTTCTTTTAATATCTGTTAAATGGGATGAAGCAGCATTTAATCTGGGGAGAATTTCCCCCCAATCCTGACACAGACCTTCTGCATACTCGACTGAGGTGCTGTGAGTTATCATGAGTTCTCACTCTGGCTGGTAAGAAGAGTTGTCATCGTGGAACCTCCAAGTCTTGTTCTTTCTAAGCTTTTCTTGAGTTTCTTTGCCCAGCCTTAGTTTCTTCACACATAGGAGCTGGTCAGTACTCAGCTGATGCCTGGAGGAGGACTTTCTATAGATCTTCTGAGCTCTTTCTGTGTACAACTCTCTCATCTTTGCTACTTGGTCCTGGAACAGTAGGGCTGTCTCGGCCTTCCCGTACTCCCATATCTGTGTCCTTGACTCAGGGATACCATGGGGCTTTGCCCCCATTCTCCTCCCCACTCTCTGAGCCATAGCCCGGAAACTCAAGGAAGACAGGAAGGTAGGCCAGTGTTGGACTCACATTCTGCCTCTCAGAGATCACCATCCTTCACTGCCTGCCTTCCAGTGTCTTGAACACCATAGTTTTATAGAGTTTGTCTGTTTTCTTAGTTGGTTCATGCGGGAGGTAAATCTAGTCTCTATTTTTCCATCTGAGCTGGAAGTCAGTCTGTAGTTAACTTTTTTCCTTTAAATAATATATTAAACTTACATTTCCTAACCTATCAATCTTCTTAAATGAATCAGTGTCTTGACTCTCCTTGTGAAATGGGAAAAAAATTATACTCCAACAGCACCTCTCTTTTCAATCTCCTGGTTTTGGCATGTTGTGAAATTTTTTCCAATATATTATCATCAAATTATTATTATTTTAGAATTGTGTAACACTTCTTCCAAGATTTATAGTGCTTTTGTCATATTTTATAACTGTAGTTACCAGGATTTCTTTCTATGTTTAACTGAAACCAGATTACCACTAGTTTTTTGTTTTTTTTTTAATACCTTGGCTTCTCCATGCATGAATTCATTATTTTGATTCCTCTTTTCATTTCAGAGTGCTCTGTTGAAGGGCGAGTGCTCATGCCATTTACCTTGGCAAATTTGCATCGACTTGTACCCTTAGCTTCCTAGACTCAGCACACCCAGAATGGATCAGTCTCTCTAGGGTGATACTTACTGCCCAATGTCACAATGGATTCATAAGGAATCTAGTACATGATTTTGTTCACTGATAATGAATAATTTAGCTCCTTTCGAGACCAAGACACTGATGTTCTCTGGTCAGTGCATTGCGTCTCAATAGGAAACTTAACACAACAGGTCAAATTTTAAAGATTTTACTTATTTATTTGAAAGAAAGATATATATATAGAGAGAACAAGTGGTCAGGGAGGGGCAGAGGCAGAGGAAGAGGGAGAATCTCCAGCAGACTCTGTATTGAGCATGGAGCCCCACACAGGGCTCAATCTCACGACCTTGAGATCAGTACCTGAGCCAAATCAGAAGTGGGAAGCTCAACTGACTGAGCCATCCAGGTGCCCCAACAAGTCAAATTTTAATGGGCAGTTTCTGTGCAATCATAACAAGGTGGTTGTGGGAGTGAGTTGTACTTTTTTTTTTTAACCATTTTTTAAAAAATTCAAGTGTAATAACATACAGTGTTCTATTAGTTTTAGGTGTATAATATAATGATTCAGCATTCTATATAATACTCAGTGCTCATCATAAGTGTAGTCTTAATCCCCAGCTCCCATTTAGTTCCCTGTATTTAAGAGTCTGGTTTTTTTTAATCTTTTTCTCTTTGTGTTGCTTCTTAATTCCACATATGAGTGAGATCAGGTGGTATATGTCTTTGACGGACTGTGTCACTTAGCATTGTATCCTCTAGGTCCACTCATGTTGCTGCAAATGGCAAGTTTTCATTCTTTTTCATGGCTGAGTAATATTCTATTGTGATATGCCACATCTTCTTTATCCATTCATCTATTGATGGACACTTGGGCCGCTTCCATAATTTGGCTATTGTAAACAATACTGCAATTGACCGCATAGGGGCATATATATCTTTTTGAATTAGTGTTTTCATATTCTTTAGGTAAAGTCCCAGCATTGGAATTACTGGATCATAGGGTAGCTCTATTTCTAACTTTTTGAGAACGCTCCATCCTGTTGTCCTCAACAGCTATACCTGTCTGTATTCTCACCCACAGTGCATGAGGGTTCCCTTTTCTTGTCCACGTCCTTGCCAACACCTGTTATTGTACATTTAAAACACTTGAAGACCTCAGGTTCAGAGCACCCACCTGCGATGTGGAGATGTCCCTACTGTGCGCACTCGGGGTGTGTGCGCAAAGGCATCTCTGCCCGCAGGTATCCTGAGTGTGCGCCTCCAGCAGCAGCTGCCTCTGACAGCCATGGAGTCTGGGTATTCGCTAATCTGATCCCAACTTTTTTTTTTTTTTAAGATTTTATTTATTTATTTGAGAGAGCAAGTGAGAGTGCACAAGCAGGGGGAGCAGCAGAGGAAGCAGCAGACTCCCCACTGAGCGTGGAGCCTGACGCAGGGCTCGATCATAGGACCCCGGGATCATGACCTGAGCTGAAGGCAGACACTGAACCGACTGAGCCCCCAGGCGACCCGTGATCCCTACAATTTTTGTGTCATTTTCTCTGCTTCAACTTTGGCTCTCTAACAATGAAGCAAGAATTTGCTTGGTTAGCCAGGGTTGGGCCCCAGGAATACTTGATCTTTAGGGTAGTTTTTGTACCTGTCAAATCTCACCCTTTAAGAACTGACTTAGAGTTTACTCTTTCAGTTTGGGGGAACGTTGTAGTTGTCTCTCTGACAATGACCTTTTCTTTCTCTGAATGCTGACCTGTTATTTGTTCCTCGTTTCTTACTCGTTCTGCTTGTTCCCTTTTGTAAAGTGGTCTTGCTGTGTCTGATTGTCCCTGTTGGGAGAAATACTGGCTGTCGGACTTGCTTTCTACTTAGTATTTAATACATCTTATACCAAGATGTTCAGTGGGTACTTGTCAGGGGGAGTAAAAAGTTTCCCTGACCTCCTTCTGTTCTTTGGCACCTGAATGCCTAGATCTAGACTCATGTTCCATCTGTTCTTTAAAAAAAAGAAGATTTGGGGGTGTGTGAGTGGCTCAGTTGGTTAAGTGTCTGCCTTCAGCTCAAGTAATGATTCTGGGATCCTGCGATCGAGCCCCGCATCGGGTTCCCTCCCTGCTCTTCCCTCTGCCCCTCCCCCGCCTCATGCGCATGCCTGTTCACTCTCTTTCTCTCAAACAAATAACTAAGAGTTAAAAAAAATTTAGAAAGGTGATTTGGAAACCTGTTGGAGTCCGCTCGATATTATAAGGCATGACCCGAGTCACAGCAAAGGCAGACATGAGTGAGTGGGAAGGGGAGGGAAGGAAAACGCATATTAAAATCCCAAGACAAGTATATTGAGCGTTAAGTTTCCAGTTTCTGGAGTGGACGACCGAGGATGACTGCTCAGAGCATGTGTGAGCAACTTTACTTGGTTATCGCCCATTCTCAGCGAAGCCTCCTGACAGAAGAACCTACAGCTTCTTGGGGGGCCGGGGTCACAGGCTTCTTCTTTTAGGGACCAGCCACGTTTGCCCATAGTCACGTATGTATTCAAATGGAGCTCAAACAATGCTGGGGCCAGAGAACAGTGGGTGATGCCCCATGTGGTGTGTGGCAGAGATCACAGTGCAGCCAGCCATCTGGGAGGTTTGGGTTCAGGCGCGTTGGCAGCAGGGGACACGGTGTGTGGACATTCATCCCCATTTGTCTGCATCAGCTCCAGCCCTTCTCCTGGTTCCCCTCTTTCCCAGGCTCTGCCCGGGGGCGATCGCCTCCTGATTGCTCCTTTCACTCTAGGCAGGGTCAGGGGCTCTTGCCGTGCACTCCGCTGCTCTTCCTGCTGTCATAGACCCCAAACCCGCTGAACCATAGTTGTTTGTCTCTTATTCATCCTTGAGTGTAGTGCTGAGGGCACGGTGCCGGCGAGAGAACGTTGGAGGCCTGTCTGCCCGAAGAGCAGGAGGCTTAGCGGAGTGGTGGGCTTCTGGCGACCCAAGCTACCCGGGGCTCTATGAGACAGACACACTGCTGATGACAGGGCTGCTGAGGCTGCCATGGCCCGCAGACGTCACCCATCTGGGACGCTAGACAGAGAGAGTGAAGGTCACTGTCAGAGTCCTAGCCTCTTGGCCATTCTGCTGGACACAGGTGTGAAGATGGGCTTGCTCTGTGGGGACTGTCACAGCCAAGTGAGCCTCCAGCCCACTGGCCCCTTTCCTGCCTTCTTTGCCCAGTGCTGCTCATCAGCCTGTAAGGTGCAGCGGGGGGTTTCTTCTCTCCCGGCAAGGATCCCTTGCTGTTCCCTTCCATACCCACCTCTGGGTTGTGGGACGTCCACTGGGGTGTGGACGCGTGAGTTCACCTGGAGGTTCAGGGGACCCAGCTGATTCACCAAAGTCTTCTCTCTTTCTATGGGTGGGCGGTGTCTCTGCAGGCCCCTGGGGCTCCCACTCCTCCGTGGACTCCCATCACAGCCCCTGTGGGATGGTCTGCTCTTCCCCAGCAGAGGTGATGCTGTGGAACACGTCTTGGGCACTCTTTCAGCCTTTTTTCTACATATTTATACACATAACATGCACAAATGTGGAGGCTGGTTTCTTTCCTTCACACATGAGCTCATACTACAAATCCTTTGGTTCTAGCTTTTCCTTCCTTCTGTTTTTCCCTCCCTCTGTTCATTTCCCCAGAACAAAATGGATGTTTATAAAGAATCGTTTTGATGTTTTAAGGGCCTATAAAACACTAAACTGGCATTCAAGTAATTGATTCCTCTGTAGGAAACATCCATTTGCTGCAGATCAACCACTCAGCTGTTGATTAATTAATCATGTAGTTCTGCAAAAATTCTCCTTTTTCTCTCTGCAGGCATAAATCACCCACCACAGGGGGGCTGGGAACCACTGGAGAGCCAACAGAGTGAGGCGCTCCACTAAGAGGGTCAGGTCTGTGCCCCAGATTTCTAGCTCTCTGCTCAGCGCCATGCCGCGCCCTGCCCTGAAAGCCCTCCAGGATCTGCCTGCCCCAGGCACCCTCACCACATCCCGAGGAATGTGGGGGAAGGAGTGTCTCTGTCCCCCTGGCAAACACTCGCTTTGGAAAGCCATGAAAATGCTTACACGGTAAGGCTGTGGGATGCAGATCCCACAGCAGATCCCAGATTTCCATGAATGACATATTTATTCCACACTCGCTTTGGGCTGGGCAGTTTGCCTGTGCTGTACATATATTAACTTGGCTGCTTCTCCCAGGCTCTTAAAGTGGGTTCTATTAGGAGGAGGAGGGAAATGAGGCCCAGAGAGGTTGACTTGCCTAAAGACACAAGGTGAAGTATGGAGCGAAGGTTTGAACCCAGGCAGTCTGATTGTGGATCCTTTGCTCGTAATCACAGAAGTTTGGACATTGGAAGACCAACAGTGTTTTGGTCATTGTGCAGAGAGCTGGACTTACTGATGGCTCCAGTGGCCCTTCTTTGTGGATTCAGGACAACACTGGCCAGGCCTGTTCAAAGACCCAAGGAACTCTTTCTTTCTGAGGCCTTAGCCTACAACATTCAAACAAATAAAATGCTACATTAAATGTAAATTTTTGCTATAAATACTTTGATGATGTTTTAAAAATAATTTGCCTTTGAAGTAATCTGGCTTTGAACAGTTCACTTAATTCATGATTGACTGTGATCCCTCATTCGTATTTGGAATTCTTGTCATTGTCCCAGATGTAATGACACTGTTATGAATATTAATTTAGCAAATGAGGTTGACATGATATTATTACATTTTGTAGACATGTAATGAAGCATTTTATTTTTAAAGGTTTATTCATTTGAGAGAGAGATTCACAAGCTGGGGCAGCAGGAGAGGGAGAAGCAGTCTCTCCGCCAAGGAGGGAGCCCAGTGTGGGGCTTGATCCCTGGACCCTGAGATCATGACCTGAGCTGAAGGCAGACGCTGAACCCACGGAGCCACCCAGGTGCCCCATGAATCATTTATTGACCTGGAGAGAGACAGTGAGACCAGGCTGGGGAGGAGCCGAGAACGGAGTGTTCTTCAGTCTCATTTCTACCCCATGCGGCACCTTCTGCACAGTAGGCCCATCATTTTCAGCTCGTAAAAGGTAGTTCGTTATACTGCCGTGAGCGAGTACTACCATAATACATGTTAACATCTGCATGTCATTTTCATTAAGAAACAAATGTCTGTGGGTGAAAAGGGACCTCCCAATGTACCGGTCACGATCAGAGTGCTGGAAGCGCCCATGCCCAGAGGTGCGGCGGGGACCTGGGTGAGGCCGTTTGTCTGTCAGGGGGAAACGAGGCGGCATGAATGGCCAGGATGTGAGGCACGTCCTCCTCACTCTCTGTCCAGCTGGGGTGTTGGGGCACTTCTGCTGCAGACGATGTGTCCACTAATAGTATTTCTTTGGTTTCAGAAAGAGAGAGATGAAAATGCTGTATCATATCATGAAATTAACCTGTGACTGGTCCTTATGTCCACACTGTGGAAGAATCTTCACCTCTTAACCGTCAGATAAGGGATGGGAGCCCTCAGAAGCATGAGCCAGGTCTGTCTACAGGCTCTTCCTCTTTTTTGTTTCATTTTAAAGAAACACATTTAAATATATGTGTGTGTGTGTGTGTGTGTGTGTGTGTGTGTGCGCGCGCGTGTGTGTGCGTGTGCGTGTGTGTGTATTTGAAGTTGTGAAAGGGCGCCTGGGTGGCTCAGTCGGTTTACATCTGCCTTCAGCTCAGCTCGTGATCCCAGAGTCCTGGGATTGAGTCCCGCATCAGGCTCCCTGCTCCACGGGGAGTCTGCTTCTCCCTCTGCCTGCTGCTCCCCCTGCTTGTGCCCTCTCTCTCTCTGTCTTTCCTGAATAAATAAATAAAATCTTAAAAAAAAATAAAGGCATGAAATATAACACAAATAAACAAAATACATAAGGGACACCTGGGTAGCTCAGTCAGTTGAGCGACTGACCCCTGGTTTTAGCTCAGGTCATGATCTCAGGTCCTGAGATTGAACCTGGCGTCTGGCTCCGTGGTCAGCGGGAAGTCTGCTTGGAGATTCTTCTCCCTCTGCCCTTCCCTCCACTTGCTCTCACTCCCATTGTCTCTCTAAAATAAATAAATAAATCTTGCAATAAAGTAAAAAAGAGAAAAATGCATGAAAGATAACAGTAAGATTTTCAAATTATTATGAAGCCAATGCTCGGGGGAAAAGAGACTATTGGCAACACTCTGAAAACCCCTGCGTGCCCCCTCCAGGTACACCCTTTGCCTCTCCCTTGAAGCAGCCACTATCCTGGCTTTCATGGTTATCACGTCTTTGCTTTTTTTTTGTTTTTCAGTATTTTACCACTTGAGGATGAATCCTTAAATACTATATTTGTTACCTGATTTTGAACTTTTTATAATCACAGAGTGCATTTCCGCCTGCACCATATTTGAGAAATTCACTCAATCGTTCAGGTGTAGCTCTAAACAATGTCCACGGGGTGTGCTGTCAGGTGAACACACCATACACTGTTTATCCGCTTGACTTCTGGCCGACACTCGCCTCACTCCAGTGATGCTGCCATGAGCGTTCCCATATGTGACACTGTACGTGTCGCGGGTTATGTGATGACTTCTTGGTACTTCCCTACTCAAGACTGGAATCTTAGGGCCACAGGGTGACTGCAGGTCTGTATTGCAAAAGCTTCTGATGCTACTGCACCATTTTGCATGCCCTCCAGTGACAATGGGAGTTCTTGTTGCTCCACATTATTTCCAGCGCTGGGGTCACCCGTCTTTCTGACATTCACCATCCAGGTGGACATATAGTGATGTGTCACTGTGGTTTCTGTGTGCATTTCCCTCCTGATGAGTTGTACTCAGTATTTTCTGTGAGTTCGGAGGTCCTCTCATAGGACCTGTTCCAGTGTCTTGGCTTTTTCTCTACTGGGTTCTCTGGCTGAATTTTTTTTTCATTGACTTTTTGGTGATTTTGTATTGGTCTGCTTGTGAGCCCCTTCTCAGTTCTGGGTGTTAAAACCACCTTCTCCCACACTGGCTTGGCTTTTCACTTGCCTCTGCTTATCAAAGCAGAAGTTCAGAACTCTGATAAACCAGAATTCTTAATTTGATGTATTCCAATGAATCTTTCTTTTCCTTTATAATTTGTAGGTTTCCTTTCTTGGTCATATATACATTCTCCTGTATTCTTTCCTAAATGCTTAAACTTTGTTTTTCTTTAAATCTTCCATATATATATATATATATATATATATATATATATATATTTGGTCTTTTAAAAAAATTTAATTTTATTTTTTTCATGTTCCAAGATTCATTGTTTATGCACCACACCCAGTGTTCCATGCCCTCCTTAATACCCACCACCAGGCTCACCCAAACCTCCACCCCCCTTTGCTCCCAAACCCTCAGTTTGTTTCTCAGAGTCCACAGTCTCTCATGCTTCATCTCCCCCTCCGATTTCCCCCAACTCACTTCTCCTCTCCATCTCTGAATGTCCTCCATGTTATTCCTTATGCTCCACAAATAAGTGAAACCATATGATAATTGACTTTCTCTGCATGACTTATTTCACTCAGCAAATCCCCTCCAGTCCCATCCATGTTGCTACAGAAGTTGGGTATTTATCCTTTCTGAAGGAGGCATAATACTCCATTGTATATATGGACCACATCTTCTTATCCATTCGTCCGCTGAAGGGCATCTTGGTTCTTTCCACAGTTTGGAGACCGTGGCCATTGCTGCTATGAACATTGGGGTACAGATGGCCCTTCTTTTCACTACGTCCGTGTCTTTGGGGTAAATACCCAGTAGTGCAATTGCGGGGTCGTAGGGTAGCTCAATTTTTAATTTCTTAAGGTATCTCCACACTGTTTTCCAAAGTGGCTGTACCACCTGGCATTCCCACCAACAGGGTAAGAGGGTCCCCCTTTCTCCATATCCTCTCCAACACTTGTTGCTTCCTGTCCTGTTAATTTTTCTTTTCTCTCATAGTTGGGCTTATAATACACAGGGACCTGGTTTTAAAAAAAAAAAAAAAAGATATATTTATTTATTTTAGAGAGAGAATGCATAAGCTGGGGAAGGGGCAGAGGAAGAGGGAGAAAAACAGACGCCGCACTCAGTGGGGAGCCGGGGTTGGGGCAGGGCAGGCTCCTATGACCCCGAGATCATGGCCTGAGCCAAAATGAAGAGTCAGAAGCTTAATGGACTGAGCCACCCAGACGCCCCCAGGTGGACCTGATTTTTGAGAATGGTGGGGGGGGGCAGTGAAGTTTCAGGTTTTTTTCCCTTATGTATATCCCACTGGCCCAGTGCCTTTATTGAAAAAGTATCTTTCCCCCATTAGGCTGGTGTTTATGATGAGGCCATGCTGCCCCTGGCTGTCCCCAGTTAGCGATTGAGCACAGGGAGGGCACAGGAACCAGACAGTCTCTGCCCCTCTACTCAGAGGAAGACTCTGGTGGGACCTTTGCTTGGAGACTGCCATCGGTCAACTGAGGCTTTCTCGGGCCTGCACTGCGGTCCGAGGGCTCCCTGCCTCCTCCTGTACCCAGCCCTGTCCTCCACGGGCACAGGCTCCCTGCCTCCTCCTGTTCCTGCCACCCCCCCCACCATGGTCACCTGCCCCGCCGATGCTTGTGTGTCTAGCCCCTATCTGGCGTCTGCTTTCTGGAGGCTCCAACTGACCTGGGTCAGGGAGAGCGGGATAAGGGAGCTGTGGTGATAAAGGCTGGCACAGGGGACTGGCTTTCTGAAGGAAGAGTGGGCAGAAGTGGCTGGAGGGGTGCAGAGCAGGGAGGACGGGAGCTGAGGCAGCTCTGGGGTTGGACTCGGTCACTGTGCCTCAGAGCAGGGGCTCTGTGGGGACCCGTGATAGCTTTAGCTTTACGCCAGTTCAGGGGATTTTGTGGGAAAAGTAAGGTAATAAATTACATTTGACCTGGGCGTCCACCGTTCACTGGGCACATCTGCTCCAGACCCTTCTCCAGCAGGGCCTTCTGCATGGAGGAAGGGAAGGAGTTGAGGGGATCCCATGTGTCCCTTCCTGTTCGGTCTTTGTGTCAGGCCCCACTCCTGCCGTCTTTCCAAGGGCTGCAGGATCAGCAGAAGAACTGATGAGTTAGGTCGCATCTAGTCCTGGCAGTAGGTCAGGTGGTGGCGGCTGAGAAGGAGATGGGGCGGGGCTGGGGCACGGAGGGCCTAGAATGGGGCTCATTGATCAGGCTTGTGGAGGGTGGCTTGGGGTGGGCCACGGAGAGGACTCCATGATGGGTCAGCGGGCGGGGCTGTTTCACAGAAGGGGAGACCCCAGGACATGAAGTGGGGAGGAGCACACCCATGAGAAGGAAGGACCGTCGTCGTAGCTGGGTCGGCAGAAGGACAAGAACACTTCGTGACCTTTACGTGGGGGTACGGGCGCGTGCATGTGTGTGCTCTCGCCTCAGGCTGGGGAGCGGGAAGGGGATTTGGTGGCAAGAAGAGCAGAGTGCCAGAGGGGTTGGAATCCCAAAGCTTCCAAAGAACTTGAAGGCCCTTCTGATCGGCCGCCACTTGCTTGGTTGGTTGGTCCAGTGGCCTCGAGGCTCTGTGGATGGTGACGGTGTGGACGGCGGGTCGGAGAGGCCAGCTAGATTCCGAGGCTCCTTTCTGTGCTAGGGATGGACAGATGGTTCAAGGGAGTTGCTAACTTTATACGGTTGGGTACCAGGTTTCAAACTAAATTTGGGCTCTGGCTTCCAGCTTTCCGTTGGCCCTGGATTGAGAATAGCCTCTCATCTCCCAGCCATCTGGTCCCTCCTGGTGTCCCCTGCCGAGTGACGTCTCCACATAATCTTCCCACAAAGAGGACAGACTCTCAAACCGAATCTATTAGGTGAACCTATGTTTTTCCCACAGGGGAGCCTCAGGTGGGATTCTGGGGAGGAATGGGTCCCCACATTGGAAGCGTCCATGGGGTATGTATGGGTCACAATTTGTTTGATGGGATGGGATGGCCCCTTGGGCAGCCTCATGTTGAGCTGTGCCCTGGAGGGGTGGTTCCTGCCTGTGCATCTAGATCTTGGTTTCTCGAAACTTCCTTTTCTGATGCCGCCTCTCCACCATCTAGCGTCAGTGGGCGTGTGTGTATGCCTGCTGTGTGCGGGGTGCTGGTGGCCCAGAGTGGTAGAGGCAACAGCTACTACTAGTATGGAACACAGCTGGTTCTCTAAGACGACGAAAGCGAGAACGAGTTAGCTTTAACTGCGGCGTTCATTATTAGTAAGAGAATAATCCGCTGTTATGTCTGCCAGGACCGTCTCTGCATGGAGACCATGAGCTGGGCTTGTGGAGACCAGAAGACAGACCAGACGCTGAGCTTCCTCCACTCCCACCCTCAGCCTCTGCCCCTGACAAGCCAGCTTCTTTCTCCCCGTGAGGTCGAAAAGGATGTCTAGGGCTAACTGGAAGAGGGTCCGTCACGAACTGGGCCACGTGACCGGAGGAGCTGGACAGAAGTGGAGGGTGGTGTTAGCATTTGGCTAGCTCTGGGAAGTCTGGGGCCTCAGGCTTCCCTCCTTGGCCCCAGATGGCAGAGCTGCCCTCGGCTCTCCACTGGTATCCTCAAGAACCCATGTTCGGCCTCAAACCAGGAGGTCCCCATGCGCCAAGAGAAGCTGTTATGGTGGAAACCAATGTGTGGTGACCCCGTGCGGATGGAGCTCAGGTGGCCCCTGACAGTGTCTGGTGAGCGGAGCCTGCGGCATTGTGCGGGGGATGTGTGTGTGTGTGTGTGTGTTGAAGACTCTGGTGGTGGCTACAGGGTGCCCGGAGGGCGCAGCTGGTCGAGTGGTGAGCTCCTGCTTTTGGCTCAGGTTGTGTCTCAGCGTCGTGTTGAGCGCAGAGTCTGGGATTCTCTCTCTCCCTCCCCCCAATCACACACAAGCGCTCTCTCTCTCTGTAAATAAATAAATCTTAAAAATAACAACAAAAAACTGGTGGCGGGCAGATCCACCACATACACCTGTCCTCTTCCATGGCTCATCCCAGATGCCTGAGCGCTGAGTGTGAGCCAGTTAGGACGTGACAGGTCCAGAAACTCATCAGTTTCTCAATAACAACAAGCAGGCTATGAAACTGGTAACATTTCCCCAAATAGATTCTGCAAAGCTTGGAGGCTCTTCTCCACATATTCTGGGTTGGGGGGAAGGGATGTTTCTATGAGTGATGGACCTACAAGTGTGTGTGGGGGGGGGCGGGGGTGCTCACTGCAAATGTTATCTTCTTGCAAAAATGTTAAACAAGCCTTGTAAGGGTGGTTTAAGTCTTTGTGGTTAGCTGTGTATGTCCCAGCCCCCAGCACAGCAGTGGTCAGGGGCTTTCTTGTTGCAAAAGTGCAGGGTAGGGTGGGAGATCCAGGCAAGGCGAGGTGAATGAGTCATGAAACTGCTCTTCAAGGATAAGGACGTACATTTCCTGGGCTTGCCCAGGGGGCATTGAGCCCTGGAGAGCCTGGACCCAGCACCCCTGTGTGCTCTAGGCCCCTTGTCTGTGCAGTCCTTCTGCCCTGTGCTCACTCCCTGCCCTTGGCCAGCTTGGGACTTTCTCTCTCTGCTTTCTGTCCCTGCTCACCCCGCTGTGTCTGGCCAGCGGCAATCCCTGTTTGGAGTCTGGGGTTGGAAATTGCTTCCCCTGGGAAGGTTCTCTGAGCCTCCAGGCCTGGTGATGTGTGCCCCTGTGACTGCCCCCGTGTCTCCTGGACATAGGACATCATTTATCCCCCTGGCTTCTACACTGCCCTTTGCCCGCTGACAGGATTGTTTACTTTTCCCACATGGACCCCGGCATAGGCATACAGTCGGTGCTCAGTGATGCAGCGAGGGGATGAACTGTGTTGTCCTTGGAGGCCCGGCCTGGTCGCCTTCTTTTTCTCCTCTCCCTCACTCCCTCTCCCAGACAACCCTCCTCCTCATCCCAACAATCTTAGAAATGCTATTGTCTCTTTCTGTTTCATACCTGGATGCCACTTCCCTAAAGTCTCTTTGGGTGAAATAATAAAACTTTGGGTTATTTGCTCAGATATTTTTCAAGTTGCATCAAGGTTGCAGAAGGAGAAAATCACAGCTGTGGGGGGGAGACCAATGTCAGAGCCATTTTGGCTAAAACGTCAGCACTGTTCGCAGCTCTTCCTGGTTTGGGGCCTCTTGTGGGACAGATGCTTTCAGATTGCCTCAGCGTTTATAACCTTTGGGCCAGAAGATGATTGATTGAAAAGCAGGCGTTGGGTGTTACAAGAACAGGGGACCGGGGGTGGGGAAGCCTTGTGAGTCCTTGACTTTGAAGCCCCTGCACATCCTTCGATCTTCCAGCCAGTGCTGAGGGTGTAAAGACACCACTGATTAGTGTCCCTCGACTTTGTGCTAAGATACCGACAGCGAAAGAGGAATTAGAGCAACAGCGCCTAGCACCTGCCAGCCCCTCCGCTCATCATCTCCTTGAACAGCTTTGGTTAAATGTTGAGTAGCTTCCAAAGGACAGAGATTTCACTCACCACGGCCCCTGGGCCTCACGTCCTTTGCCCACCTTTGAATTGGGCTGTTTATTTTTTGTTGTTGTTATTGAGTTGTATGAGTTCTTTATTTTTCTGGATATTAATCCCAAATCAGGGATGAGCAAATATGCTCTCCCATTCTGTGGGTTTTTTTTCACTCTCCTATAGTGTCCGCGGATGCACAGTAGTCTTTAATTTTGATGAAGTCCTATTTATCTGTTTTTTCTTTTGTTGCCTTTGTCTTTGGTGTGATATCCAAGAAATCACTGCCAAGTCCAAAGGCATGGAGACTTTCTTCTAGGTTTTTTTCTGCGTTCTGTAGTTTTAGTGCTTAAGTTTAGCTCTTTGATCCTTTTTGGTTTAATTTTAAAAAAAGATTTATTTATTTGAGAGAGGGGGAGAGAGAATGCTTGTGTGAGTGCAGGAGGGAAGAACAGAGGCAGAGGGAAACTTCAGCAGACTCCCCGCTGAGTGCAGAGCCCAACACGGGGCTGGATCTCACCACCCTGAGATCATGACCTGAGCCAAAACCTAGAGTTGGACACTTAACAGACTGTGTCCCCAGATGTCCAAAGCCTTTTTGGGTTAATTTTTGTGTATGATGTAAGGCAAAGATCCAAATTCACTCTTTTGCATATGGCTAACCAGGGTTTCCAGAAGCGTCTGTTGAAAAGACTGTCCTTTCTCCCTGGAATGCTCTTGGCACCTTGTCGCAGGGCTTAGCTGAACTGCACATCTCCTTCCTGTTTTTGTGGGTTCTGAGGGAACAGCAGCTAGTGAGTGTGGTTTTCCTGCCATCCGAACCAGAGTCCCAAGATTTCTGGAAATAAAAAAGGCCTTGTTGTGGAGAAAGCCCTGGAAATCCCTACCCCCACTCTTCTGCCCCCTCTGTCCTTTGTGAGAAGCCTTCACTTTGGGGCCACTTCCACACTCTCTGCTCCGCTGGTTAATCTGACCATGTATTTTTTAAATAAAATATTTTTTAAGATTTTATTTGTTTATTTGACAGAGACAGAACCAGCGAGAGAGGGAACATGAGCAGGGGGAGTGGGAGAGGGAGAAGCAAGGTTCCCGCTGAGCAAGGAGCCCGATGTGGGGCTCAATCCCAGGACCTTGGGAGCATGACCTGAGCTGAAGGCAGACGCTTAACCGACTGAGCCATCCAGGCACCCCCTAATCATTGCTCTTGAGGCGGTAATATGAAGAGCCCAACGCATGTTGATTATCTCCTAACACGAGGTTTTAGGAGAAGTAAATTGTACTAGTCCTAAAAACAGGACTATGTGGTTTGTTCGCATCACGGGGAAAAAAGAATTGTCATTCTCTCAAACCTGTTATTTCATATTGACTTGTTGGCTTTTTAAAGGTGACTGGGTTCTTTTTCTTTTCTTGGGACATGATCTGTTAAGGTCATATTTAGCTCATCTGCTTTGCTAAGGGACTTTCGGGAGAACCTTTGAGTCACTCATAAGCCTGGAAGACAGACATTGTAATATTTGAATTACACTGGGGTAAGGACTCTGGGAAGCTGGATGGCCTGTCCTGATGCCTTTTCCCACCTCTGGAGTCAGACTGGACGGGCCAGGTTGAAACATCAGACATTTGTACATCCAGATGATGGGGCCGGTGTGCACGCATTAGGGATGAAGACTGACCATGAAAATCAGACACAGGGGATGGCGTTGGGCAGGGGGAACTGGGGAAGCCGACTCTTCTCTGGATGATCTTTGCATTTTCATTCATAAAATTAACATCCTTTTTGGCTTTTTGGCTCTGAAAAGCTGAGGGCTGGGGTTTCCTTTACCCTCTCTTTGTGCTCCCCCAACTGTCCCGAGGTTGATTTATTTATTTTAACTGCTATTTCTGGTAGACACACACTATAGATGGCCAGGCCCCGGAGTATGTTAGTGGATTAGCATAAAGTTCTAGAGGCAAATATTTTCTGACTCTGGGAGAGGCGGACATGGCCAGGCTTTTCTGTAGCACAATTTGCTGTGACCAGCATGTTCCCCAAAGATAGAAAAGGACAAAACATGTCACTTTTGTCTCTGACTTAGCTACGGACTGGTTTTTCATCTAAAATAGTGTTGGGTATGGAAATACCCTATGTGCAATGAGCCAGGATCCCACAGAATGTCCTCCTTACAGATGTAGGTAATGAAATGGAAGGACTTTTCTTCACCTGAATTCCTCTTGGAGAGAAGGGAGTATGCGTTTGGGAGGAATATTTTGGGGAGCCTGGAAAGGTCAGCGCAGGGGACCACAAGTGACGTGTTCAAAATCAGAAAGTGTTGCGAATGCCTTCTAAGAAGCGTGAGCCCCACTAACTGCAGAGTTTGCTTTTCTGAAGACTGAGACCGTCAAGTGTGCAAGCTTGCAGTTTAAGAGCCTGCCCTGTGCCTGCATTGCTCTGAATGATGGAGGGGAGGAGACTCTGACTCGACTTGACTTCTCCACCATGCAACCCGGCTCATGTGTTGCTGAGGTCCGCAGCATGTCCCCGGGGGGAAAACACGGCACATTTTCTGGGCATTGGTGGTCTCCATGAACAGACCACGGAGAATTCAAAACTCATATACGCTGTTAAAAACTTTAACCTTGGGGCTCCTGGGTGGCACAGTCATTAAGCATCTGCCTTTGGCTCGGGTCATGATACTAGGGTCCTGGCATCAAGCCCCACGTTGGGCTCCATGCTCAGTGGGGTATCTGCTTCTCCCTCTTCCACTCCCTCTGCTTGTGTTCCCTCTCTCATTCTCTGTCAAATAAATAAATAAAATCTTTTAAAACACACACACAGGGGCGCCTGGGTGGCTCAGTGGGTTAAATCCTCTGCCTTCAGCTCAGGTCATGATCCCAGGGTCCTGGGATCGAGCCCCACATCCGGCTCTCCGCTTGGTGGGGAGTCTGCTTCCCCCTCTCTCTCTCTGCCTGCCTCTCTGCCTACTTGTGATCTCTCTCTCTGTCAAATAAATAATAAAATCTTAAAAAAAAAAATAAAAAAAAATAAAACACACACACACATTACCTTTAAAGACATGGGTCTGAGTCACGTGAGTCTCTGGTCCCGGATGCTTCTGGTCCATCTGCTATGTACCTACCTTCCCTGGGCACTTACCAAGTGCTGCAAGAATTCAGGGGACAGAGGGAGCATTTCTGGCCGTGGGCAGTCACTGAGTGACCTCGGGGTCCTGTAGGGAGACAGCACAGGAGATGAGTCTCCAAGGACCGAGAGTTTTTGTTAGGGAGAGTTTGGTGGGTCTGCGTTGGGTGTGTGGGGGACTTGTCAGGTGAGGGGTGGTGTGAGTCCCAGCTCCAGGGTGGAAATGACAACCAGAGAGGGGACCAGTGTGGGCAAGCTGTGGCACAGTGAGGGAGGAGGAGATCTGCATTGCGAGTGGGAACCAGTGGGCAGGAGCCAACTTTCATCTACCCTGATGAGAGACCAGGGAGGTCGGTCAGCCACCCCTCATCCCAGATGCCTCCGAGGCACCGGGGCAGAACTTTGGGGCCTGCTGGGACCCCGCCAGCAGAGTTTCTGAATCAGGAGATCTCCCGTGGAGCCCAAGAAATCTGTTCAAGGATTTTTGTTTTTAAAACACTGCAATGGAAGCTGATGGCAACAGCCCACTTTGTAATGTAGTCGACCTTGGATTGAGGACTCAGGGGGGTGGCCATGAGGTGGGAGAGGGGGTCCGCTTGAAAGGCTCTGTGAAGGAGCAAGGAGGACGTGAGGTGATGTCAGGCCTGTCGGAAACCCCAGCTGCGGGCCCGGAGTGGAGCCCACATCCCATCCAGCAGGTAGAAAGGAGTTCTCCCGAGCTTTAGCAAAGGAGAAATTTTCACAGGGTGGAGATCACGCGCAGAGAACACAGTTTTGGGTGAGGGTGGCTTCCTGAGGGGGATGGAAGAGGTCTCCTGGGTGGACTGTCCCATTGGGCCACTCCTCCGTGACTGGTTCAAGCTTCCTGGGGCCAGGAGGCTGGAAACTGCTTTGCTGGTGGTGTCAGGCTGCATGGCTCCATGCGGGGCCCGTTTGAACAGACTGCTCCCCACTCTCCGTGCCCCTCCCCAATCAGCCATTGCTGGGCTCCCCCACTCACTGGTGACTGCGTGAACCTCATTAACAGCCTTTTCCGGGGAGATAATTCCACAGGATACGTGGTTATTTGAGCTCTTTGTGGACAGTTTTTCAAAAGGATATTTTTGCATGCTATTATAGCTGACATTACCATCATCATTATGTTTTTAAAAGCTATTTTATTGCAATCTCCAACTTCTGTTTTGTCTGATTCTTTCTTTTGAAAAAGAGTTCTACTGTGCAGAGCAAAGGCATTAGGAAAAAAATTCTCAAGTTTCTGTTGCAGAGAGACACGTAATGCCCCTATAGACCTAATCCCCCTGTACCTCTGATTTGTCCTTGACTGTCCCCGGAATAACGGGCGACTCCTGGACAGTGCGAGACCCGGTGTTATGTAAGACAGCAAGGGACTGCTTGATCTCCAACAAACTGGATTTAAGTCTCGTTTGGGCACCAGAAGAAAATTACCCAGTTCTATCACAAACCCTCACTGCTGGGGCAGACAATGTTTCATTAAAAGGCAGAGAAAAAGTGCTGATATGCACCCTTCCTGTTTGGGAAGCTGATCCTTTTGTCATGGAACAAAGAAAGGCTGGTAAAAATATTCACTCTGCAGTCATCAGGATGGCAGAACTCGAATCTGATGAACAGGCGTATTTATCATTTGTCATGATGTTTTGGCTACATGAGTCAGCATTATGACTTGCAGTGATCGATTTGAAAAGATGAGGCCGTTCTTGGTCCTGAGATGTGTTTCTTGGGAATATTCCTACTTTGAGGACTGGTGTTGACTATGTGGAGCTCTTGGCCTTCATGCAAGAGAAGAACATGGGAGTCTCAGAAATGTCAGTGTGGGTTGGCCAGCGTGAGGTCTGTGAGGGAGGGACTGAGCCAGGGCCACATGTAGGAATGGGAAGGACATGGCAACTGCTGGCGTCAGCCTCAAAGGTCAGGGAGGAACCCCTAGAAAAGCTAGTGTTGGGGAGGAACAATTTTACTCTACCCTTCAGAGTTTCTTCTGGTTGGTCTGAGAATCACATTGACATGAGACAGATTAACAGCAGCAAATCAAATTTAATTTTGCGCCTACTGGAACCCCACATACAGAGAGGTTCAAAGACAGAAGAGGTAAACTGAGCCACATGTGCTGTCTTGAACTAAGGATGGATAGGGGCCTGGGGCCTCTCCAAGTGGAGGACCGCCATCCACAGGGCACTGTTTGGTAACGAAATGTCTGCTCTGTCATTCAGATGGGTCACTTGGATAAAATTGATCTCTAGTAATAATTCTGATTCTGGGAAAGACCCACAATTTACATCCCTCTAGGTAGTCAGGGGAGGGGCAGAAGTTTCTCCTGAGTCTGCTGCATCCTGATTGCCCTTACCCCAGATAGTCCACATGCCAAAGTGGCACATTTGGAGAGACTTGCTCTGAACCCCTTCACTGGCTTCCCCAGTCGTCTGTCACAGGCCAGTAAGGCGTTACTCCATCCGAACAACCCCAGAAGCAAGCTCTGTCTTCAGCCTGTATCACTTCCCTCCGTTTTCTTCCTGTTAAATCCCAACTTGGCGTCATCAGAGGCTTACCTCTCTGGCCTCATCTCCCACCCCCACTGGCCACACAGGGGTCCTCCGCCTCCAGGAGATGCCCTCGCTGTCATGCCTCCATGCCTTCGGTCCTTTGCCCTTTGCTTATAATGCCTTTCCTGCACATGTGCCTCGATCAAAATCCTACTCACTTATTTTCCAAGGCCTGACTCAATGTCACCTCTATCAGGAAGCCTTCCAGATCTCCCCAGTCATTCAACACACATAGAACAAGTGTCCTCCATATGCCAGGTGCCATGCTTATGAGAATAAAGATGGGCAAGACATGGTCCCTTCAGGGGTCCCGTATGGGATTCCTTAGGCAGTGAATATGTGTGCCAGCTACTGGTGGCATGAAATCACAATATAGTTCTTTCGTTGCTGAAAGTCCCCATTCCTGGTGGTCCCATAGCTGTGTGTCTGATCCATCAGTGTCTCAGTGAACAGTGGGCATAACGAGGGACAAAAGCACTCAGCTCTAAACATCATAGTTGGGTATTTTGCAAGATTTTATTTATTTATTTATTTGACAGAGAGAGAGAGAGAGCTAGAGAGAGAGGGAGAGAGAGAGAGCATGAACAGGGGGAGCAACAGAGGGAGAGGGAGAAGCATACTCTCCACCAAGCTGGGAGACCTGGGATCATGACTTGAGCCGAAGGCAGATGCTTAACTACTGAGCCACCCAGGTGCCCTGGTTATTTTGAATCTATAATCAGGCAGTAGTCTTGAAAGACAGACTTTGTGGGAAGAGAAAAGGGCTTTCTAGAGACTTTATGTGTTCTCCTTTCATAGTGAGAGACAACTGGGCCAACACAAGTCATGGGCTTTTTACTGAGCCTAGAGAGAACTCCAGATACAGATCTGATATAGGAACGTTCTTACATGAACAAGGAAAGTCCTTCCCTCCTCCCCAGTGCTGGGGGAGGAACAGGGCAGTGTGATGTTGTGGTTTGTAATAGAAATATGCATATTTGGTTTTCATTCAATTTCTAAGGGATTTTCTAAGGGATAAGAGCAATGGGACCATCTTTTGCTTTAATATTTGATTTTTATCCTCAGTTTCTGGAAAGGCTTGAGAGATATAAAGGTGAAGTGGGTGCCTTCTTATTCGTAAGAAGCCCCTTTCAACCATACTTGAGTTTATGCTAATGAGGTGACTTTTTGTAAACCCCTAAGCAACCTTAGGCTGGGGGCTGGTTGCCCAGGGTGGGCACTGTGTGACTAGAGGGGTGGAACTGTTAGTCCCACTCCTGACCTCCTGGGAGAGTGATCTGGCTGGAGATTGAGTTCAATTGCCAATGGCCAATGCTGTAATCAATCGTGCCTATGTAATGAAGCCTCCACAAAAATCCAGAAGGATGAGCTTCAGAGGGCTTCCAGGTTCTTGCACAGATGTTCACATCTGTGCTCCTCCAAACTCCTTGGGGACAGAAGCTCCTGTGTTGGAGATCTTTCTAGACTCAGCCTATGTATTTCTTCATCTGGCTGCTCATTTGAATCCTTGTCATAATCTTGTAACCTGTTAAGACTTTGCCTGAAACAATCTTTTCTGTTGCTCATAACTTCTTGCCCCACCCTCCTGCCTATAAAAACCTTCCATTTTGTAAACTCCCCAGAGGTCCCTCTACTTGCTGGGTGGGGTGCTGCCAGGTTTGTGAGCTCATTGATAAAGCCGGTTGGATCTTCAGATGTACTCAGCTGAACTTTGATTTTTAACAACAGCCTGTGGGTCAGGAGGAAGGCTAACAGCCTGCACTTGTGTTTGGAGTCTGAAATGGGGGCGGGGTCTCGAGGGACAGAGCCTAGAACCTGTGGGGTCTGACACCACCTCCCGGGAGACAGTGTCAGAATTGAGTTAATTGTAGGACATGCAGCTGGTGTTGCAGAAACTGCTTGACGTGGGGGACAGCCTCCCATCTGGAGAGGGAAGTTGACGATCTATCTATGAACGATCTGCTGCTCTGTGTGGGATGAGCATTGGAACCTCCAAGGGGCTCTCATGACACCTGATGATCTGGGGACTTTGGGGACTTGTGAGCAAGTCCTCTGCTTCCCTGGGAAGCTGCTGCCTGCTGAGAGAAAGTCTGGCTTTTGGCACGTGGGGAGACACAGGATGGAGGCAGAGGTGGGGTGATGCCACTGCAGACCAAGGAGGGCTGGGAGTCACTAGAGGCTGGAAGGGGCCAGGGGCGGGGAGTCCTCTTATAGAGACTGTGAGGGGGTGTGCCCCTGCTGACCACCCTGGCCCTGTGCTTCAGACTTCCTGCCCGCAGAACCCTGAGAAAATTCATTTCTGTAGTTCTAAGGCCCCCAGTCTTTGGGACTTCATGAGATGAACACTGTGTGGGAGCGCTAGGCAGGGCTGGCACTTTGGGCCATATTTCTGGTTGTCCACGCTCTGCACACTACCTTGGGTCCTGCAATCTCTGTGGGCCGGGTAGGGGTGCAGTCGTGAAGAAGGAGCCAGGGGTGGGGACCAGGGAGGCCACAGAGGAAGGCCAGCCACCTAGGACCTCAGCCCTGGGGCACAGCAGCCCAGGACACTGGTGGGACCAGCCACGGCGGGGACATCCGTGTCCAGAAGAGGTCAGGGGACAGCCTGTGGATCATAGGCCCATGTGGGGTGCTATCAAGACAGGACGTGTGCCCCTGCACGTGTCCCCCTTCCATGTGAGAAGGAAGCGGCTGTGTGGCCAGAGCCCCTCTGGAAACAGGATATAGACCTTTTGAACTTGGAAAGTGAGTGAATATTTACCTGAAAGCAACATTTCCAGCCACCAAAAGCCTGAGGCTAAGGCTCCTGGAAAAACCTGGGAGTGTGCGTGTTGTCACTGGGGATAGAGCACAAGAAAAGACTGGTTATAGAAAATGTATTTATAGTTTTTGCATATTTGAGTTTTAGAATATAAAGTCTGCTCTACCCTTCAATATTTACCATATTCTGTGTTTTTTCCCTCCCATGTTTGCTTCCTCCATTAAACTGTGAACTCTCCACAGGTAGAGATGGTGTTCTGCCTTTTGGGATATCTGTGTCCCTGAGACCTAACGGGACAGCCCTGACACACAGTCTGGTCTCATCAACTGTCTGTTGCCTGAATGACAATGTTCAAAGTGTCACTGGCTGGCTCAGTCGGTGGAGCGTGTGACTCCTGATTTCGGAGTTGTGAGTTTGAACCCCACGTGGAGCGTGAAGATTATCTAAAAATAAAAAATCTTAAAAAAAAATGTATAAGTAGCATTTCCTCTCATTTTCGCTCAATATCTTTCTTTCAAGTTTTATTTATTTTTTTTTCAGTTTTGTTGAGCGATCACTGACATATCGCACTCTGGGAGTCCAACATGGGCAACAGAAGATGTGATATAGGTACAATGCCATGAAATGGTCATTACAAGGAGATTGGTTAACACTGATCATAGTTACAATTTGCCACAGAGTTAGTTTTTCTTCTCATGATGAGAACTTTGAAGATTCATTCTCTTAGCAACTTCCGAATCTACAACACAATGCTGTTAATTATACTCCCTAAGCCGTGTATGCTTCCCCAGGACTTCTTATCTTGAAACTGTAAGTTTGTATCTTTGGACCCCATCCCTCACTTTTTTTTTTCAAATTTTAAACAGTGTCCAGGCTTTCTTAGGGCCTTTGCCTTGGATGCACACTCGGCAAGATCATGAGGACTGGGGTGCAGGCCCAGGCTCCAGAAGGAGCCGGGAGGACAGCAGTGGCTCTAGGGAGTACTTCTGTATGAGTTCCTTTTTGGGACCTCGGCTAGCACAGGACTGTGGCCCTGTGGCAGGGTCTTCTGCATCTGTCAGTACGTCAGAGGTGAAGGAGAGGGATTTTTCAGAAACAGCGTAGTTTCTAGTAGGATCTTTGCTGCTACTTTGGCAAAAAAAAAAAAAAAAAAAATTTAAAACTCCTGTAGTGTAAATTAATTCAGATGTAAATAACCATTCAGACAACCACGGAATTTGACAAGCAGGGGTGTCTGCCAACATGTCCCGAGTAATTAACTTGATTTTTGCACTTTTTTTTTTTTTTCATTTTGCTGGCAGCACCAGGAAAAACTTACTTAGTTCTTACTCTGAGTTGATGATGCTGATTCTAGGAGTCAGAAGAAGACTTGGGGGTTTGGGTGGCTGCTTCTCAGGCTCTGAAGCCTGCTGGCCCAACCTGCTGGCCCGAGAGGCTTGCTTGGTCAGTTCAGAAGCTCTGTTAGCATCAAGCCTTGGGCCACCCCACCTGCTTCTCCCTGGCCCACCTTTGTTTGGAGCCATCACAAGGGCCGTATGATGACTCTCCGCCTCCCAGATCCCCCCTTGGGATCCATTCAGAGGTCTGGGCTCTGAGATGAAAGGCTGGAAGGCAACTCTTACTGCTCAGGAGACCTGTCTGGGTCTGCTGTCACCTCGCCTTGGCCAGACGATCAGGTTGTTGACTGTTCCCGGGCACAAGCTCCGTGCGCTGCTATGCACGGTGGGGTTCCCAGCCACTCCGTGCTCTCCTCCTCTTTGAGGCCCTAGGAAGGGATGATGTGGTGACATCATTACTGTACGTCCACATTTGAATCAGAATAACTGCTCGGTCTTCTCAGGTGAGACTGAGTGTCCGGGTTAAATGAGAAATAATTCCCGTTAACTTCCTATGTGCAAGCAAAATGGATCTCAGCCTGGCTGAGCTGCAGGCCTCGGTCTCTTCTCTAAGCCAGCTCTCGGAGGGGTGGGTCGAGTCTGCTTTCTCCAAGAACTGTTCTTTGACATTTGGACACCTTTATTCTATTTTTATTTTAATTTTTAAAAAAGATTTTATTTTATTTATTTGACAAACAGAGATCACAAGTAGGCAGAGAGGCAGGCAGAGAGAGAGAGAGGAGGAAGCAGGCTCCCCGCTGAGCAGAGAGTCCAATGTGGGGCCTGATCCAAGGAACCCAGGACCATGACCTGAGCCAAAGCAGAGGCTTCAACCCACTGAGCCATCCAGGTGCCCCTTTTTGGACACTTTTTAAAAAAATATTTATTTATTTAAAAGAGAGAAGGAGAGCAAATGCGGGGAGTGGCAGGGGGAGAGAGGGTCTCGAGCAGACTCCATGCTGAGCACGGAACCTGGTGTGGTGCTTGATCTCACGACCCCAAGATCATGACTTGATCTGAAACGAAGAGTCGTCCGCTTAACCGACCGTGCCATCAAGGGGCCTCTGACATTGAGATGCTTTTCTCTCTGAGGACAGCTCTGATGCTCAAAGTGAGCTTTTGCTTCAAACTTGAGTTTCAGGAAGGAAGAGAATTTTTAAGCCAGAATACACACACAACTACCACAAGCCCGAGAAGGACAAGACAGGACAGAGCCGGTGCTCACCGCGTCTCTGGCACCCTTGCCTCCTGCTGGGGCTCTGGCGGGGGCTTACTGGTGGGACCTCACTGTGCGGTGTGGAGGTTTGAGGGTCACAGTTTATCAGCATATGTGTTTCAATGGTAGACCATGAATAAATGTCTGTTGAGATGAAATTCCTTCTAACCCTACATGAGGTGTTCGGATTATTGGTTTCTTTGGGCTGCTTTGCCTCCATAACTCCCTGCCCTTGCCCTATGACCACTCTGCATCTTAACCGTGAGCGTGGGGCTGCATGTGCCCCTGTCTCCCCGGCACAGCCCTTGGCCCTTCCTCGTCACACCTGCTCCCAGGGGAGGGGCCCGAGGGGACTCCTGGCCTCTGTGTCTGCAGCCTGCTAGGGCTTTGGTTCTCTGTTTACGAGTGGTGGGTTTCCACGGAAGACTTAGAGGGTCTTGCTACAGAAACAGCTCCTCCCCTGCAGTTACATGTGCCGAGACGTGATGCGGGGGGGGGGGGCTGGAAAAGGCAGGACTCTGACTTCACCTGAAGCTGTTTCGTTTGGTTTAGGCCTTGGCATTCAAGGCCTGTTATGCTTCCCATCTCGCTCTGTTAGCCCAACAGTTCTGTTCCGTGATCTGCGAAAGAACACGCATGTTGGCACCCTGCGCCCCTTTCCTTCCCTGAGTCCTGCCTGTGCTTCCAGCTGTGGCTGAAGGGACAGCTCCTCCATAAAGTTCCTCCTCTATTTCAAGTCGTGTATAATGTGCAGGATTAGTCCAGGCCCTCTGTGAGGTGAGGGGTTTCGGAACCAGCTGTGTGGTCAGATCGCCTGGGTTTGAATCCTGGCCCCTCTGTCTACCAGCTGTGTTTCCCTGGCAAAGTTAACTAACTTCTCTACCGCTGAGCCTTACAAATGGCGTAGGGGACAGGTTTGGTCTCAGCGCGTGGAGGTGGGTTTCTTGGAGGCCCATTTCAAAGGATCAGGGGAGGACACAGATTAATCAGGCCTGCCCATCTTGACACCCACTCCCTGTCCTGTACACCAGAATGCAAAAGATGGCGTGGTTCCAACTGGAGAACTTCTGTTTTTAGGCCCCGCGTATCAAGCTATAAGATAGCCCATTTGTGGGGCACCTGGCTGGCTCAGTTGGTTGAGCGTCTGTCTTCAGCTCAGGTCATGATCTCAGGGTCCTGGGATCGAACCCTGCCTCGGACTCCCTGCTCAGTGGAGAGTTCGCTTCTCCCTCTGCCCCTCCTCCACCTCCCCTGACTCGTGCCCACTCTCTCTCTCTCTCTCTCAAATGCATAAATAAAATCTTAAAAAACCCACAAGCCCATTTGTGCTGTCAAAGGCTTAGCTGCTAAGTGTCTTTGCATCCCTAGGTCTCCCTGTCTTAGAAATCAGGCTTCCAAGTCGGACAGATTTGAACATGAATCCTAGTTGACCCTACAGTCTCCTGTGTGACCTTAGGCAAGCGCTCCACCTCTCCAGAGTCTCTGGTTTCCCGCCGGTGAAAGGGAGATGCTGATACGATACACACACGGCAGAGTGAGAGGATAAAGGGAGACAAGGTGCGGCAAGTGCTGGCCCCAGGGCCTGGTGCCTGGAAGCAGTTGGCACTGACTATGAATAACCACGATGTAGGGGCGCCTGGTGGCTCCCTCGGTTACGTGTTCGACTCTTGATCTCATCTCAGGTTTGGATCTCAGGGTGGTGAGTTCACGCCCAGCATGGAGCCTACTTAAGAAGTAACCAGAGTTCACAAACCCGCTCTCCCAGACACTTAACGGTTGTTGTCCTTCTCTGCTGGGGTCACCGTGACGGGTGGTGCTCATTCAGATGCAGCTGTGGGGACTTCCTCAATCCTGCGTGTGCAGGGGGGGGGTGTTGTGCCTGATCATGCCTGTGCATGTGTGTATGTGTGCACACACACAGTACGTGTATGTGTGCATATACATGGGCGTGTGTCATGCGTGCACACACGTGTGTGCGTGTGCAGACACTGATCTAAGCAACACTTTCAGAAACCCTTCACACAAACTGAGAATACAGTTTGTATTCTGATAACTGATGAAGGGACTCACAGCTTTCTGAGCCCAAGTTCTAGGGGAGCAGAGAGGGCGTGGATAAGGCTGCAGAACCTGGCCAGAAGAGAGGCCTCTTGGGGCCCATGGGAGTTGGGGTTTGGGGAGGGGGGTGGGAATGGAAAGGAAATCACGACAGTGATACTCAGACTGTAAAATTAGGCCCAACATTCATCTTGAGAGTTACAGACTCATTCCCTGTGAGGCTAGACCTTATAGCCTCAGATTTTCTGCAGGACCCCTGAGACCGTCCCTCAGAATGGCACAGCGCTCCCAGCGTGGGGAGGCAGGGGGAGATTTGTCACATATGACCCCAAAGCCTGAGTCCTCAAGTTTCCTATCCGAATTCTCAAGTAGAACAAAACAAGAGGCGGTACAGTGGGCTCATGTCAATAGTCACCCTGCCCCAGACCCCAGAGACTTCCTGCCCTGTGTGTCTGGAAAGGGATCTGGGTCGGGGGGGGGGGGGGGGCGGGGGGAATTAGGGCAAATGGGAATTATGGGATCTGGAGGCACACCTTATCTAAACTATAGGAGCATTTGCTTTGCTGGACACTTTCCCTTTCTAGAAGCTGTGAGTTCTGTCCACAGTGGGCTCAACATTAAAAAGGTCTGTTGGTGAATAAAGGACTTTGGCAATTATCACTGCACAACCAGCAACCCCCAACCCCAGCGGCTTGAAACAGCAGCTAGTTTTTAATCTGTTCGTGACTGAGCTCTGGGCTGAGCTCCGCTGGTCTCTGCTCCACGTGGTGTTGGGAGCATTTATCAAGGGTTTGGGGCTAGAAGAGCCAAGGTCTTCCCCAGTGCAGCGGCTGAGCCCCATGACCAGAGACTGGGGACCAGTGGGGCCTCTCTGTCCTCAAGGAACGTATTTCCTGAGTCGCATTGACTTACTAATTTTTGATCGCCTTCAATCCATGGAGCTTTGCAAATGTAGTTTCACAAAGTAACAATATTTAATCAACGGAAAATTCACTGAGCTTCTTACTTGTGTCATCGCTTTAAGTAATTTACTAAGGTATTCGAAGAGCTTTCTTAGGATTTATAATTTGCTTTGTTTCAAGTGGTGTAACATATTTCTTTGTTTCTTTGTAGTTTCTTTGACTTATCCTTAGCTTAATTACTTAATTACTTTATTGAGTGTTGAATTAAATTGATTTAACAGAAACACTTATTTCTTATAAAGTGTGAGAACAGAAATATCATTATTATATATCATTATATATATCATTATGTCATTATATCATATATATCATTATATATAAAAATATCATTATTATTGTTTACTAAAGCTTATTCTCTAAATTCTTTTGTCATTTTCAAAATGTTCACTCTTGTTTTACAGGTTACAGTAAAATCTCCATGCTCTCTCTCGCTCTGTCTCTCAAATAAGTAAATAAATAAAAAACAAAATCTTTAAAAAATAAAAAAATAAAATCTCTAAATTCTTTTTGCATTACAGCATTACAGGCTGCCCATCAAGATTCAGATTTTCTTTCAATTATTAATCTTTACTTTAAACAATTCTATTTATTCATTTGAGAGAGAGAGACAGAGACAGCGCAAGCAGGGGGAGGGGCAGAGGGAGAAGCAGACCCCCAGCTGACCTGGGAGCAGGACGTGGGGCTCGATCCCAGGACCTGGAGATCATGACCTGAGATGAAGGTAGATGCTTAACCATCTGAACCACCCAGGCGCCGCTCTGTTCTTAATCTTTATCCCCAGATTATCATGCCACTGAATTCTGTGTATTTGACGTATGGTATTTGTTGTGGACCCAATTGTGTCTCACCCAAATGCATATGTCAAAGCTTGAACCCTGAACCCCTAGTGAGGGTATATTTGGTGGTGGGGACTATACAGAGGTGGATATCAGTTAAGTGGGGTCACAATGGGGCCATAATCTGATAGCCCTGGTATCCTTGTAAGAAGAGAAGGAGACCCCAGATCCCCCCTCCTCTTTGAATGCATGCACAGAAGAAAGGCATGTGGGGGCACAGCAGGCAGCCTGGGGGAGGGGATCTCACCAGAAACTATATTCCCGGCACCTTGACCTTGGACACCCAGCATCCAGGACTGTGAGAAGATAAAATTCTCTTGTTTGGGCCACCAAAGTCTGTGACATTTTGTTACAGTAGTTGGAGCAGGCTAATACAGTAATAAATAAAAAGCTTATCAAGAAAAAATTTAAAGTGGTTTATTGAATTTACATGCTTGATTGTATCACCCGGGAATAACTGAATACAGTGACTTAATCAATTTTTAAATTTAAATTTAAAACATTTAGATATGCTTCTAAAATGCTGTCTGAAATGCCAGACTTTCTCCCTAACATAGAGATACCAGCCCCGCCCGAACAAAAGATGTCTACGGAAATATTTCTCATTGATGCCATTTTTCTCAAACATTGACAATAACATTCTGTAATTATTTCAGAAATGATTCCTTACAAACTTCAAAGACCACCAAAATTCAATTTAAATTTCTCATTTTAAAATAAATTGTTACTCGGAGGGGGGTGGGAGGGCTGGGGGGGGCTGGGTGATGGACATTGGGGAGGGTATGTGCTGTGGTGAACACTGTGAATTGCGTAAGACTGATGAATCATAGACCTGTACTCCTGAAAAAAATAATGCATTATATGTTAATAAAAATAAAATAAAATAAATTATTACTATGCTTTTATGCAAAACACTGAACTTTCATAGAAAATGAATATTTTACTGTCTTGATTTATAACTTCTCAAATAACTTGTTTTTTCCTTTCATGAGATATATGTTTTCCAATAAGTGGGACGATAGAGATTGCAGTGTATGTTTATATAGGTCGTACTTTCTCTTAAATGGCTGTTGAATAGTTCATGTTTGGAAATGCTCTATCATATTTAAGCAGACGGTGGCTAATGTTCATATTTTCAGGGCATTTTCTTAATATTTTTAGTCATTTTATCAACATTTCAAACATTTAAATTTAGCAGTTCTGTTCTTTCAAGTGCATTATTGTGTGAAACCGATCTCTGGATTGTTTTTCTTATTGAGAATTATAATCATCTTATGAAACCATGAGCTTTGGGAGAATGTGATCTGCCCTTAAACTCAGCACTGTTTGCCTCCCTGGCATCCATGAGATGCTCGTATTTTTGTTAAAAATGCTCAAATTAGGGGCGCCTGGCTAGCTGAGTGCATTGAGCCTCCACCTTCAGGTCAGGTCATGATCTCAGAGTCCTGGGATGGAACCCCACATCGGGCTCTCTGCTTGGTGGGGACCTGCTTCCTCCTCTCTCTCTGCCTGTCTCTCTGCCTTCTTGTGATCTCTGTCTGTCAAATAAATAAAATCTTTTAAAAAAATGCTCAAATTATTATGAAGTGTTGAGTTATTTTGTCGTAATTTCATGTATTATGTAATTTTGTAGTAATTGTTGTGAGTGTGGGAGCTGGGCTGGCCTGGCTCGCAGCCGCAGAAGGGGCTCTGGACTGTGATTCACTACCAGTATCACTCCTCGTTCTCTGCAGACTCGGAAGATAGAGGTGGACCATATTTAAGTGAACAGTAACAAACAGATTCACATTTCATTTTCTTTCATCAGTTCATCTTTAATATTCTATATGTAAATTCTGAAATGCAGAAATACTGGAACACTGCATTTAGCCCTTGCACAAACATAGTGACTGTTGGAGTTGGTGGCAGGTGAGGGCCAGGGAGAGATCTGGGAGTCAAGAGCCGGTGCACCCTGGGACACACGAGCCTGTCTTGGTGTGCTCACCATGGACTCTTGTCACAGCTTCTGACAATTGGCCTGAATGGATGAGTTTCACTTAGAACTTCATTATTTATTAATTTTCCCATCCACAGCCACAACCGTTATGATATTTACCAATCAGAACAGAAGATTTCAAGACAACCAGACCATCCCTGCTGCAGTTATACTAGTGAATTTTGGCTGAATACAACTGCGAGGTGGAAAGTTGAAGATCTCAGAAGTCAAAGATCTTTCCAGTTCTGGAGAGATTCTGGGAGATGCCCCTCTGGGGTGAGACGAGAGGGGAGAATGACTCTGCCAATGACCAGGAGGAGGTGGGGAGCAATGTCTTGTAGACGGGAAGGAGGCTGAAGTTGGGGTTCTGGAAGAGAGGGGACCCCTCTATGCTGTTTGACCCCCATGACTCGGGGAGGGGGCAAGACCTCACAGACACAGCTGTGTGGTGCCCAGGAAGGGTGCACGTGGGCATAGGGGCTCCCAGCACTCCAGCTAGGAGGGAGCAGAAGGCCAGAGGTCAGAGGACCTGGGGCCAGGCCAGCTGGGATGGCAGCAGGAAGCAGGGTGGGCAGATGACCAGTGGCAGAGAGAGGATCTGCCCAGTGTTTGGTGGAGGGCAGCCCCCTAGATCTCATGGGGAGCCCCGGCGAACGTGATACTGAATTCCTTGCTAGTCAAGTGGGAAGAGGACACACAGTTAGATTTCAGTTATTTTAAAGAAAATGAAGAGGGGATTGATCCAGTACTCTCAAGTTAGCTCGTCCACCAAGTGCACATGTGCCACCCAAGTGGACATGGTCCAGAGTCAGACAAGCCAGCTCACAGAGATGGAGGCACGCACAGCAACAGACAGGGGCTTCCTGAATACGGTCACTGTGCTCAGCATGGAGCTCTCAATGGCAGACGTTCAGCTTAGAAAAATTAGTGTTGGATAAATTACACGAAAGAAAATGGTTAAAAAATCCTAAGGGTGAGAGATGCCTCGAGGGAAAATCTTTACATTCTGTGTGGAACAAATGAGCTATAAAATACAATTTGGGACAACCAGGAAGCACATGTGGCAAAATATTGATGGTTGTGGAATGTGGGTGATATGGAGGAGAATGTTCATTCTACCCCTCTACACATTTGAAAAAATTTTTAAATATTTTATTCATTTAGAGAGTGTGCATACAAGTTGGGGAGGGGCAAAGGGAGAGGGAGAAGCAGACTCCCCGCTGAACACGGAACTGAGGGTTCATCCAAGGACCCTGAGATCATGACCTGAGCCAAAATCAAGAGTCAGACTGACTGAGCCACCCAGGTGCCCCTACACTGGAAAGTTTTATGAGTGAAAATCCCACTAATGGGTAGGGAAGAAATGTGAACATCCAAAAAGTCCACCCAAAACCTTTTTTTCTTTGCCTTACTATTTGATAAAGGCCAGAATGAGAAAAGACTCATCTCAGACTCACTTGCAATAAGGGATGGCAGCTGAGTGTCCGAATTCTGGCCTATCAAATGGAAGAGATCCCTCAGGAGGATTTCCATTACTTTCCGAAAAAACATGCCTTTGTGGGCTGAAATCTTTTGGCTCTTTTCTTTTGTCCTGCCTGCAACATGGATGGAGATGCAGCAACCTTTCTGTGACCATGAGAACCAAATCCACGTGCTAAGCATAGTAAGTCAGGAAGGTAAAAGGAGTTGGGGGCAGTAATGGTGTCAAGGAGCTGCTATACCAGCCCTGAACTGATTATCTGATTTCCTCTTGCATCAGGAAAACATCCACCCCCCAACATTAAACCATGGTATCAGTTAAGAATTGTGATGGGGCACCTGGGTGGCTCAGTGGGTTAAGCCTCTGCCTTCGGCTCAGGTCATGATCTCAGGGTCCAGGGATCGAGCCCCACATTGGGCTCTCTGCTCAGCGGGGAGCCTGCTTCCCCCCCACCCTCTGCCTGCCTCTCTGCCTACTTGTGATCTCTCTCTCTGTCATATAAATATATAAAATCTTAAAAAAAAAATTGTGTTTACCTGTAAGAGAATTCCTTACTCTCGTGCCTTAAAAAAAGTCAGAAGTTTTATTGTCTCACATTGTAAGAAGCCAGAGAATAGGAAATTCAGGGCTGGTTTGGTGGCTCTGTCATGTTGTCAATGGTACTGCCTCCATCTTTTTAGCTTTTCCATTCTTAATATGTTGATTTCTTCCTCATTGTCACAATATGGCTTCTGTACCTCCCTATATCATATCTGCATTCTAGGCAAAGAAAAGTGTATATCTCCTGAGCTCAAACAGTGTCAAATGGCTGTTTGTGGCTGCATGGTGGCTAGGAAAAAAAAAATAAATAAAGCAATCGCCTTTTCAATGTCTACAGTTGGTGAAACAATGTAGGTTGGTCTCTCAACATCCTTTCCTCAATACTTTTTCTCCTGCCTTCCTCTACTGTGTCACGGGCAGTTCTTCTCCTCCTCCCTCTTCCAGCCCTCCCTTGTGAAGGAGTTATTTATAACCTCACCAATGAGGCTGGGAATCTTTCAAGTCCCTGACAGTTCTCACCACCACTAAATAACATTTGTTGAATTAATAAACTGTAACTGCGAGCGGTTCTTATTTTCTGAGATTCTACTACCCCAGATAATTCTGCAATTGAAGACACAAGATAGAGTAGGGCTGGGGAAAGCTCAAGAAAAACAGAGGCTAAAGTATGTATGGAACTTTGAAAGTCAGAGTGGTAGGATAATGGATTCAATTTTTGTTTGCTTGATATTTTATTTTGATGTAGACACTCCTGATTCCAGTAATGCTGGGCTAGATCATTCAGACCAATCCTCCCACTAAAAACAATTTAAAAAGCCGAATAAAGTCTAAAAACATCTTCTGAAAAGCACCAAAGACTTACCCAGAGAGTAAGGAATTACTGCGGCCAAATTCTGAGAGTGGGCGAGATCCAGAGCCGTTGACCTAGCACTGGGAGACAGTTTTGCCCCTTGGCAAAAGATTAGCATTTGCTAATCTGGAGGAAGGGTAGGAGTCTGAATTACGATTTTAGTGCTTTGTAGGGCTTTGGGGCAAAAGCCGAATTCCAAGGACTAGGAGGGCTTGGGGCTTGATAACCACTTGCTTTGCCCGGATATCTAAAAGGACCACTCCTTGTGAATAAGGGTGAATTGAGAAAACCAGCCCTGAAACAGACGATGGTCTTCTGGTTACCCTAGAAAATCTCAAACCCTGCATTTGGAGCAAGAAAATTCTAGAATGTTCATGTCCCCCACTCACCTGGCAAAAGATGTAGAAAATCCTCCTTGGGGAAAGAGGACACCATCTTAGTCTTCAAATTTCTGCAAAGAACTTAAAAAAACAAAAAACAAAAACCAAAAAACCAAACCTGTTTGACACACAATAAAAACCTTGTGGATATCAGAGGAGCGAGGACTCCACAAGCACGAGCCAGCAGAAGCAAAAGACAATAGATCAAACCTGAAGGAACTCAAAATACTGCAACGATCACATCTCCCTGTGATATTTTCTTACTGTTTTGGTGGCATACATAATTTGTATGGTATAATTACAACCTTAGTGACTGATATAAAGGAATGGTTGATATACAATGAAAAGCAAACAGAGCTAGAAGTCAGCACAGCCCCATGGTGTTGATGGTGTCTGAGAGCGGCCAACTCTGGTGTCCGTTTTATCCTTTTTCATTTCCGTATTTTCCAAATTTTCTTGAACAAGAATTTTTACTAGAAGACATACAAGTAAAAGACAAAGTGATAAAGAGTGTAACCCAGAGTGGGGCTGGATTCACAGGTGCAAAACATCCTCAGTTGCCCAAGGTCCTGTGGCCAGAAGGGCGCCATACTTGGATGAATGCTCTGCTGCTTCTATCTTGAGATTCTTAAGAATTTTGAACAGGGAACTCTACATTTCCATTTTGTACTTGGCCTCCCCAGTCCTGCATAGCCAGCCCTCACCCAGAGGCAGTTGAATGCTGATCGGTGGACGCTCTGTCAACAGCCACTGGGCTGGTATGTTTTCTGTACTTTCCACTGAAAGGTGTCTAGTTTCCGAGTTGGAGGTATGCCCACACAGCTGCAAGAACACGGAGGTATGGAGGAAAGCCCCCTGGGGCAGGAGCATGCAGGTCTCATCCTCGCTCTGTCCTGGCGAGTCTAGGACTAGCTCTAAATCCTTCCGTCCATCCCCAGAGCCACTGGAGTCATAACTGTGCATGGCGATTAACACACCGGGCTCAGAACTGATCAACAACTATTTATTTAGCATGCACTCTGCAAGACAGCAGGTGCTCTGAGACCCACTCTCACCATGTGCTGAAATGACTGGAAATCGCTTACAAAGGAAACATGGCACGTTTCCAAGATGCTGGGCCACTGGGGCAAAGTGTGCAGACTATAACCCTACCGCATACAGAACTACAGGCCCAGCACCCCCACCCAGGTTCTTTCCTCATGTTTCCATTTAACCCCTTGACATAGATTGGAGTAGGCGTAGCCACTTTTTTTCAGATAAGAAAACCGAGGTTTAAAGAGGTTAAAAGGGGCGCCTGGGTGACTCAGTGGGTTAAGCCTCTGCCTTCCGCTCAGGTCATGATCTAAGGGTCCTGGGATGGAGCTCCGTGTCGGGCTCTCTGCTCAGCAGGGAGCCTGCTTCCCCCTCTCTCTCTGCCTGACTCTCTGCCTACTTGTGATCTCTCTCTGTGTGTCAAATAAAGAAATAAAAAATCTAAAAAAAAAAAAAAAAGAGGTTAAGAAACTTTCACGAAGGGGTCCGACTCCAAAAGCATATGCTCTGGACAGTTCCACTGGACCTACACCAATAATAGTCAACGTGGCTGCCTTTCAGCCCAGACAGGGTCTGGGTCTGCCAACCCCAAGTCAGACAGCAGGGTGAGGGGGCTCTCCAAGGGGAAGCCGTCCCTGCGGGACTTTGCAGGGGCTGGCGCAGCGCCGCCAATGCGGACCCACGTGAAGGGCACTACAGGAGCAGTGCTGGGGCCCAAGGGCTCGTCCCGCGTCCCCAGCCACACAGGGCCGGCCCACTCGGGCGACGCTGCGAGCACCCGCGGCGGCGGCCGCTGCGGGGCGCGAGTACGCACGGTCCCCTCCCGCAGCTCCCACCTCCTCAGACGCACGTGTTCCGAGTCCCCCCCCGCGCCGCCTGCCGCAGGTGTCCTGGGAGAGGCGGGCGCGCACAGCGCGGGCGCCCCCGCCGAAGATCTCCCGGCGGCGGGGGGGTGGGGGGGTGGTGGGCGGCGCTCGCAGGAGCGGGAGCCCGGGACCGAGGCACAGGCGGCGGCGGCGGCGGTGACAGCAGCAGGTGGAGCGAGCTCCGAGGCGGGCGCGGCTCCCGGTCTGAAACCCGCCTCGGCGGCCGCCGGGAAGCAGGCAGGCCCGCGGGGCCCGGAGCCCTGCGCGCCGGGTCCAGCCTGGTTGCGGGGAAGGTTGGGTCGCCGCGCGGGGCTCCCGCGCCTGCGACCCCCGCAAGACCTGTGCTCGCGGGAGGTAGCGCCCGCGGCTCTGGGATCTGGGAGGAGCTCGCGGGGCTGCGCGGGAGGGTCCCGGGTGGCGCTCCCGCCTCTCCTCGGACTCGGGCGCGGGAAGCCGCGGCTCTTCGGGCGCAGGAGCTGGTCGCGCGGCCCTCGCCGGGTTTGCTTCGGAGGCTCTCTGGCTGCACTGGTCTGCACGAGTTCTCTACTGACTGGTTTCCTCGATTTGGGGACTGTTCCCGCCAGCGACGCCGGAGCACCCGGCCGTGAGTCCGCGGGCGGGCGGGCTGGTGTCCTCCCGACCGCAGCTTCGGGATCCCGGCGCTGACCGCCGCCCCTGACCCTCGAGGCTCCCCTGCTGGCCTGCCTCCTCCCAGCCTCCGGCCTCGACGCAAGGGTGTGGACCTAGCCTGCCCCTCTAGGAGGGAGGGCGGTCCTCGAGTGGCGCTGGCCTCCGAGGACCTTCTTGGTGTGCGGCGGGACTGGGGTGCGCTTGGCCCCGCCGCTGGCCATGGCCTTCACTTTCGCTGCTTTCTGCTACATGCTGTCCCTGGTGCTGTGCGCCGCGCTCATCTTCTTCGCCATCTGGCACGTGAGTAACCGGCAGCGGCTTCTCTTTTTTTTAGTCCCGTTCCTCCCTTCCTTCCCCGCTTTCTCTGAAGTACACCTGACCGTGGAGCGAGGGGCGGACGGCGCCAGCCGCCGCGCACCCACGGGCTGGACCCTCGGCCGGCCAGGTCCCGGGTCAGGGGGACAGTTAGGGGCATCCCGAGTCCGCGGCGCGCGCGCCCTTGGCGCCCGGCTGCTGGCGGGGGGGCGGAGGGAGCCCTGGTTCCCCGGCGAGGCCCCAGTGCTGGGCCCGCGGCGGCGCCCCCGCCTACCCTGCTCCTCCCTACCCGCCGGGAGCGAAGGAGCGACGCCGCTGCCGTCCCGGCAATTAGTCGAGTAGCTGTAACAACTAAACATTGAAAATGTCAGCGTCTGCGGTGGGTTGCGTTTAGACACGTTTGGAGACAAAACGGAGACACCACGGGAGCGCCGTTGGAGAGGGCGCGCAGCGAGAGGGGCCTGGAGGAGACGGGACCAGCAGCGGGGATCGCCTGTCCCGTGGGGGAGAGGCCCCTGCGGGCCACGAGTTTCCCCCTCCTCCGCTGTCTCGGGGCCCAGCCACCAAGTTGCTGCAAGGTCCCCCGCAGGTGGCAGACTCCCCGCTCCAGCGTCCCGCCGTCCTTCCCGGGCTGCGCCCGGCTGGGAGCAGTGGAGGTAGGCCCCGGTTCTGAAGGTGCAGTGGGGGTCTAGGACGTGCAGCACTTCTGCATAAGGGGAGGAGGAGGCCGCAGTACAGATCGGTGCCACACTTGGCAAGCCCAGTGCTCCCAGGGGCCCCTTCTTTGAGGGCCCCTTGCCCTAGCCAGTGGGGAGCTGGTGGGTAGAAGAACAGCGGAGGTCTGAAGTTCCAGACTGAGCGCGCAGATTGCAACCTCATGGACCCGCGAGTCTGGGGGCGAATAGGGACCCTGGCAGGGGTTCCTGGAGGCTGGTCTCTGTCTCAGACCAGCCTTCCAGAGCTCGTGTGCAGGGGCAGTTGCCCCACGGGAAGAGCTGCAGGCTGGGTGGGATGCTGGTGTTTCCTAGGGGCGATTTCTGGAGTGAGAGGATTTATCTCAAGAACGAACTAAGCTAGAGCAGGTCCTGTTACAGGGCTTCCCAGGAGTGAGGAGAAGGAACAGGTTAACACTTCCTTTCATATCCCCAAAGCGAGAGTTGACCTAGGTGGTCCCCAGGCTTCCTCTTGCGTCTAGATTGTGCAAGTCTGTGAATCAGTTGGTTTAGGAAGGTGGGGGAGTGTTGGAGAAGAAATTCAGACACAGGAATTTCGGGGCTGATCAAAAAATCCG
The DNA here is from genome assembly GCF_002288905.1 of Enhydra lutris kenyoni. Lineage (NCBI taxonomy): Eukaryota > Metazoa > Chordata > Mammalia > Carnivora > Mustelidae > Enhydra > Enhydra lutris. The sequence continues at coordinate 30,431,945 of NW_019154108.1, read as the reverse complement.
GCGGTGAAAGTGATGGGATTTTGTGGTCTCTCCTCTGTCCCCGGATTCTGGGTCTAATTCTTTCTGCAGAAAGGAGCTTAGAGGTTGTTGACGTTGTTAAGGGAGAATGAAACTCTACCTAATTTGGAATAAATAGGGGTGCAGAACAGATCACACCCAATTAGTGCCGCACGTACCTGCCCGTGTGTTTCAATGGAGCTTTCTGTGTTTCCCCGGATCTGGGGAGTTATTCGGATTCCAGAAGGCTAACAACTCCCCTTTTCGGCAATACTTCAGCTGCTGTTTCTTTATGTTCTTGTCTTGGCCAGAGGGTGGCGGGTAGCCGAGAGCTCCATCAAACTGTCAGCCCAGGAGCAGAGCAGGTAACCAGCAAGAAGAATTTCCTCTCCCTCAGGGGAAGATAATAAATAATTCAAGAGCAGATTAATTAAGTGGATGGTGTGTGCAGCTGGTTGACCTGTGAATCGAAGCTGGCCGGTGGGGTGATTCCCGGCAGCCTCCGTTCAGGTTCCAGGCGCGCACCCCCTTGTCCGGGGAGTAGTCGAATGCTGGCGGGTCCTGACCAGGTTCCCAGTGGGAGTGTCGTGTCAAGATTCCATTTTCTGATAATAAAAAGAACCTGTGCTCTTTGAATTCCGGTTATGAAGAGCGTGGCCAAGTCTCCAGCTTCTGTTCTTTCCTGTATATTTTCCTTCCCGCTGCCTCGGAATCAAACAGCCCAGAGCCTCCCCATGTTGACTTGGCTCCCAAGCATTGAAAGGGGAAATCGATGCACATGTGGTGTGTGTGGGTGTTGCCTATAGGGTGGTAATTACTTCCATGAAAGTTTAGGCTGTGCGTTTGCTTTGCTGGCTTCTTATCTTCCTTATATATATTTTTTGATCTGATAAGCCATATCGATTGCTTAGCTTATGCTAACATCCCCAGAGAATACAAGGTGCACTTAGCAATATACTACAGTTAAAAAGCCTGCCAGTCGCCGTGTGTTGGTTGTAAGACAGGAGGACGGCACCTTTTTCTTACTTAATGATACACGCCTTCCTAGAGGGAATGATAGTAGTTACCACTTAAGGACCGAGTCCCGCCAGCCAGTTCTAGGCACTCAGTGAGGACCTGTCACATGTCCCTCTAGGTGTTTACTTCCCCTGGAGGCCCAGGGGAAAGGGGGATGTGGCCATATCCACATTGCTTTCAAGTCTTGTGTTTTACTTTGAAAATTTATTTGCATCTGTTTTCAAATGAAAGGAATTTGAATGGCAGATTAATTTTTTTATCAACCACTATTTGCCACATTTGGAACATTCAGAATAAAAGTGAGGGTGTGATTTTATTTTGGTGTGTGTGTGTGTGTGTGTGTGTGTGTGTGTGTGTGTGTGTGTGTTTGGCTTTGTGTGCCTTCAGGCACATGGCTTCTGCCCCTGGCAGTCCTGCATTCCTCAGAGCTGGCATTTTATAGATCCAGGAACTGTGGATCAGAGAGGTTATGAAACTTGCCCGAGGTTGCACAGCTGGTGTGTGCTGGAGCTGGGATTTGAGCTGCGTCTGAGCCTGGTGTGCCCATGTTGTCTTTCTAACGCAAGTCACTATCTTTGGCTTGTTTAACTTTGATAATAGTAGCTAATGTTTTTACACAGTGGATTACTTTTCTGTATAAATGAAATATTTGGGTCCAGAATATCTGATTGGAGTTATAACAACAGAAACGACTGACACATTATATATCCTTTTAAAAAAGAGGAGATCCTCAGTCTTTAAAAAACTAGTATTTCTGCTTATAAAATGATACAGGTTCCTTGCCGAAAAATTTGAACTATACATATATGGAACAAAGTCATCATTAATCATGTTCTCCAGAAAAGATTTGGGGGTTTCTTCTTCCAAACATTACATATCCATGTATCTTAAAAAATTGCATATGGATGTTTAGGAGGAAGCAAGGTGTTCTGAAGAGTTTCAGATGGGCAGTGATTTCTCTTTCCAGACGATATAAAATGAACAGTGTTTACTGACAAGAGCACACTATCTCTGCCTTGGCTGGCCCTTTTGCAGATGGTCGCATTTATATAAATATAGATGAAACCATTCTTGGATCAAAGACCCATTTCAGGTTTTTAGCTTTCAAAGTTTTTTTTTTTTTTTTTCATTTTTTATTTAAATACACAGAGTCACTTGTAAAGCCTCTGAATTTTGACAAGATACAAATAAAATGAATTCCTGATATTTCTTTGGACGTCCGGCAGCATTTGCTGTGGGAGGGCCTGCAGGGGCCCCAGCAGATGATAACAGCACGTATTGACGCGACGCAGTTTTGCTGGGCAGGACGGTGTCCTGGTGGAGCCCCGTGGCCAGTCCCAGCCTGCCACAGATCCCGCCCCGGGGACCTGGTGCTCCTCTCAGTCTCTCCTCTTTTCCATCTGGAGAAAGGACGTAGTTGACGTGATGTGGTGGGCTGTCTGGGGCTGGACTAGCCTGGCTTTGGAGGACTCCACTTTGGTCTGCTCAGCAGGCGGAGCTGAGAGGTCAGCGACGCTCCCTTCTGCCTGGGACGTCCCGTGCCCTCTGGCATCTCTATGCCCGACGTGGGGTGCGGAAGGAAGCTCCCCCCTATCGGGGTCCCCCTCGTTCTCCAGAGCTGAAGGGCACTGCAGGGCTTGTGCAAGGGGCTCAGCAAATAACCCGGGGATGATTTCTTGTTCTCTTCTGGCTGATGTGGTGACTCATTTCTGAATTGGCTTCTGGCTACTTCTCTGGGACTGTTCCCTGGGTGGTTTGAGCACATGCATTTTCTGCAGTAGCCTGGCCTTTTGGAACCCTGGAATCTGTTGCTTTTACAACAGAAGACTGGCCATGAGCAGGGGTGTGAGGGCCCATCTCGAACCTAGCGGTTCTCTTGTGGTGCATAGCCTGGGGACGAGTGCTGGCTGTTCCCGGAGAGCGCGCCTTCAGTAAGGGGTGACATCGGTGCTGCCTCATGTCTCCTGGCTATTGGCTGGGGTCTTCTGCAACTACCCTATACAGGACGGCCTCCAGCCTCTGGTTTGTCCCCTGCCCCCACTCAGGCTGGAGAGAGGAAGGAGGGTGCAGAATTCAGGGAGGCACCGGCCCCTATCCCCACTGCTTGGTGAAGTTCGGGGCCTGGTTGGGTGGGATGTTGGGAGGGGGGCACTGTGACATTTGACTTTGAGGTCAGTATTCCTGAACAGACAGTAAAGGCAGAGACTGTTGGGAAGCTTTTGCCAGGTAACGCCTGAAGCCAGCTGGGCAGAGTCCCCTCCTGAATCACGAGGCCTGGTGACCTGGCTTCACTCCTGTCCAGCACCTGTACCCCTGCCCACGGCTCTGCACGGGGGTCTCCCCTACGCTCACCTTCTGCTGCTCCCCCTCCCAGTATGTCAGCAAACCAGTTCCCCTGGCACCCCGCTCCCCTAGAAATGTGCTGGGTGGTTAGAGCCCTTGCCAGCTCTCCCTGGGCTGTCATTCTGCCTCTGTCGGCCACTCCCCTAGGGTCTTGCCAGGCCCTGGCATCTGTCGCAGTCTTGGGCCTCCTCTGTGTCTCCCACCTTTCCAGGGGAGGGGGCAGGGCCCTCCACACTCTGTTGTTTGGTCGAGGCCCCGTGTGACCGGGACCGTTTCCTGTGTTCCACCCTGCGCCCCCTGACCTCACCGACCTCCAGCCAGCTCTCACCATGGCCTTTGGCCCCTTGTGCCCACGGTCCCCTAGGAAACCACTCGGCCCCTGTCTGCCGTCTGCCTGTGCCCAGGGCTGCTGGAGCGGGTGATGTATGGCTCAGTCCTGGACCTCCAGCAGGCTCCTGGCCGGTTCTTTCAGCTCTAGTGATGCTGTTCCAGATCCTTGGCATTTCCCCAGAGCCCCCAAAGCCCCATACCCTCTCTCAGACTTCAGTCCCAGTTGACAGAGAAGGTGGGGTTACTGGCAGGGACACATGGGTACCTCGCCCGTCCCTGAGCTGCTGAGTCTGCCAGCACCGGTCTCCTTCCCTCTTGGACTCAGAAGCGTCTCTCCCGTCGGGAGGCCAGCCCCTCCCCTGTGGGCTCCCCGGGGACATCACCCATCATGGCTCCCAGCCCCTGTGTCCTCAGCCGCTGCCCTCCGCTGGTCCATCCGCGGTGTCCCTGAGCTCACGGGCCAGCTGCTTTGTGCTGGACCCTCACGATGCTGCCGGCCTCTTCCTTCTCAGACTGGTTTTGCCTCCCCGTTCCCTCTTTATTCTTGTAGCAAATGTTCAAAAGCACCAAGACTGAAAAGCCTTCTGCTCCCGCCATCCAGAATCAGCAATGTTAGCGTTTTGCCACTTGAGTGTCTTAACCACCTTATTTAAGGCAATGTGTTTTCCTGTTGGCTCCGCCTCGCACCCCGCCTATTCTTGGCTCTGCTCTCGGCAAAAGCTCTGGTGGCCAGTCTCCCAGTGCCATTCAGGGCTCCCCTGTGGCCTGTCCGAGGCCTTGGGCTCAGGTGACCAGTTTCCCAGTGCCATACAGGACTCCTCCGTGGTGTGTCCGTGGCCTCGAGGTGCTGGCCCACATCCTCCTTGTGGCTCTTCCTCCCTTGCCCCCATCCCAAAATGCCAGTGCCCTTGACCCCGTAGATCGTGTATGGGGCTGCCTGCCCCACAGCCTGGGTCGTGCCCTCCTCCACCACAGTGATCTGCCTGCGGTGCCCATCTTTCCCCTGTTAGCATCCGCTCCTATCTGTTTGCCTCTGGCCGCCCCACGTACACCTGGCCCAGGCCCTCTCCTGCCCTTTCTCAGGATGCATGCCCCTTCTGGAGCAGCACCCTTGGTTAAATCTCACCGGAATGACTTCCCTGTCCCAGCTTCTAGGAGCGACCTTTCGAGCTCCTCATGTCATCCTCATACTAAACACTTTTTCTGGCTGCTAGGGCCTGCAGGGTCCGGGCCTAGGTCACGCTTTGACCACTTGGCTTCAGTGTTCCTGACATTCTCAGCTTCTTGTAGTTCATAGCACGGGCTGTCCTGCAGCTCAGCAGAGCTCAGCGGCTCTGCTCCGTCCCAGCCTCTGTCCTCGGCGATGCCTGGCTGTCTTGGTCCCTGACCCCGCCATGCTGGTGCCCTGGTCTGAGCCCCTCTGTTGCACTCGTCCCCAGGGATTGCTTTGGATTGTTAGCCCTTCTGGGGCAGGAACTACCACCCTCACTTGTAGCCTGAGGTGCCCCCTACCCTCCACAGAAGTGTCCCCATGGTCAGAGCCCAGAGAGGGTAGAAGACACAAATCCAGGATCTGGGTGATTGCCTGCACCAGCCAAGGCCCGCAGACTCTTCCTCAGTGAATGGTTTCCCCGATTTACCTGGTTACAGCTGTCATCTGGGTGCTTATTAAAAGTGCACTCATGGAGCCTGGCCAGGTGGTAGGAGCACATCTAAGCTCAGCCCGGCATCCCTGGGGTGGTGGAGACACTCGACGGGGCACCCAAGTCTGGAGGGCCACTCTGGGCTAGGATTCTGAACAGGAGAGGTGAGGAGGGAGGGAGCCATTGGAATGGGCTGTCAGATAGACAGGATGATGTCGGCTGGGCTGATTTATGCATGGAGACAGCAAAGCCACAGCGTCTGGGGACACCCATTTTTGATCAGTGGTGATGGTGAGATGCGCCATCCTCCCCTCCTGTGATGCCCGGGCGCAGATAGTCCCCTTGCAGCTTAGATAAGGCGTATCTGAGGTTCTAGCCTGATGTCTCTGCCGTTTGGATTCCTGGTGAGATGCTGGTCTTCTGGTGGAGGGAGGTTGTCAGAAAGGGACAGGGGCTGTGTCCGTTTAGAGAAGAGGCCGAGTGGATCCTGCTCCAGCCCTGAGGCCGTGCATAGGACCTGTGCACCCAGCTCTGCGGGACGGGAAGTGGTTAGTATCTGGGATCACTTGCAGCCAGGATCCCTGCATCCTAACACGGGAAACCGAGACTTGCCAGAACATCTTTTAGCAGCTCTTGGAATCTGATTAATTCCCATAAAGGTTACTGGAAGCTCCAAGTGCACAATTAAATCCTGAATTGGTCTCTGAATACCAATCTGGAACCTAACAATGAGGCTGGCGAATATTTTTAATTTGACATAGAAGCGGCAAGCGCGAAACGTTCTTGCATGCTGAATAAAATAAAGCCTGAACGAAAACCACCTCAAAAGATACAGAAATCAAGACGAAGCTGGGAGACGTTAATGAAATTGCCGACATTTCTGGGGGTTTGGGGTCCCGGGTGTTAGGACGTCCTGGTCTGGGTGGGGGGGGCTCTTGGCCAAAGGCATGGCGGGCTCACAGGAAGGTGCCACATGGCTCCGCGCTCAGCGTCCATCTCACGCCCCACCCCACAGGTAGGGTAGGTCTTATGGCGCCCACCTGTGTGCTTTTCCCCCTCTTCCATCATGGACCTAAGTTCCATGTGTTCTTCCACCGTGTGGGTCCTGTCTCGCCATGGTCAAGCCACTTGCTCTGGCCCAGCATGACGCCCAGGGAAGCTTGTGGGGCTTATCGGACCCTGCGCCTGCGTGACCGGGGCTGGCGTGCCACTCGGGCTGCTGGCTCTGCTGTCAGTGAGGTCGATGCGGACGGAGGGCAGGCTCTGCCGTCCCCATCACACACCGTGGAACCTAGGAGGATGCGGTGAACAGGGGCAGAGCGCAGCTGTGCTTGGTGGCTCTGACAGTCACCTCTTTCTCTTCTTGTTTGGGTGGTGAGTCTAGAAGACCCTGGAAGAAGAGGTTGTCTATGGCTTTGGGGACGGTGGTGGCCGGCCCCCAGGAAGGGTGTGGTGCAGCAAGCACTGGCCTCGCTCCACCTGCTCCACGCCAGGCCGACGCTGCACAGTCCCAGGAGCACCAGCAGCCGGCGGGCATGCGCAGCCGGCGGGGGGATGGCTCGGCACCGCGGGCCCTGGCTCCCCCTCGGATGGGCCTGTGAGAGCGGGGCCTCCCATCACCGCCCGACCCCCAGGCCGTGCTTGCAAGTGAGGCGTGCGGTTTTCTCTCTCCAGGATCTGTGAGCCTCCGTCTTCCCAGAACCGGCACGGGGCCCCAGTCCAGGGTTCAGAGCCGGGTGGGGTGGACCTGTCCCCTGCCCTCATGGAACTATTTGGCCCAGACTCAGCCTGCCTGGTCGAGCTCCCCAAGTTTCTGGCCCATGGCTGGCCTTTCTCCACATCGGCCTGGCTGCCCAACCGGGAGATGGACCTTACCTGGCCTGGTGGTTTCTCCTTTAGGCACTGCCCTGCTCCTCTCATGTTTTAACTTCAATTTTTTTTTTTTATTGTAGTAAAATATACGTCACATAGAATTGACTATTTTCCAGCCATGTTTAAGCGTACATCTCAGCGGCATTAAGTGTGTTCTCGTCATTCCGCCGCCATCCCTACTGTCCACTCCTAGAACTTTCTCATCCTCTCACCCTGTCCCCATGAAACACTGACCCCCACCCTCAGTCTCCCATAACCCTGGCGCCCTCGTCCCGCCATCATCCTGCCTGTCATCTCTGAATGTGGCTGTTCTCAGTGCCTTGTACAAGTGAGTCCTATCTGTCCATCTGGCTGCCTGGCTCATGAGCACAGTGCCCTGGAGACTCCTCCACGTGGGGGCAGTTGCCGTCTTGTTCCTTCTTGCGGTCGGAGAGCATCCAGTTGTCTGTCTTCCGATTTGCTCATCCCTTCCTCCGCTGGGTCCACCTGTGCTCTTTCTGGGAGCAGGTGGCCAGGGGTCTCTGCGTGCATACCCAGAAGCGGAGACGCGGGGTCCCGTGGGGATTCTCTTTACTTTCTGTGGTTCCCCTACTTCCACAGGCAAACCTCTCTCAGTCCTCAGCCTTGGCTGCGCGGGCTCTGGGCCCTGTCTTGACCTCTGGCCCCTGCCGGTGGCCTCTGTCTGCCTTCCTCCGGGACCGATGACAGCTACGACTGCCCCGGTGAACTCATGGGCTGAAATGCCCACTCCGTTTTGTTACGTTACTCTGGAGCCCTCAAGTCTTCTCGGCGAGTTGGTGAAAGACTATCTTTTCAAGTCTCAGCTTTGGGTCCTCATAGTCAGAAATTGTAAGCGGCTCTTGGCTTTGCCAGGGAGAGGGCCCCAGGAGGCTTCCTCAGGAAGACACAACAGTATTTGTCTGAGAATGGGGACACACACCGGAGTGAAGATCCAGGGGATCTGGTGAAAATTTTGTTGTTCAAAAAAACCCAACTTGCATTTCTGCTCTCACAAGGATGGGGGCCACAGCGGCTCGCTTGCCCTTGGTGGCTGCCAAGGGTGGAGGGGGAAGCCTGAGGGGGCTCACCGGGGCTGGGAGGGGCCGCCACGGGGGGAGGGGACTGTCAGCTCATAAGCGATTCACAGAATGGCTTTATTTTCTAGCTCTCTTGAGCTACCTTGAGTCACAAAGGTGGTTAAAAAAAAATACACCACCCAGATTTATAAAAATGTAGTTGCCCTCTGTCTGTCTGTGTCTCTGTCTCTCACACACGCACACAGTTACCACCACCACCAAAAATATTCCAAAGCAGGGACAAGCCCTCACTTCCCCGGCCAAACCTTCGGGGAGGATGGATTTGCTTTTCTCCGTTGCCCTGGGAGAAGGGTTCGTGGTGGATGTGGGGGGGCGACGAGTGCCTCTGTGCCCGTTTGCAGTTTGGGCCGAGTGCCTTCGTGGGGGCAGTGGAGACATACACCTCCCCCGACTCTCTGTACCTGGGGGCTTGTGACCCAGAGCCCCAGCTGGAGCCTGCCTGCAGGTGGCCAATGCCTGGAACTACCCGAGTGTGGGCTGGGATTGATGCCACCCGGCCAGACTGGGCTGTAACGGGTCCTTGGCGCTGGGTACACGTTTCCGACTGGATGAAACCTGATGTCCAGCCTTCCCACTGCAGGAGGAACCGCAGGCCAGGGCACCAGGAATCCCTGTTGAAAATGTCCCCCTCCTTCCATTCCTCTGGCTTTCCATTCATATTCTTTGTGGGATTGAGCCCAGCTCTGCACCGCCCCCCACAGGTGCTCCCGTGGGCTGGGTGCTCCAGGGCGTGTGGTGGGTGATGAGTCCGAGGCGTCAGGGGCTCCCAGGCCTTGACCGCTCTCTCCCTCCTTCCCGCCCTTCTTCCTCTCTTGCTTTTGACCTCCTTTTGTTCCTTCTTCTTGGCATGGAGCCTAGATCTGTCGGAGGCTGCACAATATTACTTAGCCCAGCTGGAGGGCCCCAGGGCTGGGAAGTTAGCTGCCACCACATCCCTCCCCCGAGGCGAGGAGAACTGCAGGCTGACATTTCCAGAGCAGCAGCCTTAGGTAACTCTGCTGTCGCGCCTGCCCGGGGTCCATTTGGACGCTCAGATCCAGCTCTCCCGCTGGGGAAAAATGCAGGGGAGGAAAGCAGAATCTTGGAGCTGACTTCCTTTTTTTTTTCTTATTGGCAACTGATTCATGAACCCTAAAAAAAGAGTTGATAGCAACATAGCCAGCTAGCTATAGCAGCCCAGATGGTCCCCTATATAATAGAGACATTTGTCTCCTGGATAAAAAAAATATTTAAATGTGTTCTGTGAGCTTATTGAGAAAAGGAATTAGCAACAGCAGGGGTTGTGGGCACGGAGACAGCCCGGTGATTCGAGCCCCGTGGAGCGCAGAGATGAGGAAGGGGGAATTAGAGGTGTGAGGCCTGATGTGCGGGGAACCCCGAGCCGGCAAGAGACGGCTCCAGGGTGCCCGCCGCGCCCTTTGTCCCTCGGGCATGCTGTGGGCGGAGGGGCCTGTCCTGACGCGCGCATGCGGAGATCGGGCCCTGTGGCCCGAGGCACGGCCAGCTGGGGAGGCTTTGTGGCAGCTGTAGGCAGACCAGGGCCAAAGAGGACACGTTTGTGCCAACCGTTCAATTCTACACTGAACGGATAGACAGATGATCCCCTGCTTCCTTTCTGTGTGGTCGCTGGGAAATGGTGCAGGCCCCGTGAATCCCCTGGGCCTGCCCAAAACCCTTTCAGAGCTTTGATTGTTCCCATTGTCGCCTGTCCTGGGCAGGTCACTGGGTGGAGATCCTGCTGGAGATGGGGCTTCTGAGCCGTGGTGGCCAAGAACTGACGCCAGCGGCTTTGTGAGGAGGGAGGGCGCAGTGGCAGCCACGGAGCGGGAGCAAGGAGCGGTGGGAGTGGGGGCGGCGGGTGGGGGACCGTCTCCCAGAGCATGCAGAATCCTCATCTGGGGTTGGGATCGAACCAGATGCGTGGCACCTCGAGCCCCTTCATCATGACTGGAGCGTGACTTTCCTAGGATGCTGTTTCTTGGAGGATGCGGAGGGAAATGAGAGCTCGCCAGGAAAGCATGTGTGCTGAGTGTAGGGAAATGACTGGAGAGACATGTGTTTGGTCTTGACACCCTTTTCCCTCCCTGGCTGACAGTTTGAGACTCCAAAGTCATGCCCTGAGAAGGGGCTGGCCGCCCCCTGAGTGGGCACTGCTGCTAAGCGGCGTTCTCTGCACACTGCTCTGTGGGTGCCCGGTCCCTGCACTTCCCCGGGCAGCGCGCATGGGTGTGCATGTATGTACACATGTGCGCATGCACGAGTGTGTGCCTGCATGTGTGTGCACGTGTGTTAGCATGTGCATGTGGGTGTGTGACGTGCATGTGTAGAATGAAGGCGCTGAACACAGCGGTCTCTGGGGTCCTCTCCAGCTCTCCTGCGGCTTGTGGTCGGCACCCTGTTCCCTGTCCTCCGACGGTGGCCTTTCTTTTCTGACGGCCTTCCGTGTAGGGGACACATTGGCTGAGGTTCTAGAGATCGGTTCTGGTCCCCCATAATCAGCAAAGGGATTCTGGGGAGCGTGGGTGGAGGGCTCATACAATGCGTGGGGTGGCAGGTCTGCAGAACAAGACTTGACACAAAGTCCCTGGATTTAGGTCCTTGGCCCTCCGCCCCCCGTCCTGGAATCGCTGCTTCTGAGGATAGAGAGTCTCCTAGGCTCGGCTTGGGTGGTGTCCCTGTTGGCAACCCCGAGCAGTGAGAAGTGTCATGGGCTCTCCAGGCACCTGGATTTTCCCTCCCCCGGGACAGTGCTCAGGTGGGAAATCAGACTGGTGTGAAAGGGGGCATAGATGCTGGGTGACCAGAACGGGATGATGTTCCCTCCCTGAGCTCTCCAGTGTCGCTGTCCCCTCCCCTGTGCTCAGAGAAGGTGAACTTGTCCCTAAAGCAGAGGTTAGCTTCCTGGGGACACGGACGCTATGCTGTGTTAGCCCAGGGGAGCTGCAGAAGCTCACGTCACAGGATGCGCGGCAGCTCTGCTGTGGCCATGAGACTGGACCACCCGGGTGATGACTGTCCACTGCCCCTCAGGAGGGTCTCCACCATCATTTCGTTGAAGCGTGCCACGGGGGCCATGTGACATGCCTCCGTGGCACACGGGCTTCATCTGACTGTCCCAGCCTCCGTCCTCTGCCTTGTGCAGAGCCAAGTGTGGGAGGCCCCTCCCAAGCCCTGTCTCAGCCACTGAATGTACCCGCTCGGCGTTCCTGCCTGGGGCCACTGTCGCACAATTAACAAAGCCGGCAACTTCCACCACTGTAGAGGAGTAAGCTGTTTTGCTCTGTACACGGGAGGCAGCATCAGTTGTATCCCGAGGGGGCAGGTGACGGTATTGGCTCAGAGCGAGGCTGTGCGCCGGCTCCTCTGTTAAAATTAGCTCCTCCTGCGTTCTAGAATCGTCATAAAGGAGCCAAATAAAGGTAGGCGTGGCAGGATTCTTCCGTGGCTTTGGGAGGAGCGTGTTGTTTTCAGAAGTCAGGCCCCCAGCCACGGCACCCGCTGAGCACTGGGAGAAGGGCAGGATACGGGCCACAGGGACAGAGGAGTGCTTGGCCACATCCCTGCGAGACCTTGGCTGCGAGGAGCCGCTCTCAGTTCGTGGACTCCCTCCCTCTGGGTCCTCTTTCTTCCTCTTTCTTTCTTTCTTTCTTTCTCTCCCTTTCTCTTTCTTTCTTTCTATCTTTTTAAAGATTTTATTTATTTATTTGACACAGAGAGAGAGATCGCAAGTAGGCAGAGAGAGAGGGGGACACAGGCTCCCTGCTGAGCAGAGAGCCCAATGCAGGGCTTGATCCTAGGACCCTGACATCTTGACCTGAACCAAAGGCAGAGGCTTAACCCACTGAGCCACCCAGGTGCCTCCTGGGTCCCCTTTCTTATGTCAAACACCAAGGGGGGCATTTCATTCAAGGAAAAAAAAATCAATACAACAAACCGAAACCAAAGGCAGTAAAGTGTTTGGGGTCAAGGGCTCAGCTGTGCTGTTAAGGGGCTTGTGGGCTGTGGTGCGCTCGGCGGGTGGCACTCCTCCTGAATTCAGGGCAGATGAAGGGTTTGTGTCCTTCTTGTTGATGTATTTGGGATGGAGTCACACAATCAGGCAGTGCTGGAATCCCGACAGCAAGAGGGACCTGAGGTCATCAGGCCGGTCTTCTCGTTTGGGAATGGAGCTCCGTTAACCCCGAGAGACTGCACACAGCCTGTCCCGGGGAGGCTGAGCTGCCCGGAGATAGGGCCGTGGTGTCTGTTGGGGAGACCGGGAGATTCTGGGGGACCTGGGGCCAGCCCTGCCCCCAAGACGCCCATGCCCACAGCCAGGTGGATTCTCTTCCCTTCCTTGTAACCTGCCTCCGTTTCCTGCTCTGGAAGAAGTGCGGTGGCGGGGTCAGGGGCTCCCGTGGCTGCCTGACTAGCCTCCCCTCCCCCCGCCCCAGTGTTGCTCTTCAGAAAGTCTTGGGGGTGGGGTCCAGGCCTCGGACTTTCTCCCAGGCCATTCCAGGTCTCTCACCCTCCTCTCCTCTCTATTGTGTTCAGTACTGCGGTTTGGTCCCACACGTGTCCCCAACCCTCCCCATCCCCCGACCCCTGCTCACAGCTCCTTCTAGGCTCACTGCCTTGCAGAGAGGAAATGTGTTCTCTTGGCCGTTTGGTCTGTGAGTTTTCCTCCCCCCTCAAGACTCTCCTTCCCTCCCCTCAAGGACCTTGGGTATCGAGTAGGAGGCTTGTGAACAGTGCCGGTCTCTGACCTCTGTCTTCAACGGGAATGGCCGCTGCCTTGCCCTCCCCTTGAAGTGGACTTTCAAGTAGAAGATGTCCTACTAGCTGACGATTTTGTGATTCACTCCTGGATGGGATCCCCTTGTCCTGCTCCCCACCCAAGTCCTCTGGTCTGTGTAGGAGTCGGGGGTGATCATGTATTTACCCCTCAGCATCCCTACCGCCTTCCTGAGCTGCTGTCCGCTTGGAGTGTCTGTGCCCAGGGTGGGAGGGCCTGGGGGACCGGGTGACTCTGAAATGCTTTCCAGCCCTGCCTGCTGTGTTGTGAACCAGGGGTTATGGGAGTGGCCCTGAGCCCAAGGGATATGGGTCACCAGCAGCCAAGATGTCCTTCATGTGTGTCATCACCCGAGGGAGGGCTGAGCGGTCCTTATGGAGCAGAGGCAGTTGAGACGGGCTGGAGGTCCCTGCTGGTCGTTTCCCATGTGGCAGGTCTGACAGTGGAGGAGGGAGGGCCAGCGTGAGGACAGGTGGAGGTGGCAGGTTCCTGCGAAACCGTTGACTTTCGGTCACAGGGTCACACTGAGTTATTTCACTTGGTGCGGTTGTCTCCTTGCTCAGGCAGGTGCGGTTCCTGCGGGCCTCTGAGCTCTCTTCAGTATCTCTGGGGTTAGGCTCCTCAAGGTGCTGAGGGGATCGCCGGGGGCCTGGGCTGAGCCTCCCAGTGACCCGGGTGCCCCTGGCTGTCACCCTAACCTGTAGCTCCTGCTCCCTGGCGAGGGGCTCAGCCTGAGGCAGGACAGGCTAGGCACTGTTACAGGGGAGGGGAGGGGAGGGGAAGGCCCCCCTTGCCCACCAGGCACCTCCTGGGAACAGTGTCCAAACAAGAGTACCTGTGCCCCCAGGACCCACTCAGCACCCCTCCCCCACTGGCCCCTCTGGGGTTCCCACTGTTACTGTCCTCTGGGGACAGTGTCTGGGCCTGTAGCCACTCTGGACAGTGCCTCCTCGCTTCTCCTTCCCTGGTCCCGTCCATAGAGACTCAAGGCCTAGTGGGCACCTTCCCGCCTCGGTTTCCCTGTGTAGCCACCAGCACAGCCCAACACTCTGAGTTCTCGGGCCCCAAAGGAAGCCAGGCACATACGATGTGACAGGGGGAGATGGTGATGACCACGGTCCCTCAGGGCCTCTGCTGGATCCCAGGGCCTGTTTCGAGCGCTGGCGCATTTCCCCTGGCCGTCAGAGCCTGCAGGCCGCCGCCCACAGCACCCCTGCTGTCTTCTCTGTCACACTCTGGCATCTCTCACAGGATGGGATACTGGCCTGTCCCCACCTCTGCGGATTCCCAAGGCCGCCGGGCTCCCGATTTCCTTCCCCAGGACTAGTTAACAGAATGCAACCAGGTTGTTGGAGGGGCGAAGCCGGGCTGTGCTGTTTGATTTGTCAAGAAGGCTGAGCACCTGTGCTCCTCCCACAGGGACACCTGTGGCCGCCGTCCGTCCGTCCGTTGGTGGGTGGTGCGTGGTTGGTGAGAGACAGCATACCCTGGGAAGGCTGCTGCTTCTTGCTCCGCAAGTTTGCTGTAGGAGGTGTTTGTCACCTGTCTGAGTGTTCCTTCCAGTTCTTCTAGATCAGCGGGTCTCCAACTCCTGGGCACATGCGAGTCACCGGCAACCTGACACCCAGTTCTGATGGCTCCTGCCCGTGGGGCTGTGGTTTGGGCAGGAGCGCTGGTTGTGCTGTTTGAACATGGGAACGTGTCAGTTATCCTTTACCTACGTGGCTGTTTGGCGTCCTTGCGGGGAGGGTGGGCATCCCTGTGGGGGTCGCTAGTGCTGGGGGAGCACTGACCCATCTGGGCTGTGTTCTACTGGCAGGGACCTCGCGTACCTGGCATTCTGTTACTGTAGATCTTAGAGTTCTGTGTTTTCCAGCTGAGAAATCGAGGCACTTTACAGGGAGTACATGGCCAAGACAGTATTGTCCCCGGGTTGCCTGCCCCCCGGCATAGCCCTGGGCATGTGCTGCGCTCCCCTCACTGTGGTCCGCCTGCTGGGAACCGGTTCAAGCTCTCTGTGCTTTGTAGCTACAGATTCATCTTTTATATTTAATTTATTTTAATTAATTTTTAAAAGATGTATTTATTTAGAGAGAGAGCAAGTGAGTGGAGGGAGGGGGACAAACAGACTCCCCCTGAGCACGGAGCCAGATGTGGGGCTCGATCCCATGACCCCGAGATCATGACCTGAGCTGAAATCAAGAGTCGGACGCTTAGCCGACTGAGCCCTCTGGGTACCCCTGTTTTTTTTAAGGAGAATGGCCAGTGTCTGTGATTTCTCATGGTCCCAGAGCTGCATGTGTATGAGTAGCTCCAGTGGAAGGGAAGTGAGACGTGGTTGGTCCTTCATCTTGGCACAGAAAGCCTGGCCCTCTGGGGGGTTAGGCAGGAGGAGAAGGGGGACATTGTGAACGGGGCTGCTCTGGGCCGGAATGTCCGAGAGGGCTCTGAAGGGACACTTGTCCGGGCAGCTGGACACACAAGTCAGGAAGCAGCACCTGCAGGCCGTCTGCGTGTTCGCTGGCTGTGGCGGGCATGTGTGTGCGGGGTGCGCACTGAGGTTGTAGTTCGTACACTCCTGTCCTCAAACGCACTTCCTCGTGCCTCAGCTGTCATACACGAACTGAGGAGTGAGACAAGGCCGGCCCTGGAGGGGATGGCAGCGCGCTCCGGACACACATGGAGTCGGAGCAGGTGCTCCCAGCAGCGGCGGCAGCCACACAGCATCTTAGCTGCAGAATCTTTTGGATGGTGGTTCCAGCCACGCAGAGGCTCCTCCACATTAGGAAACTAGTGAAATGGCACACAGAGCCTGGCTCTGTCTGACCCCTGCAGGCCAGCTCGACTGGAGTGGCCTAGCCGGGACCAGGGGTCATGGAAGCCAGGCCAGGAGGGGCGGGTTTGGTGAACAAGGGGGAACCTGCCTTCATGATGGCCGGTAGCCTCCAGGCCATGGCCGGATGCTTGGGGCACATGGGGGTGAGCCCCGTCAGGGCAGGAGACCCCAGGGTCTCCAAAGCCAGGCAGTGGGTGTTGGTGTGGCCATGTGACTCTGGTGCGGTGTTTAGATTGGGGCAGAGCCTGGGACCTCTGTGATTGGAAGTCCCGCAACGGTAGGACCCGTGTGTGCTCCCAGCCCGGGCCTGCCCGGGGCTGCCGAGGGTGCGGAGGACATGGCGACCACCTCTCCTGGGTGGTTTGGCACACGTGTGGAGGACTGGACTCCAGAAGCTGGTAGGAGGTTCAGGGCACACAACATCCAAGTGCTGGTCAGCTCTGACACCCACCTGGACGCATGTGCTGTTTTGAAGCCAACTCAACGACTCTAGGAGGGATAAGGGCGTCCCAAGAACCCCTGTCCATCTGTCTTTGCTCTCCTTCCCTGTATAAGTTTCTCCCGGCTGTGGGCGCCGACCCCTGATCCTTGTCACAGCACCAGACTTGTGCTTTCCTCCCAGGCTGCAGCGCCCCCCCGCCGCCACTAGAGGGAGGAGACTTCGGGGAACGCGGGGCCTCCTGCCTGGCCGCTCTCAAGTCCCAGACTGCCTGACACTGGCTCTCTGTGCTCCCGATTCGCCCATTCCCAAAGTACAGCGGGCAGTGAGGCCCAATGGCGGCCCGCTCTGGCAGGTGACGCCGTGCTCCGAGCTCTTGTGGCTACCCTGCATGTCATCTGTCCCAGCCTGGACTCCTAAAGGCTGACATGCCCCAGCCCACGCCCCTTCACTCCCACCAACTGGAGGACTCTCTCTTTCCCTGAAGGAGCCAGACTGGAACAGCCCAGTGGTGGGAAGCCACGGGAGACGCACAAGAGAGCACCGGCTGTGTTTGGTTCACCAGTCAGACCATCCCTTGCCCTTGGCCATGCATGGCAGATTTTCAGCCCCGTGCAGGGCAGTCCTCTGGCCAGCCAGCCATGTTTAAGTTTGTGTCTATGCATCGAGCACCCATTGGTCACTGCTGGGGCATCCAGGACACGGAGGTCCCATCGGACTGGGGGCATCATGGAGAGGTGGCCTTTATGTAGGCTGGCACATCTTGATGGACGGATGGGAGGCCAAGGACGGACAGATTCGTCCAGACTAAGGATGCATTTGGGAGAACTCATCAGGAGTCTGGCGTGCATTGTCCGCGGAATATGATCTCTGAGTAGGGACTGAGGTGAAACAGGAATGTCTGACCCGCTGCACTGCCCAGGCTGGGGGACTCGGGTAAGCAGAAGGTGGCTAAGCATGGCTGCTGGAGACTGAGTCAGGCATGGCCAGCGCGGTGGCTGGAAGTTCCCACCCAAGATTGAAGGTCAACAGGAACCAGGGCAGTGAGCTGCCTCAGAGCCCCCAGGAGAAGGTGTAGCTTAGACACTTGGGAGAACTTGAAAGAGACAAGCTACCAAGCCACGAAAGACGGGGAAGAAACTTACTAAGTGGAAGAGGCCAGTCTGGAAAGGCTCCACCCGGTGACATTCTAGAAAGGCAAAGCTGTGGGGACAGGAAAAGATCAGGGGTGGCCCGGTGTTGGGGGAGGGAATGGTGAACAGGCAGAGCACAGGGACTTTGAGGGCCAAGAAGGGACTCCGAGTGATGCCATAATGGTGGACACTTGTCATTAGCCCTGTGTCCCCACCCTCAGAATGAGCAGCACCCGGGCTGAACCCTCATGTGAGCTGTGGATTTTGGATGCCTCTAGTGTGTTGACGTGCATTCATCAGTTGAACAAATGTCTGGCTGTGTTGGGTGTTGATAATGGGGAGGCTGTGCCTGGGTGGGGACGGGGAGTCTGTGGAAAATCTGTGTGTCTTGCACTCAATTTTGCTGTGTACCTAAAACTGCTCTAAAAAAAAAATCTATTAAAGAAACAACTTGGGAGACTCTGTGCTAACCCCAGGCCTGAAGAAGACAAAGGCTGATGAGGCTGAGACTCCCAGAGCCAAGAATTTGTGGCCGGGTGGCAAAGCGGTCAGAGAGAAGGCAGGTGGGAGCAGCCGGTGTGGGGAGAGGGAGGATATGTTAGGAGAAGTGAGAGCATCAGCCAGTGCTCCCAGATGGACATAGCAAGCCTGCAGGGGCTGGGGGGACGGCAATCAGTGGCAGGTGGATTAGAAATGAGTTAAAAATCTCTGAGGTCTTTGAACCCCTCTGAGTGGTGCTGGTTACACGGCTGGACAGGGGCTTTTGGATGAGCTCTTTTCCGGGCATGCTGACCTTGAGGTCTGGAGGAAGGTGGGGAGGGAGTGTACATGTCCGGCTGGGAGGTATCAGTCTAGAGGTGGTGGTGGAATGAGGGGGAAAGGGTGAGTTCACCAAAGGAAAGATCATAGTGTTTTCCCTTCATTGGCGCATTCATCAAATGTCTGTTGGCACCAGGTTAAGCAATAGCCAGTCCTCAGTCTTCAGAGCCATTTAGGAGTGAAGAGCAGTGATCCGGTTCAGGGAGAGGTTTGCTTGTTAAAGGGATCTTTGAGCTATCTCAGCAGGATTATCTGCATTTCCCCTCTCCTCTCCCCTGAGATGTTTCTGGAGGGGATGCAGATATAAGGACTGGGGACGGGAAATGAGGATTCACGTTGTCATGACTCACCCCCTAGTGCGGAGGGCTCCCGTAACGGTGCTGAGCTGCAGCAGGGGACTCCTGGTCAACCTGAAAGCCGGAGTCTCTACCTCCTCTAAACTTAGATCCAGAGCTTAGCACTGGCTGGCTCCCATGCTCCAGTGGTGTCACAGAGCCCCGGAAGGTGGCTGGCGATCAGCTCAGGAGAGAGGAGCAGCGTGCAAGGGCATCCTGAGCTCTTAACCCGCAGCACACCTGCCCACCGGTAGGCAGGCCTGGTTGGCATCTGCAGTGGGATCGTGCTCTTCCTTTCCGGGCCGGGAGGAGCCAGGAGTTTCTCAGCCACTCTGTTAGTGAGGGGAATGGCAGGCTCAGAGGTGGTGGTTTATCCTCAGTGTGACTAAACCACGGCCCCTTGTTCCCCGTTCTTTCTTTCTGAATCTCCACCCAAGGAGCCAGCTCAGAAGTGGGTGGGCTTCCCTTGGTTGTTGTGCTGTCTGGGTGGTAGGCAGGATGACGGCCCCAGCGATGCCCAGGGCCTGGTTCCTGGCACCTTCTACTCTGTTACTTTATGTAGCAGAAGGGACTTTGCAGATGGAATTAAGGGTACTGAGATGGGGAAGGGCCTGATGTAACCACAGAGGACATTTGGCAAAGGAGGCAGGAGGGCCAAGGTGGTGTGGTGAGCAAACAGATTCTCCCCTGAGCCCCAGAGAGAAGGCAGCTTTGCTGATACCCAATCTGAGCCCTGCATGACTCATTTCAGCATTCTTCTGTCCATGTCTGCAGTGGTTTGATACAGTAGCTATAGGAAACGAGGGCACCCACATAAACCTCTTTTCCGGCACACACCTGAAATCTTGGTACATAGTAGATGCTCAATGTCATTTATTGGATGAATAACGAACCCCACATTTACCTCCAGCCCAATAAGGTTCTCTCGACTTGGCTTCATTTGGAAATGCAGAAACTCGGGGGAAACTTGGTCCAAGCAAAGACACCTCCAGGGGCCCCTCTGTTCAGTGCAAAATGATCAGTTCTCTCCGGTCCAGAACACCGGATACAGAGTCTGCCAGGGAGGCTCTCCACTGGGGAGAGCTGGTTCGCTGCCTGTCACTGGCCTGCCCTGCACTGTTTTATTCTCTTGCACTACAAATCCAAGTGGAGGAGGACTGTGTACCCTGGGCTTCACGGAATCTTTGAGGCCTTTTCATCGGCAGAAATTTCCAGTAAGTGAAGTGTGGAATACCTGCCCTAGAGGTGCTCACACGGGCCATGGGTATGACCTATCGATGACAACTACACGTCCCCTCTAAGCCCCCCCCCCAAACACAGCACCTGGGGTAGGCTAACCACACTGTAGCAGCTTCTGAGACTGGGGTGTCCTTGTGGGCTGTGCAGGGGTCCTTGCCCGGGATGCTGTGTCTGGGGTGTGGGCCAGGGATCTCCCGTCTGAGCAGTGCTCGTCAGCGGATGGAGGTGTCCCAGCACCCTGACCAAGCAGGGAGGCTCACGGGAGGCACACTTTCAAGAAGTTGCACAGACTAACCACTTTGACCCTAAACACTGGGAATTAGGTCTCTGGAAGCCCACATACACATTTATGCAAAACCATATGCAGATGAGCACCAGGGCCCTGTGGCCCGGCCCCGCCACCTTGCTTGGGACCCTGCTGCCCTTGTGTTTGGTTGTTTTTGGCTCTGGGACTCAGTCTGTTGTGTCAGCGTGTGCGGGGAGGGGGTTGGGGGATTGGGGAGCATGGAAGGAGACTGTTCCAGTTTAAGCAGACACAACAGCAAAATTCTTCTAGCAAATTGGCCTGCTGTTCATCAACAGTTTTCTGTTTGCGTGGGGTTTCAGAGGCCGGATACACTGTCGTCCTGAAAATAAGAGGCAAGGAAAAGATATGTCAGCTCCCATCTGCTGAGATCATAATCGAGGAGAAGACTCCTTGGTTCTCTGGTGCAGCCGCGCTGGTGCCACTAGGACCCAGCACAGCTCCCCACCAGCCCAGCCGAGGCTCTGGGCTCCTTGGGCAAGCAAGGCAGTAGGTGTGGAGCCCGTGTGTTCAGTATAGACCCGGCTTGACGGGGTCCTTCTGGTGCCAGGTCCTCAGCTGTCTGTGGGCTTGTTCAGATGGTGGTGGGCTGGAAAGAGAGTGAGTGAGAGGGAGATATTACACACGTGCACACACAAGTCAGGCATGCACACATGCATGCACATAGGCAGGTGTGTACACACAGGCAGGCATGCACACACACTTACATACATGCACACACAGGCAGGCACACTGAGGCAGGCATGCATACACGTACATGCAGGCACACACAGGCAGACATGCATACATGTATATGCATGCATACAGAGGCAGATATGCACACATGCACACACATGTGCAGACATGTGTACACACATGCACACAGAGCAGGCACACACACAGGCAGGCACACACACGCGTGCATGCCCACACGGGCACACATGCACACATGAACACGCATGCACACAGAGGCATGCATGCACACATGAACACTCATGTGCAGACATGAACGCACACATGCACACAGAACAGGTACACACACGTACATGCATGCACACAGAGGCAAACGTGCACACACATGTGCAGATATGAACACACACATGCACACAGAGCAGGCACACAGGCACGAACACATGTATGTGTATGCACACTCACATGTGCACACACGAATACACACATGCACACACAGGCATGCATGCACACACCTGTACATGCATGCACACAGAGCAGGCACACACAGATGCATGCACACACCCATACATGCATGCACAAAGAGGCAGTCCCACATGCACACGTACAGGTAGGCAGACACGCACACACAGGCATGCACATGCACACAGAGCAGGCACACACACACTTACATGCACGCACACACAGGCATGCACACATTATACATTGATGCACACAAAGGCAGGCACACAGGCAGGCAGGCGGACATGAACACACATGTGCAGACATGAACACACACATGCACACAGAGCAGGCACACACATAGGCATGCACACACGTGTACGTGCATGCACAGAGCAGGCACACACATGCATGCACACACAGGCAGGCACACACACACATACATGCATGCACACAGAGGCACTCCCACATGCACACATACAGGCAGGCAGACACTCACACCCAGGCATGCACATGCACATGCACATGCGCACATAAGCACACAGCTCAGCACCGATGAAGGTGAGCCCAGTGCTGTCACTGGCTGCTGCCATGCTGCAGTTTATTTGGTTGGAAGTGATGCATTTGGAGTGATGATAGTTAGAAAAGCAGGGGAATGAAAAAGCCCAGTAAAATAGCTTTGCAGGGTATTTCCCTGATTCTATGAATATTTTATGCTTATTATAAAAATACAAATAGCACGGGAATGGTGTGGATAGGGAATGGGCCCTATCCAGCGATAGGGCCCATCAGCATTCCGTGATGACTTCCATGTATCTTTCTGTGAGTGCGCGCATGCATAATTGTACGTAAATGGAATCAGATGGGATTATCTATGTTCTGTGTTTCCTACCATGAATTAAACTGTGGTTTTGTTGCTGTTTTGCATAATTGCCCCCTCCAGCCACAGTGCCCGCCAGCATTCCCCACCCACTCCACTGTGCTTAGGGCACCAGTGGTAACAGCCTGGTGTTTGCCCTTCACAGGCTTCCCCATGCTCGTCTACAAACACGAATACTTAGGATGTGTCTTGGTTTTGCTTTTCCATTTCTCTGCGGTTGACTTTTCTCACCAAGTAGCAGCCAGGAAGCCCCTCCAGTTTAGGCTCCACGTGGCTCGGACCCCAGGCTGCACACATGTCATGGCCCGTTCTGCCTCAGCCTACTGATGGGCACTTACTGTTTCTCCAGTGTTTTGCCCGTGTTTCACTTGGACCTCTGCTCTGTGGTGGAGCCTTCATTTCAATGAGCGGCTCCCCTACAGTTGGGGTTGCTGGCTGCGGGCTTTGCAAATTGGGACCACCAGGCTGTATGCGTTCACGTTCTCAGCAGCACTGAGCAGGTTTCCATCTCCTGCCTCTCCGACAGCAATGTATGCAGCACAGATTAAATTTCTCTTTCAATCTGATATGTGTAGAATAACATCTCGTTGTTACCTGTGTTTGCATTCCTTAGTCTGTGGTGTGGTTGGGAAACTTTCATGGAATTGTTGACCTGCTGCCTCTTCTTACAAAGCAGAAGTATTGGCCTGGAAGTCTGAACAGTGATTTCTGGGTTTGGGAGGAGAGCAGAGAGCTGGCCCATGACCTCGCCCAGACCTCTCTTCCAGGTCTGTGGCCCATGGCCAGAGGCTGGAGCAGATGGTGTCCATATGGAGGCAGATCAGCAAGGTGGTGGGGGTCACTTTGGGATTCCTAGACTGGGACTGGACACGAGGTGGTGGACTGCAGTCCCTGGGGGGCTGCTGGCTGATCTGTGCCCCCGCCAGTGGGTCTGATGAGTTTAGCGGGCAGGTTGGCACCCGAGTCCTGCCCAGGCCATCATCCTTTCCTTTACAGTTGGCTGGGCTTCATCCATTTGTCCACTGCAGGAGGACGGGGGCTTCGGGAGATGGACTCAAGGCCGGGGGTTGGCAGTAGACAAGGGCTAAGCAGTGTTGCCTGACAGCCCCTTCCGGTCACTATGGGGCCAGGTGGCTGAGAAGGCATCCCCGCTGTACAAAGCACATAAATGCAGAGGGAGCAGGAAAGATAGCAGAGTCCCCCATGGGGACATCTCTCAGGACTTCCAGAAATCAGACCCAGGGAAGCAGGATCAAGCCAGTTTGTACCAGGTGGTGGGGTTGGGACCGCTGACGTGCATTGTGTTGCCCATGAGGATTACAGGACGCCTGGCTCCCGTTCTCCCAGACCAACCGGGCAGAAGCTGTGCGGGCAGAGTGGAACTCGATCCCAGGACCCCAGGACCATAACCTGAGACGAAGGCAGACCCTTCACTGACTGAGCCACCCAGGCACCCCTGATTCTGTTTTTAGAACAGGATTTCAGACAATGGTTGAGCGAAATGTCTATTAAGGCCACTCGTCGCTTAGGACCAAGAGGGAGAAGAAGGAAGATGAATCAGCAGCACACAGAATATGCTCTCTACTTAAAAACAACAACAAACTCCAGAACAAGGGGGCAGACATCAAGATTACCTAAAAGGAGCTCCAAATCTCTGAGCTTCAGGTAAAAAAGCAAGAGAGGCTTTAACCCAGGAGCCTTACTTGATTGAAACGGGTATCTGGCCTGGAAGGGGGAACACTGACATGTGGCACAAAGCATTGACACCCAGTGTTTACACAGAGCTCACACAGCTTTGCGTCCACAGAGGGGACGGTGACAGGTGCAGTCCTGCGAGAAGTGTGTACAACTGATCTGTTAAATATGTAGAAATGCCTGACATCCAGTTGCTCCCCACGTGCAACACTGATCTGAGAAACGCAGACCCACAGATTGAAGGAAGAGACACATGGAATGCCCAGGCTCAGGCTCATAAAATACCCTCCATTTAACGACGAGGCCCTCCCAGTTTGAAACGTGATTGGCCAAGCAGCGCCATAGGAAGAAAATGGAACCCGGCTGATCATTCATTTCAGCAGCCAATATTTCGCTGGTCTGTCAGCTGGGCTGGCACAGAATGTGTCCCCTTCCCCCACTTGGCCTTTGCCATTCTCAAGGAAGGAAACCTCTGGGGAGGTTCATTTCTCCCTCTGCCCCTCCCCCTGTTCATGCCCTCTCCCCCAGCCTCCGTCAAATAAATAAATAAAATCTTTGTTTTTTTAAAGATCTTTTATTTATTTATTTATTTATTTAACACAGAGAAAGGGAACACGAGCAGGGAGAGTGGGAGAGGGAGAAGCAGACTCCCCACTGAGCAGGGAGCCTGATGTGGGGATTGATCCCAGGACCCTAGGATCATGACCTGAGCTGAAGGCAGACGCTTAATGACTGAGCCACCCAAGTCCCCCTAAATAAAATCCTTAAAAAAATAAAACCAGAATCGTCAGACATCTTGCAGAGTTTCATCATGTATAACCAGTAACCACCCAGAGCAGGTCACTGGCCTCAGTTATTTAGGGACACGTATAAATAATTCAGCCTGGAGAATTCATGGGGAGGCTGTGCTGTTTAAAACTGAATATTCCACAGCCGCGTGATTGGGGTTGAAACAAACAAAATTCTCCGCTGAGCGGCAAGAGCAGCCAGTCGCTGGTCGTGCTTGCTTTGGAAATTTCCCCGGGTGAAGTAATTCTGCGCCCTGCGGCTGGGATGTTGAGGCAGGGACCAGTCATCGGCTCGCATGCCGGGATGTATCCAGAGTCTGTATTTACTCTGTTGTTAGGAAAGGCAACTGGCCTGCTCTCGAGGTCCCTCGGCTCCTGCCTCAGTTAGGGTCCCAGTAAGACAGAGAGCACTTCCCCAGGGGCCATCGCGGAGAGCTCTCAAGGTCATTTAGAGAGGTATGGCCAAGGGGTAGGGGGCTCCCACCCCAGGTCTGAAGGGATGAGGGGAGGGGGCTGTTCCCATGGGGGCGGGGGTGTCCTTGACCGGAGGAACATAGACCCTGAGCCACCACCGTCTGGCAGGAAGGGAATGGGGAATAGGTGCCCCCTAGGATCCTGTGGTCTCCCTCGGGCACCTCCTATTGGCCTAAAGTGATGAACAGCCAGCAGGCGAGGAGGGACAGGTGGTGCACTCTTTGGAGAGCAGGAGGGAGAAGGGCGGAGAGGCATCTGGAGGGACAAATGGAGACTCACCTTCTGGTGAAAGGAAAAACGGACATCCAGGCAGGAGAGAGCAGCCTGGTCTTTGCTGGGGACCCTGGCCTCCTCTCGCCTGTGCTCCGACTGCTGTGGCCCCTGGGGGGAAGGTTGGTTAGTGGGAGATTAGGGAAGCGCATAGACCCTGCCTGCCCCATCAACTGCTTCTTCTGGGCCACACATCGGTGCTATTTCTCAGCCACTGTTGAAGGAGGCTACAGTAAAAAGTGCAACTCCTGGTTCTGTGCTGTGTCCTCTGCTGGGTTAAGGTCTGTGCAGTGAGCAATTTCAGGTGTGTGTGTTGAGGGGCAATTTGTTTCCTCTGACGAGTGCGTACCCTTTTTTATGGATGTTGAGAGCTGTGCCCTGGGTTTCTCTTTCCACTTTTGCTACGGGGAAGTGGGGATCCTAATTGTTGGCTCTTTGGAGTCCTGGGGTCTTCAGGTGTGTGTGTATTTCCCCCTCACAACTTTTTAAAATTTCATTCAGGTTCAAATTATTTTCTGACCCTAATCTTTCTTTTCATTGTTTTTTCCACTATTTTATATAGTTCTGATAAACCACCCAAAATAATTTTTTATAAGCTGGAGTATCCTTACACACTCCCAAATGTGGGTAAATCACTAGTTAATTGGTGAGTGTGGACGGAAGCCCCGAATCCATGACCTGCCTCGGGGGACTGCCCTCCCGGACCCTGGATTCTCCAGGGCTCCAACATGGATGCAGAGAAAATGTGTCCTTAAGCGCACACATCCACCCTGGGAAGACAGTGCGGGGTAGCAGGACGTCCCCTGCTTTGTCTGCAGGGAAAGCTGGCTGGACAGCTGCGATGAACTAATGAAGTATTTGTGAAAGTGGTTTGAGAAGTGTAGAAATCATTAACATTTGTTCGTGCACTGATTTACCAGCTGTCACAAATGCTAGGCCGGGGATACAAAGACGGGCAAACTCATTCATTCATTCATTTTCTCAGTAGATACTTACTGAACAGCTTCGGTGTGCCTGGCCCCAATCCACGTGTGGGGGAGGCAGCCATAAAAGAAAGACGTGGTTTCGTCCTCCCTGTGGTGTCTCCCCTCCTGCTCACACACAACACCTCACTCTGGTCACCTGATGAGTGGAGGTTTTCCCACACCGAGGTTCTCCCACACCACGGTTCTCCCGCGCAGCTGCACGGGCTACAATTTTACTCCATTCTGCTACTGTCTACCCGGAGACAGCACAGACCCCAGAGGGGAAGGGCTTGGTCCTGCGAGACCGTCCCCCACTTCAGGTGCCAACAGCAGGTAGCAGGTAGGTCTCCAGGTGACCCACAACTTCTGCCCGACGTGATTACCAATCAGAAGTTCCCAAGACCCCTCCTTGGGTTTGACTAATTTGCTACAACAGCTCATAGAACTCAGGGAAACCCACTCATCGGGTTATTACAGGATTTGGTAAAGGGTACAGATGAACAGCCAGATGAAGGTCTGGGGTGAGGTCTGGGGTGTGCCGAATGCAGGAGTGTCTGTCCTTGTGATGTTGGGGTGCATATCACCCTCTCAGTGTGGATGTGCTCACCAACCCCGAAGCTTCTCTGAACCCCGAGCTATTGGGATTCTATGGAGGCTTCCTCACATAGGCATGACCAACTCTCACTTCACCTCTACCCTCTCCCCTTTCCAGAGGGTGGGGGAGTGAGTTTGAAAATCCCAAGCTTCCAATCATGGCTCAGGCTTCCTGGCACCCAGCCGCCATCCAGGAACCCATTCAGATTTGCCTCCTTAGAACAAAAGATGCTCCTAGTGCCCTTATCCCTGGGGGGAGGAGAAGGATTTTAGGAGCTCTGTGCCAGGAATGGGGGCAGAGGACAGCCTCTGTGTTTTCCATCGCACAGCAGCAGCGAACAGAAGCCTCTCCTCTCCTATTTCACGGTGTCCTAGAGACCGCAGCGGGACTCTTTACACGTGTCCTTCGTGTTCTTCACATACGTGGCCTGGGCTAGGACTAACTTTTCAGGTGAAAGCTGTGTTTCTGAATTCAGGTCTAGAGATGGAGGCTACGATGTTGAAGATGTTTGTATTTGCATAGACATAATGTGGCATCTCCATGAACAGTATCTGGAGGTAAGTGTCAGAGGCTAAGTAGGAACCTGTGGCTTGGGTCTGCAGTTCCCAAAGAGGCTCTTAGATTGGGCTTTGATTGTCTGAGGGATGCTGCAGGTGGCCTGGTGGGGTAGCATTCTCCAGGACGCTTGTAGAGCTGGATGGAGTGGTCCCTCTCAGTGAGCCCCAGCAGTGCTCCCCTCTGATTTGGGTTGAGCAGATCCTGCACAGGGCCTCTGCCCCCTTGTGCTTTGACAACTCCCCTGGAGTCAATCTAAAATGCATACCATTCCTCTCCTATGTTCAGAAATGCTGATCTAACCCAGGAGGCTAATTTTGCACATCAGGAAAATGAGGCACGGTAGTGGGGGCAAAAAGGTTGTCCAATATCACATGGTGAAGAGCAAAGCCAGGACCCAAACTCAAGTCCATGACTTACATGTGATGCCCTTTTTGCAAGTGCAGGCTCTGTGCCATCTGTGAACATACAGGTGGTGAGGGCTGTGAAGTGGGCTGGTGACATGCACTTGCTGTAATATCATCCATCCCACCCTGGGCGCTGCTTGGAGAACTCCTGGCCTGGGCATCCTTATGTGGAGCCTTTTCCTGGCAACCCACAGCTCAGGGAGTCCCCATTTGTAAGGAGGGCTGCCACTGCTCCTGGGACAGTTGTACCCCCCACCCTACCGCCGTGTGTGCTGTGGGGTGCAGAGTGTCCTGAAAGTCCTTTTTCTTCTCTGGTCCTTAGGGTCTTTGTCCATAAATGGAGCAGCCTGGATCACACTCTTTTTCCAAGTTATTTTAGGGTAGCCTCCTTCCTAAAATGAGCTCGTTGACAGATGCCAAGATTCACGATGGTTTCTCCCATGGGAAAAGCACCTGCTGGGGGCATAATTCTGTCCTGCTTCTCCATTTGCACCTGCTGGCCAGGTCCCAACATGCCCCAGAGCCTGCAACAGTCCTAGCTACTGGGGTTTGGGTGCTTAATTTTGCATCAGCTTGATGGGGCCATGGTGCTCGGTTATGTGGTCAATGTTAGTCTGCATGTTCCTGGGACGGTGTTTCCGGATGAGATGAACAAATCAGCCAGTGACTCTGAGGGACTTCCAGGGAAGATGGTGGAGTAGGAAGATCCTGGGCTCACCTTGTCCCACGGGGACACCTAAATCATACTGACGTCAGCCTAAATGACCCAGAAAATGACCTGAAGAGGTGGAACAGCCTCTCCACAGCTAAAGGTAGACAAGAATCCACATCAAAGAGGATAGGATTGGTAGAGACAGCTGGGAACCAAACGGGCCTGAGACTGTCCTCAGGTGCAGGCAGGGAAGAGGAGCAGACTCCAGCCAGGTACCGGGGGCCCACACCGGGAAGACAAATCCCCGGTGGCTTTGAAACCCAGAGGGGCCCAACTTCCCCAGTTCTTACAATCAGTGGGACTTAACACCTGGAACTTAAAAAATCAGTGAGCAAGCTCTAGGAGAGCTGGGAGGGTGGGGGGAAGCTGAATCCCTGTCCTTAAAGAGACGGAACAACCAGCAGCCCCTCTGAGATACAGCACAGAAGCAGCAGTTTGAAAAACATCTGGGGTACATGAGGAGGAGGCTTATTTGCTAATATAAGAATGCATGCTGGAGGAGCAGGGGTCTTTGTGAGACTTCTCTAAGAGCAAAAGGGCTGGCAGGAGCTGTATCCCTCCTCCACCCCTGGCCTAGATACAGGACACCTATGGGAACCACGGCAGCACCAACACTGTCCATCTAGCTTGCTAACAGCTGGCTCCATCCCTGTCCTCATCTTCAGACCTGCCCCTTCTACCCCAGCCTCTGCAGCAGTTTTCCTGGATGGCTGCATGTCCCCTCCCACAACATATTGCTGGCATTTTGTGCTCCACCCCTGCATTCTCCTGAGCACCTCTCCCTCTAATACACCCCTGTAGAATCCATCCAAAGCAGTATCATAAACGTGGCAGTGTGCGTGCAGCCCAGATTGGGACCAGCACCACTCTGGAGTGAGTGTGCAAGCACCCCAGATGAGGGCCAGCTGCACTCCAGCATGATTGTACAAGCAGCCCAGACAGGGGCCAGCCCCACTCCAAGGATGAGTGTGCAAGCAGCCCAAATGGGGCCAGCACCACTCCGGAGTGAGTGTGCAAGCACCCCAGATGAGGACCAGCTGCACTCCAGCGTGAGTATACAAGCAGCCCAGACAGGGGCTAGCCGCATTCCAAGGATGAGTGTGCAAGCAGCCCAGATGGGGCCAGACCCACTCTGGGGTGAGTGTGCAAGCAGCCCAGACGGTGGGGGGGGGAGCCCCACTCCAGAGTGAGTTCTGCCAAAGGGAGAGGGAGAGAACCATAGGTCAGTCTGACTGTGACCCCAGCAGTGGGCTGGGGGTGGGCAGCTGGTCTGACTGCAGGCCCCGCCCACCACCAAAAGCTCAGGGGACAACACAGGGAAAGTGCCTGCAGTTTGGGGCTACTTCATCTCTGGTAACGCCTGGTCTGACTCAACTCAAGCCCATGGCAGCCCCAGACTGGTCCACTAACACCACAGGGACCAGACTCTGCCCACAACAGGCAGAGAGCCATCGCAGGCAGGACTGAAGGCAAACACAGCTCTGCCACTACAGGAAGGTGCATACAACATACAGGGGAGATGCCCTGAAGTGCCAGGTTCGGGGGAAAGGGGACACTGCACTACGGGACCTGTTCTTCATAAAGCCGCTACTTCCAAGTGCATGAGACATGGCTGAATTTCCTAACAGCAATATACAGAATGAGGAGACATGTCCCAAATGAAAGAACAGAACAAAAATCACAGCAAGAAACCTAAGCAAAATGGAGATAAGAATATGTCTGATAGAGAATTGAAAGTAAAGGTCATAAAGATACACACTAGATTTAAGAGTGGAGGACCTCAAGTGAGACACCAAAAAAGAGATAAGAAACATAACCAGTCAGAGATGATGAACTCAATAAATGAAATAAAAAATACACGACCTGGGGGCGCCTGGGTGGCTCAGTGGGTTAAGCCACTGCCTTTGGCTCGGGTCATGATCTCAGGGTCCTGGGATCGAGCCCCGCATCGGGCTCTCTGCTCAGCAGGAGCCTGCTTCCTCCTCTCTCTCTGCCTGCCTCTCTGCCTGCTTGTGATCTCTCTCTGTCAAATAAATAAATAAAAAAATCTTAAAAAAAAATACACGACCTGAAATATATAATAGACAAGAGGAAGAATGGATCAGCCACCTGGAGGACAGAGTACTAGAAAGTAATCAAGCTGAGCAGTGAGAGAAAAAAAATTATGCAAAATGAGAATACAGCCAGGGAACTCAGCAACACCATCAAGCATAGTAACAGTCACATTATAGGGATCCCAGAAGGAGAAGAGAAAGAAAAGGGGGGCAGAAAATTTATTTGAAGAAATAATAGCCGAAAACTTCCCAAATCTGGGGAAAGAAAGAGAAATCCAGATCCAGGAGGTACAGAGAGCTCCCACCAAAATCAATCCAAGGAGGTCACCATCAAGATACATAGTAATTAAAATGGGAAAATGCAGTGATTAAGAGAGAATTCTAAAAGTGCGGATAGAAAAGAAAGCAGTTACATACAAGGGAAACCCCCTAAAGCTCTCAGCTGATTTCTTAGCAGAAACTTTGCAGGCCAGAAAGTAGAATGCTATATTCAAAGTGCTGAAAGGAGAAACATGCAGGCAAGAATATTCTGTCCAGCAAGGCTCTCATTCAAAATAGAAGGAGAGGTAAAGAGTTTCCCAGACAAACAAAAGTTAAAGGAATTCATGACCATTAAATCAGCCCTACAGGAAATATTAAAGGGGACTTTTTGAGTGGATAGGAAAGAGCATAAGCAGAAGAACAGTAGGAAGCATAAGGCAGCAAAAATAAGTATAAAAATCAGTCAAGGGATTCACAAAATAAAAGGATGTAACATCTGACACAATATATCTAAAATGGGGGGGGTAAGGAATGAGTTCAAATATAAGTACCCACCAACTTAATATATAGACTGCTATATGCATAAAATGTTACCTAACGGTATCCACAAATCAAAACTGGTAATAGATGTGCAAAAAATAAAGAGAAAGGAGTCCAAATATATGACTAAAGAAATCCAGCAACCCATGAAAGGAAAGGAACGAACAGGAAAAGAACAGAGAAGAACTACAAAAACAACTAATAAAGCAAGTAGCAAAATGGCAACATGTACATACCTATCAATCAACCTAAACAATTACTTTGAATGTAAATGGACTTAAGCTCCAATCAAAGGACATAGGGTGTCAGAATGGATAGAAAAAATAAGACCTATCTATATGCTGCCTACAAGAGACTCATTTCATATTTAAAGATGAGCAGATTGAAAGTGAAGGGATGAACTTATCATGAAAATGGAAGTGAAAAGAAAGGGTAGCTATACTTATATCAGACAAAATAGACTTTAAAACCAAGACTAACAAGAGATAAAGAATAATATTACATAATCATAAAGGGAACAAACCAACAAGAAGACATAACAATTGTAAATATTTATACACCCAACATCAGAGCACCCGGATACACAAAGCAGGTCATAACAAACATAAAGGAAGCAATCAATAAGAATACAATAACAGTAGGGGATTTTAACACCACACTTATGTCAATAGATAAATCATCTCTAAACAGAAAATCAACAGGGAACAGTGGCTTTGAATGACTCATTGGACAGATGGATTTAACAGATATATTCAGAACATTCCATCCTAAAACAGCAGGATACACATTGTTTTCAAGTGTGCATGGAACATTCTCCAGAATAGATCACATATTAAACCACAAAACAGGTCTCAACAAATTAAAAAATATTGAAGTCATACCATGCATCTTTTCTGATCACAACTCTATGAAACTAGAAATCAACCACAGAAAGAATTCTGAAAAGAACCCAAAGACTTGGAGGTTAAGTAATTTGCTACTAAACAATGAATTGGTCAACCAAGAAATCAAAGAGGAAATTTAAAAATACATGGAGACAAATGAAAAAGGAAAACACAATGGTCCAGAATCTTTGGGATGTAACGAAAGTGGTCGGAGGAGGGGAGTGTATAGCAATATAAGCACAGGTCAGAGGGCAGGAAAAATCTCAAATAAACAACCTAATCTTACACTTAAAAAGAAAAAGAAGAACAAACAAAACCCCAAACCAGTAGAAGGAAGGAAATAATAAAGATTTGATCAGAAATAAACAAAAAAGAAACTTTAAAAAAAAAACCAACCACACACACACACATACACACACACACACAACCAGAACAGATCAATAAAACCAGAAGCTGTTTCTTTGAGAAGATCAACAAAATCAATAAAGCCAGACCCACAAAATAAGGGCTCAAATAAACTAAATAAGAAATGAAAGAGGAAAAATAACTGACACCATAGAAGTACAAAAGACTGAAGAGGATATCATGAAAAATTATATGCTAAAAAATTGGATATCCTAGAAGAAATGGATATATTCCTAGAAACATATAACCTCCTAAAACTGAATCAGGAAGAAATCGAACATTTAAACAACCTGGTTACCAGCAATGAGATTGAATCATTAATCAAAAAACTCCCCCAAAACAAAAGGACTAGGACCGGAGGACTTCCCAGGTGAATTCTACCAAACATTTAAAAAAGAATTATTCTTTAGAATTATCTTTTTATTATCTTATTATCTTATCTATTTAGAATAATTCTTTAGAATTATCTATCCTATTCTTCTCAAACTAATTTAAAAAAAATCCTATTCTTCTCAAACTAATTAAAAAAATAGAAATAGTTTCCAAATTCATTCTATGAGGCCAGCATTACTATGACACCAAAAAGATAAAGACACCACACAAAAAAGAGAACTACAGGCCAATATCCCTGATGAAGGGATGCAGAAATCCTCAACAAAATATTAGGTGCAGAAATCCTCAACAAAATATTAGCAAACCAAATCCAACAATATGTTAAAAAATCATTTATCATGATCAAGGGGGATTTATTCCCACATTCGAGGGTGGTTCAACATTCACAAGTCAAATAATATGATACATCCCATCCTATCCTTTCAGTAAGAGAAAGGATAAGATCATGCTCCTGGATTGAAAGAACAAATATTGTGAAAATGTCTATGCTACCTAAAGCAATCTACATATTTAATGCAATCCCTATCAAAATCCCATCCATTTTTTTCAAAGAAATGGAACAAATAATCCTAAAATTTATATGGAACCAGAAAAGACCTTGAATAGCCAAAGGAATATTGAAAAAGAAAGCCAAAGTTGATGGCATCACAATTCCGGACTTTAAGTTCTATTACAAAGCTGTCATCATCAAGACAGTATGGTACTGGCACAAAAACAGACACATAGATCAATGGGCAGAATAGAGAGCCCAGAAATAGACCCTCAGCTATATGGTCAACTAATCTTCGACAAAGCAGGAAAGAATGTCCAATGGAAAAAAGACAGCCTCTTCAATAAATGGTGTTGGGAAAATTGGACAGCCACATGCAGAAAAATGAAATTGGACCATTTCCTTACACCACACACGAAAATAGACTCAAAATGGATGAAGGACATCAATGTGAGAAAGGAAACCATCAAAATCCTTGAGGAGAACACAGGCAGCAACTTCTTCAACCTCAGCTGCAGCAACTTCTTCCTAGGAACATCGCCAAGGGCAAGGGAAGCAAAAAATGAACTATTGGGATTTCATCAAGATCAAAAGCTTTTGCACAGCAAAGGAAACAGTTAACAAAACCAAAAGACAACTGACAGAATGGGAAAAGATATTTGCAAACGACGTATCAGATAAAGGGCTAGTATCCAAAATCTATAGAGCTTAGCAAACTCAACACCCAAAGAACAAATAATCCCATCAAGAAATGGGCAGAGGACATGAATAGACATTTCTGCAAAGAAGACATCCAGATGGCCAACAGACACATGAAAAAGTGCTCCACATCACTCGGCATCAGGAAAATACAAATCAAAACCACAATGAGATACCACCTCACACCAGTCAAAATGGCTAAAATTAACAAGTTAGGAAATGACAGATGCTGGTGAGGATTCAGAGAAAGGGGAACCCTCCTACACTGTTGGTGGGAATGCAAGCTGGTGCAACCACTCTGGAAAACAGCATGGAGGTTCCTCAGAAAGTTGAAAATAGAGCTACCCTATGACCCAGCAATAGCACTACTGGGTATTTACCCTAAAGATACAAACGTAGTGATCCGAAGGGGCACGTGCATCCGAATGTTTATAGCAGCAATGTCCACAATAGCCAAACTATGGAAAGAACCTAGATGTCCATCAACAGATGAATGGATAAAGAAGATGTGGTATATATATATGATGGAATACTATGCAGCCATCAAAAGAAATGAAATCTTGCCATTTGCGATGACATGGATGGAACTAGAGGGTATTATGCTTAGCGAAATAAGTCAATCGGAGAAAGACAACTATCCTATGATCTCCCTGATATGAAAAAGTGGAGATGCAATGTGGGGGGTTTGGGGGGTCGGAAAAGAATAAATGAAACAAGATGGGATTGGGAGGGAGACAAACCATCAGAGACTCTTAATCTCACAAAACAAATTGAGGGTTGCTGGGGGGAGGGAGGTCGGGAGAGGGTGTGGGGTTATGGACATTGGGGAGGGTATGTGCTATGGTGAGTGCTGTGAAGTGTGTAAACCTGGCGATTCACAGACCTTTACTCCTGGGGCTAAAAATACATTATATGTTTATAAAAAATTTTTTAAAAAATTAATAAAAAAAGAAAGGATAAGAACCATATGATCATTTCAATAGACACAAAAAAAGCATTTGACAAAGTGCAACAGAGATTCATGATAAAAACCTTCAACAAAGTGGGTTTAGAGGGAACATAACCTCAACATAATAAATGCCATTTATGAAAAACCCACAGCAAACATCATCCTTAATGGGGAAAAACTGAGAGCTTTTTTCCCAAGGTCAGGTACAGGACAAGGATGTCTGCTCTCACCACTTTTATTCAACATAGTATTGGAAGTCCTAGCCACAGCAATCAGGCAAGAGGAATAAAAGTCATCTAAATTGGTAAGGAAGAGGTAAAACTTCCCCTATTTGCAGATGATATGATACTATATATAGGAAACCCTGAAGACTCCACCAAAAAAACCCTGGTAAATTGGGTAAGGTCATAGGATACAAAATTGATATACAGAAATCTGTTGCATTTCTATACAAATAATGAAGCATCACAAAGAGAAATTAAGAAAATAATCCCATTTACAGTTGCACCAAAGATAGTAAAATACCTAGGAATAAACGTAACAAAGGAGGTGAAAGAGCTGTACTCTGAAAACTATGAAACACAGATGAAAGAAATTGAAGATGACACAAATGGAAAGATATTCTGTGCTGATGAACTGGAAAGAGAAATAGTGTTAAAATATCTCTACTACCCAAAGCAATCTACACATTTAATGCAATTCCTACCAAAATACTAACAGCATTTTTCACAGAACTAGAACAAACAATCCTAAAATATGTCTGAAACCGCAAAAGACCCC
Organism: Enhydra lutris kenyoni; assembly: GCF_002288905.1. Lineage (NCBI taxonomy): Eukaryota > Metazoa > Chordata > Mammalia > Carnivora > Mustelidae > Enhydra > Enhydra lutris. Next base: position 30,395,861 of record NW_019154108.1, on the reverse strand, counting down.
AAGGAACGAAAGCAATCTTGAAAAAGAAAACCAAAGCTGGAGGCATCACAATTATAGATTTCAAGTTATATTACAAAGCTGTAGTAATTAAAATAGTGTGGTACTGGCACCAAAACAGACACATAGATCAGTGGAACAGAATAGTCCCAGAAATAAACTGATGATGATATGGCGAATTAAACTTTGAAAAAGGAGACAAGAATATCCGTGGGGGGAAAGATGGTCTCTTCAATCAATGGTGTTGGAAAAACTGGACAGCAACATACAAAAGAATAAAACTGGATCAGTTTCTCATACTATATAAAAATAAACTCAGGACGTCTGGGTGGCTCAGTGGGTTAAGCCTCTGCCTTCAGCTCAGGTCATGATCCCAGGGTCTTGGGATCGAGCCCTGCATCGGGCTCTCTGCTCAGCAGGGAGCCTGCTTCCACCTCTCTCTTTGCCTACCTCTCTGCCTACTTGTGATTTCTCTCTCTGTCAAATAAATAAAAATAAAATCTTTTTAAAAAATAAACTCAGCTTCGTTTAAAGACAAATGTGAGACCTAAAACCATAAAAATCCTGGAAGAGAACACAAGCTGTAATCTCTCTGACATTGGCTGTAGCAACATTTTTCTAGATATGTTTCCTGAGGCAAAGGAAGCAAAAGCAAAATAATCTACTGGGACTTCATCAAAATGAAAAACCTCTGCACAGAAAGGAAACAGTCAACAAAACTAAAAGAAAACCTATAGAATGAGAGAAGATATTGCAAATGACATATCTGATAAAGGGTTAGTATCCAAAATACATAAAGAACTTATACAACTCAACACCCCCAAAAAATCCAATTAAAAATGGGCAGAAGACATAAACAGACATTTTTTTTTCCCAAAGAGGACATGCAGATGGCCAACAGACACATGAAAAGATGCTTAACATCACTTACCATCAGGGAAATGCAAATCCACAGGGAGGTACCACCTCACCCCTGTCAGAATGGCTCAAATTAACTACTCAAGAAACACAGATATTGGCAAGGTTGCAGAGAAAGGGAAACCCTTGTGCCCGCTTGGTAGGAATGCAAACTGGCATAGCCATTGTGGAAAACAGTATGGAGAATCTTCAAAAAATTAAAAATAGAACTACCCTAAGATCAGCATTTCCACTAGTGGTTATTTACCCAAAGAATATGAAAATACCAACTGGAAAATGTACACACACCCCGATGTTTATGGCCACATTATCTACAATAGCCAAGATATGGAAGCAGCCCAAGGGTCCATCCTGACAGATGAATGGATAAAGAAGATGTGGTGTATAGATAGAATATCTATAGAATAGATAATTAGATAGAATTATCTATAGAATATTATTTGGCCATAAAAAATGAAATTTTGCCATTTGCAATAACATGGATGGAGCTAGAGATTATAATGCTAAGTGCAATAAGTCAGAGAAATATGATCTTACTCATATGTGGAATTTAAGAAACAGAACAAGCAAGGAAACAGAGAGACAAACCAAGAAAGAGACTCTTCACGCTAGAGAACAAACTGGTGGTTACTAGAGGAGAGGTGAGTTGGCGGGGTGGTGAAACAGGTGAAGGGGATTAAGACTACATTTAGGATGAACACTGAATAATGTGGAAAATTGTCGAATCACTCTATTGTACACCCGAAACCATTAATACATTGTATGTTAAGTATACTGGATTTGAAAAAAAAAAAAAACTAAGAAAGAAAATAAAAATAAATCAGTGACTTTGAGTAAAAGCAGGTTTTATCCACCATAACGTGGGTGGGCCTCATCTAATCAGCTGAAGGCCAGAATAGAACAAAAGACTGACCTCCCCTGAGCAAGAGGGGGTTTGCAGTGGTGGCTTTCAGACCGGTGCTGCAGCATCAGTTTTCCTGTGTCCCCAGGCTGCTGGTCCACCCTGAAGATCTTTGATTAGCCTTTGTAAATGCACCAGCCAATTCTCATGGGAATGCTGACTAAAATGGAGATGAGATGGGGGTGAGGTTAGGGCAAGGCCCGCCTCTGCTGGTCTGGAATATTTTTCTTTTCTAAGCTCTTGGCCAGGTAGGATTAAGCAATTTATTTGATGGAGAGTCCTTAGCAAGTAGAGGTGTGCGTGCTAAGCCTGCTGTATCATGCCTAACAGGGCACCTCATACCGATGGGTGCTTTAGTAAACCATTCTCACTCTCCAGTAGGAAGATGTGAATCTGTGTGGCCTGATGGTAAAAGCACGGGGAAGAGAAATGGAGACACTGAGTGCAGGTTTAAGCCCTCCCCCTTCTGGTGCACCCTTTCTAGAAAAGGAGGTGGGCAGTAGGTCAAGTGTCAGAGACATTTTTTCACAGGCCGCATGATGCCAGGAGCCGAGCCAGGACCAAGGAAGCAGCTGGTATCCACGAGTGTGGAGCCAAAGCCTCTTTCTTCCTAGGGGCTGAGACATGTTGTAGCAAATCCTTAGAGCAGCTTAGGAGCGGTGATCAGGGACGCTGGGACTCACAGCTGCACCAGTGTGACACGTAGAACCAGGACGAGACATTAAACCACGTGCATGTCCCAAGCAGTCAAGTTGTTCCCATCCATCACTCCTCTCCCGTCCCATGGAGCTCCTCACCCTCACAGAGCCTTGGGCTGTGGTTTGTAGGAATTGCTGTGTTTGGGACAAAACATGACGAGGACACAAAAACCTGATTTTGGGGGCACCTGAGGGGCTCAGTCTGTTAAGTGTCCGACTCTTGATCTCTGCTCAGGTCTTGATCTCGGGGATCTTGAGTTCAAGCCCCACACTTGGCTCCAGTGGGGAGCCTGCTTAAAAAAACAAAACATACACTGGACTTACTCTAAATCACAAGTGCATTCTGAGTGTGGCTTGGGGCACGTGTAAATCCCGCCTCCTTGGGGAAGTACTTTTTTGGGTTAGCAATACTTCTTTCACACCAACATTTACTGTGCAACCAAAGCCATTTACAAGATGGTTCTTGTAAAAATCAGCAATACTAAGTACAACAATCTTTATTTTAGAGATGAGCTCATCCAAATAATGTAGGGGGGCTTAAAGGGCCAAAAAGGAAGAAAACATATTGCTGTGGGCCATGAGAATGAAAATAAATGCATTTCAAATTGAATAAGGTTTGATAGGTAAATAAAGAAAGTCACTTTTTTATTTAAAAAAAAAAATGACGTCACAGCAGAACTTTCAGGCGTTGTGCAAGTGGAGTGCCTTCACAGGCTCCCACTGCCTTGGTGGCTTTAAATGCCTGGTTCTGGAAGCTGGAAGTCTGGAGTCAAGGTGACGGTGGGGCGTCAAGGAGGGAAGAGCTCTCCTTCATCTTCCTGGCTGGTGGTGGTCCCCAACAAGCCATGCTGCCCCTTGGTTTGGAGTTGCAACACTGCAATGTCGTGTCCTTTTCTCTTTTAAGGATGCCGTCCCTGGCTTTAGGGTCTGTAATCAGGTATGACCTCATTCTAACTGATGTATCTGGAGACTCTGCTTCCAGATAAGGCCAGGTCTGAGGATAAGACTTTGGGTGGGGGTCATAGTCTAGCTCACAGCAGGGAGAAATCAAGAGAGGAGCTTGGCCCAGGTGGCCTTACTGTCTGTGGGAGTCTGAGCACAGACCCTGCAGCTGGATAGGGTAGTAGGCAGAAATTCTGGGAGTCCCAGCCACGTGCCCTCCTCCACTAGAAAACTGTGGCCTGCTTTCCCCAACGTCCTGTTGATTTCCGGGGTAGGGAAGCCAAATTCATCTGTGGCTTCCTGAGTTTGATGAGCCAAGATGCATGGTCTTTTCTCACTGCCTCCTCTGAGCATTGACTTTTCACTGGGTCTGAAAATCACCAGCCCAATAGCACCTCTCGGGTGGGTGTGGTTGGCGCTGGGTTCACAAGCACTGACCTGTCACCGATGGCCCCTCGGTCACATCCAGACCACTCCCTGGGTCAGGTTGAGAGGCCACAAGCAGCATGCATGCTCCGTTCCACAAGCCACCCAGAGGCCACAGTGCCCGGGGACGAGGGGGCGGCTCGGCGCCCCCAGGGGGCCTACCTCACGGAGCGTGGCTACAGGAGCCCCTCGCGGTGGGATTCTGGGCCCATCCCTGCTCTTGACCTCACCACCTGTTGTGTCTCCATCCAGTGGGCTGTGGCTGCTGTGACCCTTCTGCCTCTCCCTGCTGTAGACCTTGATTCCCTTCTTGGGGCCTCTGTGGCCTTACTTCCTTCTGGAAGCTTCCATGTCCACCTCCTGGTCATTCAGGTCTCTCAGATGACACGAACCCTCCCCGGAGTCCTCCCTGATGCGCCTCAGTTCTGTTTCTTCCTATCACCCCCTCCCCCGTCACCATGATAAATCCTGTGACGACAGGGTCTTGGCTCGCTCACTGCTGTGTTCTGAGGCTAAGAACAGGGCTGGGCATGTTCAGGAAATCAGCACCTCCTTCCTAGCCTGTCGACCTCGGAGAAACAGTACATGGGGTTGGGTGGAGCACAGCTGATTCTGGATCCCAGGACGGGCTCCAGGGGTAGGGGGCGCTGCTCACTCACCGTGCCGGGACTCGAGGGGAGCATGCCTCTCCAGGGTGCTCAGGGCGTGAGCGAATCGAACACTGCAGTGAGATAACGTGACACAGACCCACGGTCCCGAGGGCTCACCCACGTAAGAGCTTTCGGAAGCCAGAGGGCACTGTGGAGTGGAGGCAGGGGAGAGAATGTTCCAGAGAAGAGGCTTCTCCTAATGCTGAGCTCTCAGTGGGGCAGCCCTGGGGACTCATTAGCTCCTGCAGGTTGAGATTTCAGCCGTTTTCTTACTCTTCCAGGGAGGCTTTGCTGCAGTCCAGCATGGTTATTTTTAGCAAATAACTGTTTCAGTCAAGCACGGTAATTTTTAATCGCCTGGTTATCCATGCCATGGGCCTGAAGAAGGAAGGCTCCTTGAGATGCTTCTGGAGTATTTCTGTGTTTCCCCACCTCTTGAGGTGGGTCCTTGCTGCTCCTGCCTGACACTTGGGGCTGATTTGCTGCTGGGAGGGGGTGTCTCTAGCCCGGGGGAGGCCCCTCATGGGGGCTCCGGTGGACAGTGAATCATTGCTCTGTGACCTTGTGGAGGCTGGGGCCGGGGGCCGCTGGACCTCGGCGCCCAGTGTTGGCATAGACAGGGCTCGGTGTTCACAGAAATAGCCTCACACCACGTGCTTCCTCTGCTTGTGACCCCCTTTCTTCCTGACTTGCCTGCAGACTCCCCCGGCCTGCCTCGGCTTCTCCTGAGCCTCCAGCTCGGCACACGTCCAGGTCCTGGCATCTGACCTCCTGTCTCCCTCTTGTCTCCGGCAAATCTCCGATTTCCACCCCAGGCCTTGCTTCTGCCCTGTCTGCCCGGCCCAGCCCAGCGAGGCCCCAGGCAGCCTGGGTCTCCAGAGTCCCTGGTCCTCGGCCGGTGGGAGAACCGCTCTTCTAGCTTTGTCCCTGCTCATCTGTGGCTGCCCTTTCCAGCCTTTGTCTATGCTCATTGGAACCTCTGTCTCAAGTTTGGTGAGAAAACAAGGAGAGGAGATGGCCTACGAGAGAAATTGAAACAGCCAGGGGGGCCCCTGAGTTCGAGTGCAGCCTGTAAACATGACAGTTTTGATGAAATGGGCCAGCTCCTGCAAACTCTCAGAGCTCGAGTTGACCCAAATAGTCCTACATCTATTTCAGAAATTGAAGTTGTATCTTAATAAACCTTCCCATAAAGAGGGGCATCTGGGTGGCTCAGTCGGTTAAGCGTCCAACTCTTGATTTCGGCTCAGGTCATGATCTCATGGTTGTGAGATGGAGCTCGGCGTCAGGCTCCATGCTCAGTGGGGCATGGGCTTGAGACTCTCGCCCCCTCTCTCTCTGCCCCTCTCCCATCTTGTGCACACAGTCTTTCTCTCTAAATAAATCTTTAGAAAATCATAACCTTCCCATAAATAAAATGCTATTTAGGAAAAAACCAGAAATATCTGTATAGCCTTAGGAGTTCTTAGATCCAACACCAGAAGTCTGATCAGTAAAAGAGAAAGAGATACATTGGATAAACTGAGAAGTGGTAAGAAGACATTTGCTCTGAGAAACATGCTACTAAGAATGGACAGACAGTCCACACAGCAGAAGAAAATATTGCCAAATCATATATCTGACAAAGGACTTGCATCCAGAATATATAAAGAGCTCTCAAAAATCATCAATAAGAAAACAGCTTAAAAACAAAAAGATGGGGAAATGATCTGAGCACATGCTTCACCAAAGAAAGCATACAGGGGGTGATTAAGCCCATGAAAAGATGCTCAACATCTCTGATTAGTCATTGGAGAAATGCAAATTAAAACAAAATGGGACACCTTTACACACCCATGGAAATGGTTGAAGTAGAAGGCATCCAAGCTGACACAGGGCTGGCAAGAATGCCAAGCTTCTCACTCATTGCTGGGGGGCGGTGCGCTGAGGTGGTACAGCCTCTTGGGAAAGCAGTTTCTTGGCTCCTTAGGAAGTTAAACACACAGCATGCACAGGGCCATGCCCACCGCACCACCTGTGTCTCCCAGGCTCGGACCTGAGCGCTCAGGAGGTGGGGGCTGGGAGACCATGAATGAGTGCTAAGAAGAGGGTGACCTAACCCTCACCTGTTCTGGAAGCTTTCTTTTTCTTTCCTTTCTTTTCTCTTCTCTTCTTTCTTCCTTTAAGATTCTATGTATTTACTTATAGAGAGAGAGTTGGGTGGGGAGGGGCAGAGGGAGAGGGAGAATCTCTTGCAGACTTTGCACTGAGTTTGGAGCCTGATGCTGGGTTCGATCTCACGACCCTGAGATCAGGACCTGAGCTGAAATCAAGAGTTGGACGCTTAACCGACTGAGCCCCTCCAGGAGCCCCTGGAAGTTTGCTTTCATTCCACAGACACAGTTGCTTATTCTGGATGTCCTTGGGATCCCGCTTCCTTCCCTCCATGTGTCTTGGGAGGCAGAGCCTTGTAAAGCTAACTGCCCGGAGGTCAGCGTCAAGAGAGGTCTTGGTGTGAATCCTGGGGCCAGAGCAGTGATCTTGGGCGAGGACTGTAACTACTTTTGGTTTCAGCTTCTTGGCCTCTAAGACAGGGACAATAATAGTACCTACTTCACTGGGTGGCCAAAGGTTAAACAATCAGAAGCGTGCACTTGAAGCCCAGGGCCCTGGTGTGACGAGCATGTAATAAACAAACAAGTTGTCACGTGAGCGATGCATGGATTCGTGAGTGGTTCCGGGAGGCGGGGATGCTGAAGCCTCTGTCCTCCTTGTGCCCAGTGCCAGCACTGGCCCAGGAAACACTGCCGAGTGCCTGCTGTGTCACGGAGCTCTGGGGCTGAAGTCGTACTCAGAGCTTACTCCTTTCTTCACTCCTTCCTCCAGGCCTGGCCCTGGCTCTCAGACGCACTCAGCAGCTCAGAGTCCCCAGGGTCCCTCCCCATCCTTCACGCACCTTCACTCCAGACTCCCCTCCCAGCCCCTGCACCGGGTTGGGGCGGGATGGGACCTGGACAGTCACAGCTACAGCTCAGGGTCTGACTCATTTCCTCCTGGGCTCCCTGCCTCTTTGGGCTGGTATGTGGAACACCAATGGTTATGGGGTTCTAAAGCCATCTGGGGACTGATTTTAGGTTTCTGGATCAAAATATGGTGAATTGTCTGTGTAATTGGATAAATAAAAGGCTGAAGGGTTGCTGATGCCAACCTCGTGGGAGCAAGGAAGGGCGAACTTCGGGCTCTGCCCTGGTCTCTGATCAGTTTGCACCTGTGTCTGGGTGAATGTGGATGTGCATATCGAGGACATTAGGTTCATTAGGATTTGTGCTTGGGAGATAGATCATATCTCAGCAGACTGGACTGATGGACCAAACCAAAGAGGGAGGAAGAGGGATAAAGAGGGATAAAGTTTGGTTCTTGCTCTTAGGCCTTCAAATCCAACAATGTGCATACAGAACAATGTGAATTATTAAACTGAGTTTAATGAGCCCATGAGAAAGATCTGGGGCTTTTAGGCAGTGCAAGGTCAGAATGAAGCCAGGGCTATGATATAGAAACAAAAAAGCTAATGCTATCAGGCTGCATTAACAGAGACATAGGTTACAGAACAGAGGAGGTGATATGTTTGCTCTCTGTGCTAAGCTGACCTCATCTTGAATGTGGCACTTATTTTTGACAGTCACATTTTAGTATGGACATTTCCAACCCCTAACGCCAGCAGAGGGCAACCAGGATGACGAGACAGCTTAGTGCCAGTTTATAGAAAGGTTGGAGAGAGTTAGCTTAAAGAACAAAGATTTGCCAGGTTCAGGATAGCCGACAACACTTAAGGGCATTCCTTGTGCTACAAGCGATTTGACTTATCCTATATGTCTCCAAAGCAGAGTTATATAACAGAACTTCCTGTGATGATGGAAATATTTTGTGTCTGTACCATTTAGTAGCTACCAAACAGATGTGGTTTTTGAGCAAATAAAATGTGGAAGCTGAATTTTTTAATTGACCTAGCTAAAATTAAAATTTAAATGGCTTAATGTGGCTACCTTCTTGGATGGTAAGGCTATTGAGGGAAAATAAGAGTAGACTAGGAGTTGGCAAGTTTTTTTCTGCAAAGGGCAAGAAAGTAACTATTTTGGGCTTTGTTGAGCATATAGTGTCTGTTGCAACAACTGGACTGTCCCATTGTAGTGGGAAAATGCACAGGGTATAGCAAAGAATGAATGCATCTGTGTTCTAATGAAACTTTATTTATGGCAACTGAAATTTGAATATAACTTTTACATGTCACGAAATATTCTTCTTTTGATTTTTTTCAATGACTTGACAGGCATAAAGACCATTCTTAGCTCCCAGGTTGGACAAAAATGGGTGTTGGGCTGGATTTGGCTTTGTAGTTTGCTGACTCAGGCTTAGGATGTGGGCGGGATCTTCAGGGAGTCCTATGTAAGTGCGAGAAAGGGAGACAGTATTAATTAGAGGGAGCCAGGAACGGCCTGAGCCCCCTCAGTGAGAGGTGTGTTCTTGTCACTAACTGTTCAAGGACAGGGGTAAGGCAGAAATACATCTACTTACTACAGGTTATACTAGAATTTCCCCCGAATTCTGGAGGAGTTTTGAAACCAGGATGACATGTGATTGCTTTAAAATTACACCTGCTTTGTGCTGGGAACTAGGTTGTTTCCTCCACTGAGTACTTACTCTGAGCCCTGTGTTGGTGAGACGAGAGACACCTGTCCTCCATGCCGGTGCTCTCTGGCGAGCTGTGAGTCCAGAATGAAGCAGAGGACCCACATCCAGTGACCCGTCTGTGAAGATGGGACTGCTCAGGGCTGATTGTCCAGCCCGTGGACTGCTGGAGGTCGGGTTCTCTCTGTTGACATCGACCCTGCTTTCTTGCCTTTTTTTTCTCCCTCTGTCCTGCCTTCTGTCCGTCTCACTTCCAGTCAGCATCTCTGCCAAAATAAACACAAATAGAAAATAAACAGCTTCTTCATGCAAGGAGAGAAGTGGAAAGCGCCAGCTTGAAGTTTGAATTTCTTGTGCCTTTATCCACACCTGCACCTGCCGTCACCGTAATGGAGTTTGCTCCATGTCTTTGTAAAGCACGGGAAGCCTGTGAAGCCTTGGGGCCTTCACAACCATTGAGATAAATACCTTTAGCTTGAAACATTGTGTAAGTTTAAGTATGCAATGTATCGATTTGATACAGGAATGTTGTGGAAAGGTTCCCCTTGTAGGATTAGCTGCCCTCTGTCCCCACACATAGTTATCACTTAAGAGCTCCTCTCTTGGTCAGTTTAAGGTTTAGAGTACAGTGTTGTGTGTGTGCGTTACACACACAACAGTGGGTGGATGCGTTAGGTCTGTAGGACTTCCTTGTCTCCTCATGGCAGGTGCGTGCCCTTGAACAGTATCTTGCCCTTTCCCTACTTCGGGGAGTTCGAAGCATATGAAGAAAACCCAGGAGGACCATCAGCCCCAGGTATCCATCACCAGCTTTGACGGCAACCACCTCCTGGCCATTCTTAGGTCACGGGTACCTTCTTCCTGCCTCCTATATCATTTTGAAGCAAATCTACAGGGAGACGTGGTGCACTGATTCACCTTTGCACTAACTTCTTGGTTCTGCGCGTTCCATTTCAGATCATTGCCTTCGATGAGTTAAGGACGGATTTTAAGAGCCCCATAGACCAGTGTAACCCCGTTCACGCGGTAAGTAGCGGGTGTCAGCGGGGTGCAGGATGGTGTCCAGGTGGGTTGCCAGGGCCCATGGAGGAGGGATGTTCTGATGGGGGGAGTGGGTAAAGTGCCTCCACTCCTGACTCAGGGCCGTTGGGGACCCCTCTCATTCCTGAGGTCCACCAGGTCCCAACATTGCATCTTACAAAGTGAAATATTTTGATCCCAGGAAGCCAGGTGCGAAAGGTCTGCTGTGCTCTGACGGTTGAGTCTTCAAGGCCTCGTGCTGGTGTTTCTGGTTATTCATCTTGAATAAGGAAAAAGGCTCCATGTCGGCCAGCCTGCTGGCAGGGTATGGGACCCTTAGCGGCTCTCTGCCCGCTGCGCTTGGCCTGGTCTCTCAGAGGGAGACACACAGAGTGGGTGGATGTACAGAGACCTTGGGCCCATGTCCATATCCGCTGCTCCTCTCGAGAGGCTCTGTGATCCTGAGGTCAGCTTGCCTCCCACTGGGGAATCTGATGCTGTCTGGTCCTTGGCCCCAAGCTCAGCATGCGCTGATCTGACCATTCCATCTGGCTGCTGTCCCCGTGTGCCCTGGAGTGCACAGGGAAAGCAGCCTTGGCAGGAACAGGAGGAGGACCCTACTTCCAATGAATGGGCCAGGGACTGGAGGTCTGCCTGTCCCCAGAGCCCGTGTTCTTACCACCTGCCTCCTCAATGTTGTCTCTTTCAAACATTTGATTTTCTAATGCCTGATTTTATAATCCTTGGGCATCAGATTCTTTAGTTCTGTGAAATAGAGCCAAAGCCTTTCAAAGTTGACGGTGTGAAGCTGAAATTTGTGGCAAGTTGCAAGAATCTCTAAGATGCACTTGAAAACTTCTTAGGCTTCGTGACATGTACTTGGCATTAAAATCCATTTTGTTTCCATCTGCCGGTCTCCCCATCACCCACCTGTGATGACTTGGTAGCACCAGGCCTGAAGGGTAACCCCCTCCCCTGGTCTCATTTCTTCCTGGATGTTTAGTTTTTGGCACCAGTGTCACACACCTGGCCCGTTGGTCCCCACCAGGTGTCCCGAGCTGCTCTAGTCTGAGGGAGCCTGCTTTCCCTCCTCCTAGACAGGCGGGTTCAGAGGAGCTCACCAAATACACCCAGGGCTTTCTTGAATGAGCCCAGGCACACACTAGCACAGACACGCGTCCTCTGCTCCATTCTGTCCTTCCAATTCAGCCCAGGCGATCGGCGAAACCAGAGATGGCTTTGTGGAGCCTCGTCCCTCCGGCCATGGCAAGTTCTGTCGTTCCGACGGAGTGGAGAATATAGGACTGACATGCATGCCTCTGGGGAAGGTCACTGCAGGAACGAAGCCTGCACACAGTAGGCGCTCGGCCTGCACACAGTTCGTGCTCACAGTAGGGAGAATGCACTGTAACACGAAGGCTGGGTCTCAGCTCTTCACTCTTATCATGAAAGCCACACTTCTAACTGGGTAATGACTTAATCAAGAAGCTTGGACCCTGCCAGCCATGGATAGACCGAAGTCTCCCTGGGAAAGGACTCTTCTCCAAGATCTCTAAAAAAATCCGTTAAAACCCTCCATGGAAGAATAGCAGACTTATTTTCTTGGTTCTTACGATTTCATCCCCAGCAGGAAGTTAAGTACTTTGGATGCCTCATTAATTCATGTGCAAGGTCTTTGGGCTCCGTAGAGCCCCTGAATCTGCGTCTCCGTCTCAGGTGGCTTGGAGAAGCTACCACACCAGTTGGTGACCCCGCTTTAGGTGGACTTAGCTTACAAACAGTTGCTCTACACGTGAGCCCCAGGCCCACCGGCTCTCTGGGTCGGAGACCCCCTAGAGCTCCAAATCTTGTGGGGCCGTTGGGGTGGACCTCCTTCCAGGAGTTGAAAGGAAGGAGGAGGGCCTTGTTTTACTCCTAGCTTCTCATTCAGCCCTTCCCCTACCTTTACCAGCGGACCCTTTAGTATCCCTGTCAAGTAAGGGGAGCCACCAGACGACTAGCCTGCGGGGAGTTAGTGCATTCCCTATCCATGCCTGGCCCCTCACACCTTTCCCCTTACTCTCCATGTAGGCGGCCTCAATGCCCAGTGGTGTGTGGGGTTTGCATGTGCACATGCGTGTGGACACACATGGGGTTTGTTGCAGAGGACATGGTCTGTCTTCCTAGCCATGGGGACACTAATTTGTCCTGATGTGGGCTCTTTCCTCAGGGCTTAATAGATGCACAGGAATCACGGTATGATTCAATTAGGGAAGCTCAAGTGGCCCAGCCACCTGTCTTCTTCAGATCCGTGAGCAAGTTCATTAGCATCACGTCCATGGTCACCAAATTGCCTTGTAATGAAGCATTGGCAGACGCCGCAGCTGTGCTCAGAGGGGCTTTGGAAAACAAGAAAGTCACTGCGGGAAAAGGGCAGAGGCATGCCTTGTGTGTGTGACGTGACCATCTCCTCTCGCCTGGCCGAGGGCTCCTGTTCTCAGCCCTGAGCCAGGTTCCGAGGATGGACTTCGATGTCTTGAAACCTCTTAGCCTGGGGGCACTGTTGGTGTCTAATTTAGTGGGATGATTCCTTCCTCTAAATGCCCTCACTTTAGAAAAATAGACTCAATGGCAGAGAACTTCCCTTACCTTAGACTCTAATCTGTGCTCTGGAGAAAGTGGGCGGTCTTCCCAGGAGGGCTGACTCAGCCTCGAGGGCGTCCCGAGGTCTTTGTTGTCTTCTAACTGGCAGTTTGTACCTTTGACCCTCTCCATCCAGTTCTCTCTCCCCTGCTCCCTGTCTCTCATAACCACACATCTGATCTCCTTTTCCGTGAGTTTGCTTTGTTGTTGTTTTGTTTTGTTTTTAGATTCCATGTAGTAGCGAGATCATAGGGTACTTGTTTTTTTCGGGCTTATTTCGCTGACTGAACCCTCAGGGTCCACTTGGCAATGGCAGGATTACCTTCTTTTTATGGCTGAGTAATATTCTTGTGTGCGTACCGTGAGTGTGAGAGTCTACTGTAATGTAGTACGCTATGGTGTGTATTTATGTATACATACACAACATTTTCCTTGCCCATTCGTGCATCCAGGGACGCTCAGGCCATTATAAATGTTGCTGCCACGAACACAGAGGTACAGATACCTTTTCCAGACAGTGACTTCATCTCCTCCAGGGAGACATCTGGAAGTAGAATTGCTGGATGATACAGTAGTTCTGTTTTTTAACTCTCTGAGGAACCTCCCGAATGTTTTCATAGCGGCCACCCCAATTTCCATTCCCAGCAATAGCACATGAGGGTCCCCTGTCTTCCACATCCTCAGCGGCACCTGTTGTCTCTTGTCTTGTGGGTAACAGCCATTCTGACAAGCGTGAAGTGAGCGCTCACTGCGGTTTTGATCTGCATTTCCCTGATTGTCGGTGACCACCACCTTTTCATGTACCTGCGGCTAGCTGTATGTCTTCTTTAGAAAAATACCTGTTCAGATCCTCTGCACATTTTCATTTGGATTATTTGTGTTTTTTGGTTGTTGTTGTTGTTTGTTGGTTTTGCTATTGAGTGCTATGAGCAAAAACTCTGGTTAGGAGCTGCTGGGTGGGAGCCTGCAGGCCTCAGGGGGGTTCTGCCTCCTCTCCCAGGGGGCTGACTGTGGGGGCTGCTCACGTTCCTTCAGCAGAGCATCTAACCTCCCCTCTTCTTCTTTCCTGTGCACCCCGATAGAGGGAACGGCTGAGGAACATCGAGCGCATCTGCTTCCTCCTGAGAAAGGTCAGTGCGGGAGCTCCACGCCTGGGGATGGATGGTCCCATGGGCATGGCTGGTCACCCAGTGGAAGGGGCAAGTGAGGCTCAGTGCCTGCTCCGGCTCTGTCTCCCCAAAAAGGCAAATGGCAGGGGAGGGGGTGGGGGGAGCAAGGGAGCCTTATGTTGGTTGGAAACCTCCAGAGATAAAAGGAGCTCATTAGAAGGGTGGCCATCAATCAAAGTGACAGGCAGTGCTGGATATTTGCAGGTGCCCTCTGGTTGGACTTAGAGGTTCTTTTCTTTCATGTGATGATGGATGACATTTCCAGCTCAGGTTCCCTCGGAGCCTTTGTTCCTGGCTGGCGCTGCGCTCAGGGAAGTTTTAAACTAGATGGTGGGTTTCCTTTGAGGTTTCAGCCTCCCACTCAGCTTTGTATGGACAGTGTCACTGGGAGTGTTTTACAACCGGGACGGGAAGTGTTGTCGAAGGGGGAGCCAAGCATTGGGAGAGTTGTTGTGAATGGATGGGTGGTCAGTCACAGTGGCCCTAAGTGTGTCTGGGAAGCCTGCATGTACATGCACAGTCACGTGTGCACGCACGGTCATGTGTGCACGCATGGTCACATGTGCACGCATGGTCACGTGTGCACGTGCAACTCACACTTGGTTTTTACCACGCCTCTGTGACATAACCAGGGAGGCCCTGCGGCAGAGCGACTGCCGCTCCCCAGTCAGGCCCGTGCCTGCTTTCTGTGGCAAAGTGCGGGGAACAGCTGCTGGCAGGTCGAGGAAGCAGAGCCCATTGCCTGGAACCAAAGGACATCCCCAGTCTCTGTCCAAAGCACATGGGACATGGGGAAGCCACCCGTCAACCCAGAGGCTTAGGTGAATAGGAGAGAAACAACTACTCTGCCAACATTAATGGAGGACAATAACCACGCTCTGTTGAATTTTTTTCTCTACTTCCATAATGGCGCCTTTCATGGGAGGAACGAGCTTAATGAAGCAGTTACTTATTTTCCCAGCTACTTACTTGTCCATTCATGTTTTCCTGGACCCTTGGTGCGGTAGAGTTCCCCAGCTGGTGGGTTGCAGCAGGGAGAGGTGGTCAGATAAGGAAAATACATGTGAAAAATATTAGCAATCCAGAGTAGAGGATGATGTAAGAGAACACATGACATTTGGTTTTAAGGGCAATTCATGAATTTGTCAGTTATTTTCCCCCATCATATCTTGGACACCAGTAACCCCTTTAGCTTCCAGTCTGACCCCTAAGTGTCTGTCACGATTCCTCCCCTCCTTCTGTCCTGAATATGCCTCCCGGATTCTCCTGCAGGGTATAATCCATACCCATCTCATGAGTCTGGCTCATCCTTCAGCACTGACTCTGGCTGAACAGTGTGGCAAGTGGCTGCCTGGGCCAGGCTCCTCCTTATAGCCCAAGGTCAAAGCCGAGGCCATGAAAGAACAGAGGCTGGGCGGGAATTAGCGTTACCATTTGCAAATTTACATACAGTTTGCATAAGTTTCTGTCAACAGTAGATGGAGGCATTTTGTTCCAGGAAACACACTCCAAGTACCTTTTTTGGTTTCTTGTCCTTTTCATGTGGTCCTTCCCTGCCATGCCATGGCCTCTGTCTGGTGAATGCAGATGCTGTTCCTTGTTAGCGGGAAACATCAGGGAGGAGGGCCCATGGTAGACACATGAGGACAGGAAACACTGACTTCAAGTTCTTAGGTATCACAGCTGTTCCCGATTGCGTGTCCTGTGCTGCTTGAGAACAGAGCCTGAAACATGTACATTTACTATATTTTACTACATTTACTACTTACATCAGATTTGTATTTTTAAAATCACATGTAACTCTTTATTGCATTTGCCATCGACCCGGCAGGTCCCTAACTGACAGCTTCTCCTACCCTGTCCGCTCCTGCTGCCCTCCTTGGGGTCTATGCGGTAACTTGACCTGCGTCTGCTCCCTGCCAGCTCTGAGCCCTTCCACGGGAGAGGCGGTGGGGTATGCAGGCTTCTGCTGTGACCGGAGGCTGCCCCTGCCCCTGATTATCCATCCAGCCCTCGGTGCAACTCTAACTCGGGGGCGGTGAGAACAGAGCCCTCCCTGTGCACCTGCTCTGAGATTCAGCCAGAGGATACAGGTGTGTGCGCCTCTGAGCTGCCCCACGCCTCGTGTCACCTGACTCTTGGTGGCTGCCGGGAGTGCCCTGTGACACCCCTGGGTGCATGCCCAGTGCCGAGGCAGGTGAGGTGGCCCACGGCCGGTGGCCTCCCCAGCTGGAGCCCTTGCCGGGGACGTGGGGAGGGCCAGCAGGTCTGGTTAGCCTCGCCACCTTCTGGGAAATATACCTTCCAAGAAATTTCTTGGAACTTGTCCCCCAAACACCCAGAATGTGATGTATCTCCGCGTCTGATGTTGCTAAACCACCTCCTCAGCTTTCTGGGGAGGAAGGAAGGGATTTTCAAAGTGGATCCGTTTTTAGCTCTCTAATTATCAGAAAATGTGTTCTCCGGGTAATTGTCTGAACTGTAGGATTCTCGTGTCAATGTACGTGTGGGATTCATTTTCCGTGGCAAGAGCCACTTCACATGCTGCTCTCCCGCTGGAGCGGGACGCGGGCTCCATGGGTCGTGGTGGAGGACAGCTTGGGAGCCGGACTCATCACAGGCTCCTGGGGGGAGGAGGCTGACCTGCCAGGGGAGGGGGGCAGCTGTGTCTCCAGCTTTAGGAAAGGGTTGGAGGGAAGGAGCTGATATGGAGACCGAGGTTGGCAGGAGTGTGAGAGGCAGCGGGCTTCATGAGCGGGGCTCATCAGAGCCTGGACTTGGTTGTCCCCGGGGGCCCATGAAATGTCACCTTCCTCGGGCCAAGTCAGACAACAGTCTGTGACAGTTTTGTGTTGGCTGAGCCTGCCCGAGGGGGAAGGGACTCAGCGGCAGAATTTGGGATGTCCCTTCTGGCTTTGACACTTAGGTGTATCTCCAACTTGCCCCCCAAACTCCACAAGCGCATCTCCAACCACGCTGTGGGTTTCTGATATTTGTGGTTCTAAAAATCCCTGGAGGGTGGATAATTCTCCCCCACTCCATTGAGCAGTTGCCCTGGGACATGGAGGAGGAGGAGGAGTGGATGGGGCTGGGGGGCTGGGGCGTCGAGTTCCCTGGGGTATAATCAGGCTGGTGGGAGGGGGCGGGTGTGCCAGGTTTTAATCTGGAAAGAACAGGGTGGTTTTAAGGCCACGCGTGTTACCACTAGTGACCACCTGTGCCCCTCCCCCTTCATACTTACCTGAAACACACCTGCGGGGCCGGAGACAGTGGCATGGGGTGAGGTACACCTGAATGCTGTGAATCCCAGGTCCCCTGGGACCACGATGAGGTCCCGCCAGCAGGGTTGGAGGAGGTGGGGAGCGGCTAGGACCTGTTTTCAGCACAGAGCGCATTTGGCGAGTAGGAAGATCACACTGTTGCTCCCAATTCTTCCCCCTCTCCTGTGTCAGTGGGGTCATGTGTGTCTGCACGGGTCCCGTCCCTGAAGCTAGCCCTGCCTGTACCCATGACCTTCCCATGTGATTGCGCAGTTCCCCTCCCCCACACTCATGTTGGGCCGGCCATGTGTGCTGCTGTCTTCAGAGTCCTGGGTGTCCCTGCTGTCTTGAACTTCTGACACCACCAAGGCCAACCCACTGGTGCAAGGAGCCTGAGAGGCAGACCCCAGCGTACCTGGAGCTCAGAGCCACAACCACTGGATCTGGTGACCCCCAGTCGACCTTTAGATGCACGAGCAAGTATGACTGATTATCACTGAATTTAGGAATGATTTGTTATGCAGTATTATTAAGGCAATGGCTCACTGACGCTGTAAGCATGTGCTACTTACATAAGGGGGAGATTCTTTTTTAAAAAAGTGATTGTGTCCTGTGCCTGTAGACATCAGCCGTTTGCTGACTCTACACATTTATAAATGGAAGGCTTCAAACTCTGCCCTCATTTCTTTGACCTCAGAGGAGGCTACTTAATGCATTAATGGACTGGAACCGAGAGAAAGACCCACATCGCTTGGGATCACAATGTTTGTCATGCATTAGCTACTTGGAAGAAGAGTGAAGATGGTCCTTTTTCTCTAATCCCTGCCATAAGGGACTGACTTGATTTCCAGCCTTTTTGGTGGCTGGTGCAGTTCTTCCTGCGGGGTTCTGGAGGGAGTGGTGTATTTTATTTGAGAGACGTAATGCAGTGAAAAGGGGCACGCAAACTCAGTGACCGTAGACATGCCATCCTTGACTCAGAAATCTTCCATATCTGAATTCTCTGTTGGCTGGAGGGTGTCTAAAGCGTGACGGGTCTGAGAGCTGCTTACATTTCCTGAGTGACCACTGTTTGCCTTTAAAAGAATGAACTGGAGCCCCATTTGATAGACGAGAAGCTAGGGCGTGGAGACGTTTACCTCCGGGGTCTCAAGCTTCCCAGGTCGGTGGAGCTGGAATCTGAAGACAGGTCTGATCAGAATCCACATTTTTAATCCCCAAATTGGGGAAATTGTTGGTTTTCTGAAACATGCACCGTGTGGACCTGAGCTCCGGTAACATCGCTCGGCTGTTTCAAGGGAAGATATAAGACCCTGAAGCCACAGAGGGCCGAGGGGGCTCTGTCCTGGGCTGGCTTGTTAAGATGGGGCCCAGTGGAGTCCTTCAAGACTCTTTTCTATTTCCATTTAACTTCTTGTTAGGTTAGTTCACCCCTGAAGGGATTGTTTGAAGAGAAGTAAAAATATCCTGGAACAACACTTGCAACCAGTTCAGAAACTGTGTCTCATGTATAATGTATTTCCAGTCACTTTCTGTGGCAAAGTCCTTATTAGTCAGAGGGGAAGATGGAACATTTTACGTGCTGTGTGAACAGGGGTGCTGTCACGGAGGTGCTGAGCCCAAAGTCGGGTGGCAGGGGGAGCAGGAGCCCTGTCCTCGCTTCCCTCTGCTCCCAAGGCCACGGCAGGACCCGCAGAGGACCCTGCAGCAGCTCTGACTCCTCTGGCCCAAGGCTGGTTGGCCCTGTCTTTTGGAGTTCTTCATTATGATGATAATAGAGGATTAAGCCAGTTTCCATTTCTGGTGGGTCCATGGATCACCCGGTTGGCTCCCCCCATGTTGGTCGGGCTTAAGGGGAAAAGGGGTTGTTCTGCTCCTTCCTGGTCCTCCAGCACGTGCCCAAGCCCTTCTTGTGGTGTCACAGAGAAGCTGGGGGAGACTTGGAAACACTTCAAGATTCGATTTGCATCAGATCTACCGGTGTCCTGTTGGCTGAAGCGAGTCACATGACCAAGGCCAGGTTATTGGTCTGAAAGTGCCTCCGGAGCCTCCCAGGTGTGAGCAGAGGGCAGTGAGGGCCTCAGAAGAAAGGCAGGCCGCTCCGGTTGGCAGGTGGCCAGTTTCACAAGTGAGGGGATGGACAGGTGGGGCTTGTCTTGGGAAGCCACAAGATGAGTAGATCTCTGCATCCACCCACCGAGTTTTAGAAGTTTGTAAAGAGCCTTAATGGGGCTTAGTCCCATGGACAGTTCACATAGTCCCAGCACCACATCTGTCTGAAGGCTATCCCGGGGGTGGGGGAGCTCCTGGGAGCAGGGAAAACAGCAGGACCCACATTCCAAAGACAGGGGAAGGGTTAGTGAGACCTAATCACCAGGGTCCACCTCACAGGTCAACCGTTGATCATGTCCTCTCAGTGACCTTCCCTAACGCAGGGCAGTAGTGGGAGGGACTACAGACTTACAGGCAACGGTGTGGATATAGTGAGGCTGTTCATTGGCACCATAATGGCACTATAATTCAATCTACCACATATCTGTATGAAGGGGATTAAGATTCAGGGGTCTGGACAAGGAGACATCACCTGACTCCTGTTAGAAGAGTTTGCATCAAAAAGACACAGGATAACAAGTGTTGGCGAGGATATATGGGAAAGGGATCCCTCGTGCCCATCGTGGGAATGCAAACTGGTGCAGCCGCTCTGGAAAACAGTATGGTGGAATCTCAAAAGTTAAAAATAGAAATGCCCTATAGTCCAGCAATTCTAATTCAGGTTATCTATCCAAAGGAAGTGAAAACACTAAGTCAGGGAGACATGTGCACCCCTGTGTTCGTCATGGCATTATTTACAGTAGCCAAGTTGCAGAGACAACCCAAGCGTCCATCAATGGATGGATGGATAAAAAAGTTGTGGTGTGTAGACACCAATGTCTCGTTCATTCTCAGGACCCCGGATTTTAGCACAATGTGGGACCTGAGGCTGATGTTTGGTATATGACCAGGGGATGAAATTCTAAACCTGGAATTGACCTTCGAGTTCATCTGGCCAGACCCCTCATTTTCAGATGGGGAAACTGAGACCCGAGGGCTTAGTGGTGAGATGACATCAGTGCTATATGTCTGGGCCGCTTAACTGGCATGGCCACGGCCCTTCTCTGAGAGTCTGAGGCCACCAAGGCTGGACCGAAGGGGACCCAGCTGTGAGCTCTCTGGGGCAGGGACCACATCACTAATGCCTCTGTGGGGCCGAGCTCAGGGCACCGGGATGGGTAAATCCCTACCTTGTGCCAGTGGCTGTTCCGCTGTGAATAGCATTTCCTCCGCATGAGTTCTGTCTTTCCCCCCAGGCTATAATCCCTCACCCACTTGACATCTGTTAGGCCTGGGAATGAGGCTGCCATGTTTATAGTCTGCAATTCCTGTCAAGAGTTGTGGAAAAGATTCTTGGTTATTTCAAAACTAGCCTTTCCCTTTCTCTGGTGCAAAGTGAGTGGTCTGTTCATGTAGATGCAGGAGACACGGGCAGTCTGACCGTCTGCAGGGGACTCGCATCTCTGCCTGTTCTTCTTGTCATGACAACTGTACAGAGGTCTTAGCTCACTTCCCCCAAAGAGGTGACCTCATCTGTGCCATGGGTCTTAAAGGACTTCTCCGTGGTTCTGTTTGCAAGCAGCCCTGGAAGCCAGCCATGTGCAGAAATCGGCAGTAGATCCGTGACATGGACTTGGATCCTGCATGTTTCTAGGCTAGGGCTGTGAACGTGTTCCTGAGCTAGTGAGTGAGCCTAGTTAGCCACCCAGCACCCTCCCAACACTGCAGCACGGCTTTGCTGTTCTCCAGGGTGCATGCTACACCCAGGACTTCCACTTACTGCCCACGGAGGACACTTACCACTGGCAGGAAAGTTTTGCGATCTGTCTTGTGCAAAATCGTGTGCGAGCATTGTGTCAGGAAGCGGTAAACAATGCACTGCTTTATTGTGTCTATTATTAGTGGGAATGGTGGTTCCTGACCACTTTATGCGTCAAAATCCCCCATAAAGATCTTTTGTTTTTTAAAAGATTTAAAAAATTTATTTGAAAGAGAGAGAGAGCATAAGCAGGGGGAGGGTCAGAGGAGAAGTGGATTCCCACTGAGTAGGGAGCTCGACGTGGGGCTTGATACCAGGACCCTGGGATCATGACCTGAGCTGAAGGCAGACACTTAACCGACTGAGTCCCCCAGGTGCACCCCTTGTCCCCGGTGGAGGTCTTCTAAGATGCTCTGCTAGAAACCACTTCCAGAAGTTATGCTGTAGGAGGTCTTGGGAGGGTTTTTTTTTTTCTTTTCTTTTCTGCTACAGAAAGCTTTATTGTTTCCATGTGGTCTAGGGCTTGGGTGAGGGCCCTGGGGATGGGTTAAAAAGCTGCCTCATGGCTACAGGGAGAGGCTCAGGCACAAGCTCAACATGGGGGTCCACTGGGGGGCCCCAAGGGCTATGGGGCTCCAGAGGCACCTCATCGTGCCTGAGGGTAAGCCTTTCAAAGAGATGCTTGCCCAGTCTAGCCTGGGGGCCGCCCGGCTTCTGGATGAGATCATCTGCTCATCTGGGAAGTCACAGAGATGGGGGTCCGTGTAAGCAGAACCCAGGCATGTTGACCCCACAAGGGTCCCGTGCAGACTCTTCTCTAGAACCCAGGTGGCTTCCGCAGTGTCCAGGGTCTGACCCCATGGCTACACTGGTTCTCCTTTCAGGGACGCTCAGTGTCCACTTCTCCTCACTCTTCTCCTCAGCCAGTTCGCGGGAGAAGTGGCCCACACCCTCCAGAGCCACGTCCTTCCGGTGCAAATAGAAGCCTGGAGAGAGGTGGGTGTGGGAGTGAGAGGCCCACGGGTGGACCAAGAGGTCGACAGTGGCGTCCGTGTCCATGGGATGACTCTGACGCATCTGGGAGCTCATGGCTGATGGGTCGCAAGAAACTCAAAATAAGGCGTTAGCTGGTTGCAGAGGCACAGGATTGAAGCAGGAGACAGATCTGCGGGACCGTTGGATGTGCTGCCTGGGAGTATTCTGCTCTGTTATTGGATAATGCCCCATATGGGCGTCTGTGGGCAGCCACGCTGGAGGGACATAGTGAGATGTTTCTGGTGATTTGAGTGGTTGGCAGATGTCCTGGGGATTCTCAAGCAGCTCCCAGGGTCTGGAGAACTGTGTCTGCTGCAGAAGAGGGGAAGGAGAGATGAGCTTCGAGCCAGGGAGGGTGGCCATCGGCAGGCAGCCCTGGACCTGAGGAGCAGCCCCGGCTCACTGTGTCCTTGGCCCTGCGTGGAGGGAACGTCTTCGAGGCCCCACGTGTGGAAGACTGGTTCCACTCCACTGAGGAAGGCCAGCGACCCTTGTGGAGGTGGAGGGAGAGCCCGGAAACCGGCAGTGACCTTAAGGTGCCTCAATGAGAGTGGTCCCCAAACTTGGCAGGGCTTCACATCACCATGGGGAGGTTGTTGAAAGTATGGATTCCTGAATGCCCACAAACATGTGGTCAGACATTATTCTAGATGTATCTGTGAGGGTGTTTGCAGATGAGATTAATATTTACATTGGTGAACTTTGAATAAAAAAGATTGGTCTCCTCAATGAGCGTGAGCCTCGTGTAATCAGTTGAAGGCCTCAAAGAAAAAAAAACTGACCTCTCCAAGCAAGAGGGAATTCCGCAGACTTCAACTGCAACATGGGGCCTCCCTGGATCTCTGGCCTGTGGGCCCACCCTGCAGAACTGGGACTTCCCCAGCCGTTACACAAACAAGTCGCTGCAAATCTCTCTGTTTATGTACATGTAGATGTATGCATCCAACAAAGCCATGTTGTGCAGAGGGTGTGGGCAGCTGACTAGGCTAATACACACACAGGCACTGTGCTCACAAGTGCACACACATGCACAGTCAAAGTCATATAAACCTGCACACACCACGCACACTCACAGTCACATACATATGCCCCATCCTGGGAAGTGCAGGCTCAGCGGGTTTGTGCAGGGACCCTGAGACGGCCACAAGTGGCATCTCCTGTGAAATAGGTAGTGTGATGGTCACCAGCAGGTGGTAAGGTCACCCAGCTCCTGGATCTGGCTCCAGAGCCCACGCCCATGCCCTTTCTCCCTTGCTGCTCCCGTCTGTGGGAGCTGGTAACTTTCTATGCCTTCCCTAGTTTCTTACCGCACACAAGGGACCCATCTCTGCAGGCCACCGACCAAGAGTGACAAGCACCTGGTTTCCCTTCTGGTCTCCACAGTCGTGTGGACCAGAAAAGGAAGCCGACGCCCTCCCTGTGGCTGTTGGCAAGGCCTGTCTCACAGTCTGAGGCTCTAGGTGGAGTTACGGAGCCAGTGGTTTTGCCGTGAGAAGTCGCCCATTCACTGGCTGCTTTTTGTAACCCCACTCTCCTCTCCTGAATGTAAAAAGGAATTCCCAGTGCTGCGGTTGTGGGAGGCAGGAGCGCGTAATGAGTGTGGGAGCCACTGGCAGTGAAGGACACAGGGCGCTCACTGCCGGGGACGCTCCCCCGGCCCAGAACGGGGTGTGGTGGGAGGAGACTCTGTCCCAAGGGTTCGTCTGGGGACCCAAACTCCCACTGCCTGTCCATGCAGTCTGCAGGGGTGTCACACCACGGTGTCCCTTCAAGCCCCGGGGGCAGGGAGGAGAGGGGATAGGGCCAGATCTTCCACTTAACTCATTGGCCAGATCTTAGGCAAGTAGACACAGCTGGTCTTATTTTGGGGGGGATCAGCCAAAGAGCAGGGATTTTGTTCCAGGGAAAAGGAGAGATCTCGACTCGAATCGGTCAAGCAGACCACCAGCTCAGAGCTCATGGCCGCGGTTATGCACTGCATGAGGTGGGGAGAGGGGCCCTGCCAGGCAGAGGTGGGGGTGGGGTGGGGAGAGACGGGGTCCTGGAGGTTGGGGTGCTGGTGCTAACCTGGAGAAGCCTGTGCATCGTGGGGCTGGAGAGGGGGGCCAAGGCCTCCTGGATGTTGGCTTGGCAGGTTCCAGCGGGCACTGAGCTGACTGGATTCATTCATTTGACTGGAAACCATTTAGCAGCTGCTGTACCCATGGCCTGGTGTCATGTGCTGAGGGGGATGGATGTGTGTGTGTGTGTGTGTGTGTGTGTGTGTGTGTGTGAGAGAGAGAGAGAGAGAGAGAGAGAGAGAGACTGAGAGAGAGAGAACTGTGGAGATACGCTCAGTCCAGCTAAAAGGGGTCTTGCTTTTTTCCTGACTTCCTGCCTCAGAGTCTCCCAAAGCCCCAACCACATGGGACCTTATGTTATAGTTGTGTGTACACACGTCTTACATAATTGTATTTTTGAAGGATGGGATCATGCCCTCCTAATTTGTGTCCCTACCACATTGTCAAGTGCGGTGTCTGCTTTACGTTAATTAGCTAAATGGATCAGGGCACTGGAGCCTGGCGGCCACATAATGGCTTATAGCGGAATTCTGTCTGCTGAGTGTGGAATTAAGGCTGGGACGGGACCAGAGAGGCCGGTGGCAGGTGTGACGTGCTTTGCTTGTGGAGCGTCCCTCGATGCCCGGTGCGTGAGCATGGTAGCAGATGGGGTCTGAGCGCCAGTTCTCAACCTGCCTGCCCATTGGGACCCCCTGGGTCCTCACCCCCAGAGAGTCCGTCCCGTGGGTGTGGGACATGGCCTGAGCATCGGGATTTGGGGAGCCCCTGGGGCGAGGCTGCTGATCTCGGAGTTGGAAGATAAGCCCAGCTCTGGCGAAGTGGCGTGGGGGGGGGTGGCACGCCCTGGCACGTCCCTCAGGGTGTGAGTGAGAGCGCCGCGGTTCCCTAAATGTGGCAGAGTAAGGGCAGGAATGTGCTGTGGGCAGCGGGGGTGGGGGCCACGGGACCTGAGGAGGGCTTGCCTGCTGCCTGCTTCCGAGGAGAGGGTCACCCTGGGGGGAGGGCTCCACACAGAGTCTGCACACAGCCTGTTTTTCTCAGTGCAGCTTTACTTCCAGAAGCCCCATTTCCCACAATGTGATGAGTAGTAAAACCTCCTGTTTTCAACAACCGCCCCCCACAGCCTGCCCCGCAACACCCAAAGGCTTACCCTCCCAGACAGCCTTTCTTGCCCTTTGCCCAGTTGCTGAAAAAGCAAGAAACATTTCTGGGTCATGTTTCTAGGTCCCAGAATGTGCCAATATTCCCCAAATCTCATGGTCCCTTGTTCCCTGTGGCACGCCTGGGCTCTGCCCATCTGTACAGTGAGATCCCAGCCCTGACCTGCATTGACACAGAGACCCCCAGGACTCAGATGAGCCTTGCTGGGGGCTCCCAGCAGGTGCGGAACCGAGTCCCATGCTCCCGACGTGTCTGCCCCCGCCCCCCGGGTTACCCGCGCTGCCGTGCTGGCTGCATTCACCACGTATGTGGGATTTGTGATTCTTTAAGCAATTCGGGGCCTTGGTCCTCCTCCAGCACAGAGTTTCACTGGCTCTGATCCCTAAGCCGTGTCCATGGCACACAGACAATTACAAAACACGTGGAGCTTTGTTTCATACAGATAAGCCGGCGGTAGACAGGGAAATGCACTGGCTACCTGGACGGGCTCTACAAACACAGAATGCCATCACCACAGGGGGCACAAGAACCATCCCGTTCCCTTTCTGTGTCTGCCAGATGGTGCAAGTGTTGCTGGGATCGTGGAGGACAACGGTTGCTGGTCAGAGAGCAGGGAGGTGGGCGGGGAGCCCACAGCGAGAACAGCTCTGTTACTGTGGTCTTTGCTCGGGGACCTCACCATGGCAAGTGCGCTCCAGGCATCCACATCAAGTGGTGTCAGGACCGCTGGTGTCCCGGCGGGAAGCAAAGAAAGGAGCCACTTAGCCGGGCTTCTGCCCGCAGATTATGCCAACAGGACGGGCCACTGACAGTTCGAGGGCCGTTGTCTCCCTCCCTGGGTGAGCTGGACGTTCATCCCGGCCACCATGCTATCAGATGCTTTCTCCATGCTGGGAACACCAACTACACCGATGTCTGGTTGTTTCCTGTTAATTCATAAAGCATCTTGTGAGCCAAGCGTCAGGACTTGAAGAGGAAGGCAGTGAGGGCAGGAAGGGGAAAGTCAGAGGCACATGCTGGTTGTCCCCAGTAGACAGCACGGTGGGCGCGGTGGTCTGGGCGCCTGGCTCCCCGCTCAGCGCTCTCCCTGCGAGCAGCAGGCCACCAGGACCGCTTGGCGGGTGGCCTTGTAGTTCCTCCGTGGCCCCCACCCATGGTGGTGTGTGTGGAGTCACCCGGCTTGACTCCCAGGCTCCCATCCTTCCGGAAGTCCTCGTGTTTCCATGTCCATGCTTCACAGGACAGTCCCCTGCCTTTGTGGCCCTCAGAGGCGCCAGGTTGCCACCCCAGGGCACCCAACATTTGTCCCTGCGCCCATGGGTCCCGCACGCATGCCCCTCTCAGCGGGTCCCCGGCCTCCAAGTCAAGTGCAGGCTGAGAGCTTCAGACCAAAGGCATCTTCGCAATTTCGAGAGACTGTTGGGGGCAGGTTGGCTGACGAGATTTGTCAGAAGGTGCGGTGCCCTCTACCTGTGTTAGTCGTGAGGCCTGGCACATCTGGGCAGTTTAGACGCCAGAAATTCATTTCTTCGCAGTCGTGGAGGCTGGGAGTCCAAGATCAAGTGTAGGCCGGCCGGTTCCTTCAGAGGCTGACCCTCGGCTTGCCAACAGCCACCTCCCTGCGTCCTCACATGGTCGTCCCTCTATGTGTCTGTGTGTCCTCACGCATCCCCTGACAAAGACGCAGGTCATATTGGATCAGAACCCAGCCTAATGACCTCATTTACCTTAATGACCACCTTAAATACCCTCTCTCCCAATGCAGTCACGTTCTGAGGTACTGGGGCCTAGGACTTCAATGTGCAGATTGTGGGGGAAGGGTCCATGCATCAGAGAAGGGTTTTTATGAAGATGACATCCCTGTGGTGAGGAGAGAGCGTTGGCCTTTCCTTGAATTTCTCCTCAGTGAGTAACAGGTGTAATCCAGTGAAAGCACGGACAAGACATTGCTCGTTTCCATGGGATTTATTGCATGTTCATTAGAATGAAAAGCAAAATTGAGCTGAGCAAAGCCTGTGAAGATGGCCCCCCTCATTCTCAAGGGGAGAGGGGCCAAACGAAAGGGACGGTGAGCTCCCTGCCTGGGAGCAGCGCCCAGAGCCAGCCGCCCGAGCCCAGA
Organism: Enhydra lutris kenyoni; assembly: GCF_002288905.1. Classification (NCBI taxonomy): domain Eukaryota; kingdom Metazoa; phylum Chordata; class Mammalia; order Carnivora; family Mustelidae; genus Enhydra; species Enhydra lutris. The sequence continues at coordinate 30,368,368 of NW_019154108.1, read as the reverse complement.
CAGTGAGTCAGATGCCCACGGGACGAGTCCCAGGTTCCCCGTCGTTCTAATCAGCTCAGTGCCTGTCTCCCCAGTGGGCCCGGGGCAGCGCCAAACCCAGGTTCATGATGTGTACTCTCACACGAAGGGCTGCTTGTTGATGTAATTATGATAACTATTTTTGTTTACAGGACATGCTTTCCAAGGGGATCGCTGGCACTTCTCTGTCCAGAAATTGTCACTTGGTAGCTGGACAGTGCGACCCATCCTGGGGCTGGCAGAAATCATAAGGAGCATGGCCCACCCCATGGCGCTGTGCTGGCCGCTTGGGAAGGTCATGACACGCACGGCTCTGGGCAGCACAGGACGAGGAGAGGGGCCTGGGTCCTGTCTCTCTGCTGGGGGGGTCGTGCCTCCCTAGACGTGGAAGCCTGTTCCCTAGAGGCTGAAAGAATGTTTTCTCCATGACGATGATGTTTATTAAGTTATTGTGGGTGGTAGAAAATCTGCCAGCTGCTGTGAGAAGAGCTTGATGCTGTGTCCCCGGGTCCCCCCTCACCGACGGGATCATGAGGACACATGGCTGGGACCCTAAGCCCAGACTCCACTCTGGGCAGCCTTATTAGCCCAGAGCTCACTCTTTGGTTTTCCTTTGAATTGTGGTTCCTTTTAATTGTGAAAGTAGTCTGTCCTCATTTTTACTAGAAATGGGGCTGATGCTAAGTTAATACAAAGGAAATACTAACAAACCCCCAACTCTTCTCCCTCCCTAAAACTCTAACTTAACTGATGGCACCAGCTGAGGCCTCCATCCCTGTGCTCACATTACCTTGCACGTTTGAACACGACAGGTGCACGTGCGTGTCCACACACACACACACACACACACACACACACACACACACGTGGTCTCTCTCTGAGCTGACTTATTCGTTTCTTTTTCCCAATAATGGAAAAATTGGTCTCTTGCACTTGTTTCCCTGCCCACATATGGTGACATTAGGGACTCTCCTGTAGGTCACTACTACAGAGCTAACTCTCTTCAAAATCAAAATGGATTTGCCTAAGAACCTGTCCTCATATGCCATCCCACAGACCGTCTGTCCAGTCCACGGATTCATGGACATTCTGTTTTTAGCCTTGTTTATTTGGCCCCTGCCAGTAAACACCCCACAGTGAACACCTTTGTGACTTTATATCCCAGGAGTAAAATTGTCAGGCTGAAGAGTATATGAATTTGTACTTAAAAAAAATTGCCGGATTATTTTCCCAAAAGGTGGAAGCCGTGTGCCGCGCCCCCAGCTGTGTGCGGGGGTGACTGTTGCCCTGTGTCGAGGTCTCTGTGGCCAGATGCTCCCGGGGAGCCCACAGGCTGACTTTCTGTCTGCAGGCCTTCTGGGTGATCAGAGTTTCCCAGTCCCATCAGCACATTCGAATCTCCCGGGGAGCTTCTAAAATCTGGGTACGGGGACCAGCCTGCACAAAGTTTCACTTAACTGGTCCAGGGGACATGGGCAGTGGTGTTTTCAAAAGCCCCCTCCCCCGCCATGATTCTGATGGGTGCCAAGGAGGAGCACTTCTGGGAGACCCTGCAGACACTAGATCCCACACTCCCTTCCCCCGCTCCCTTCCCCCACCTCAGCTCCTCTCAGGCACAGGCTGTGGGGACTCTGCTGGAAGCTCCAGGCAGTTTCCTTCTGCCAGCCGCAGCTTACTCCCTGTCCTGGTCCTGCAGAAGCACACTGCTGGTCGGAGCTGCCTCTAGGCTTTGCACAAAGTCCCCTGCTGGCTTCCAGTGTCTTCAGGATACTGCAGGACTTGCACTGACCTCCAGAGAACCTCTCCCAGGCTGGTTCAGAGCTCTTTCGGGGGGAGAAGAGGGTGTGCGCACACCCCTATTTCACGACCAGAAACATGTGGGAGTTCCAGGGCTGTCCTCCTCCTGCACAGGGGATGTCACTCACGTCCTGCAGCACACAGACCGTCTGTTCTCCTGCCCGGCGCCCCCACCACGTCCCTGCGGCACGCGCTGATGTCATGCACGTGGCTGCGGTGGGAGGCACAGCCTCCATGGAAGGCACACCCCTGGGCAGGTGTACTGGCCACATACAGGGGCCAGTGTGCTAGACCCTGGTCTCTTCCAGGGCACGATGGGTACCCTGCTGTTGACGGCCATCCATCGTGAGCCCCAAGTTAGAGCATTTGGAACCCATCAGGGGCTGATGTAGGAAGCCAGCAGACCCACAGGGACTCAGACATTTTGAGTGCGGCAGGTGTGCACGCATGTGCACCTGTGCGTGTGTGTGCACACGCTCACGTGTGTTGGGGCAGAGGAGATACGAAGGTCCTTGCCTCATTCCACCTCAACAGTGCGGTGTGCTGCGTGTAGACCCCGCCATGGCTGGCGGGAGAGCTGACGGGGTCCTGCGGAACCATGGGGGAGTTCACATGTGTAAAAATACTAGGGATGTTTATGCTTCATGAAAAAAGATGAGCTTCTATCTTTCAAGATACAAATGGCGTCAGAACCTCGATTCTTAGCTCAAGAGCTGGTTTAGGGATCCCCCAATGAGGCTGCCAGCCTGGGGAAGACCCCCGAGGAACCAGGGAATTGGGAGCCGGGCGTCGTCCTCGCCTGGCCCACATAATTATCAGCTGTGATACCTAACGCCCGCAGAGTGCTCTTTAGGACCCCGGTTTTCAGACTTGGCTGGACACTGGAATCGCTGGGGGAATTTTAGGAACTCTTGTCTGTCCCAGAGATTCTGACTTAATTGGTTCGGAATAAATAAATCCCGGGCATCAGGAGTTTTAACGCTTCCCCGGGGTGACCGTAATGTGCAGCCCAGTGTGAAACCCTTTGATAAACAGGCTTCATCATTCAGGTTCAGTGATGTATTTTGGCTGCGTTGGTGGCCTGGCCGCTGGGGCTCAGCGGAGCTGGTGCCTGATCCACATTGCCCGCCCAACTGCGCCCCCCCCAGGTCCCCGCCCCTAGCGCAGGGCTGCGAAGGGTGCACGGGGACCCAGTCATTCGCTCCCAGAATCTCCTGACACTCCCAGCCAGGAGGGGTGGGGTTTCAGAGGTCAGCCCCCGCCTGCACGCAGGAGTCCCCTGTTGGCGGTTTCGTGAACTCTGAGGCTGGGTCCCGCCCTCTGAGTCTCCAGGGCGGTGCTGAGGTTTGGATGGGCACTTTCAACTTCTCCGGCAGGAGGTTGTCAGGTGTAAGGGCATGAAGAAAGAGCCGTGTGACGCGTGCCCACAGACTTCACCAAGACCACGTGGGCTTCGTCTGCCCTTCCTTGCCCCGTGTGCAGAGCACGGGGGCGTTTGCCCGGACCATTTGGTTGCACACCTTATAGCTCTTCCCCCCAAATGCATTCCACAGCATAACTGCAACCCCTGGCCGCGCCCACGGACACCGATGATGACATCTGATTATAGTTCATGGTTGTTTCCACTCCTCCCCATAAAGGACTTTATTATAGTTTTTTTTTTTTTTTTTTCCAAAAATTCAGGATCCTGTCAAGTATCCCACATTCCATTTGGTTGTCATGTTTCCCAGCATCTCTTTTAGTCTAGGATAGTCTTTGTACTTTGTTTCAGGACAATGATCTTTCTGGAGAATCCTGAGTGGGGGTGGTTTTTCAGGGTCCCCATGGTGTGTGAAAAGCAGGGGTGGGGCTGGGAGGCTGGCGTTAGGGAACTTCGTGTCCTGTTTCCCATGTAAAACATTTATGTGTTGGCCAGGCCGTGCCTTCCTGCTTACAGCTGGTGCTGGCCTCCGGCAGCCCCATGGCCTGTGCCACCCCATCGCGTGCCCTGACTCTCTGTGCTCCCCTAAGTGTCCCAGCTCTCCTGTGGTTTCCTAGCAGTGACCCTGTGTGCTTGTGGGTAAGTGGGGTGCTGGCGTTGGGCTCCCTGTCTCTAGTCCTCTCTCAGGGGCCCTCGCTGCCACACTGGCTGGCCGCCCCTTCCGTGGGCTCCCTCCGCTCTGTCTCCTTCCTGCTCATTCCAGAGTGTGTCTGGACTAGCTATCTCTTTCCTGAGTATCTTCTGGCTCTTTCTTCAAACACATCTTGTCTTCCTTGTCCTAAAAATGTCATTGGCCTTGGTAACCCTTTGTGCTACCTGCCCCCGTGGTTCTTTGTTCATATGTTGCCAGATTCTGGAAAGAGCCACAAACAGCCTGGCCTGCACTTCCTCCTACTCATCTGAGAATCGCTTGCAGGTGACAGGTGCTCTTTTCATTCCACAGAAACTGATATCTTGAAGGTCACCAGTGATGTCTTGACGATGAACTCCAATAGCCTGATGCATTCATTCTCACCCCCCGCCTCTCCATAGCATGACGCTGCTGGTCATGTCCTCCTTTCTGGCCACCCGGCAAAAGAGCACTCCAGGTTCCCTCTGTCCCACGCACATGCACCTCTGTCCGCCTTAACGCCCCCAGCCCCACGCCAAAGACACCGGTGTCCATTTGGGTTCTGCCCTTGGCCCCGTTTTCTTCCTGTTCTGTACTAGTGTTGCAGTCAGCAACCTGTGGATCCTATATGGACTGCACATTTGTCTTCTTCAACCCACTTAATATTTTAAGCATCTGAAATATTCACACAAAAATCCAGGTTTTTCAGCTTGCTTTTGGGAAAAGGTCACAAGATCCATCAATACTAGAACCGTTTTTTTTAAGGTAGCCCTCTGCTGGGGTTGAGCGACAGATGACCCTTCTGATGGGAGGCACGTTCCTCAGACCCCCTGCACCCTCTCCTCCCCAGTCACTGTGCACCTTGTGCCTCTGAGCGTAAGGTTCTGTGTCCTCGGGGCTCACCTCCCCCAGATCTGGGGCTTCTGTCCTCAGTCAGCTTGCAGTGGCCCCCAGACTGTACCTTTTCCTGCTCTCTCCCTCTGGAATTCTGGGCTAGCATTCTTGACCATCTGCTGAGCTCCTGTACCTAGTTCTATGTCTTGCATTGGGGTTAGAAGTGCTGAAGAACCACACTTCTCCACCTCTGTGGGTTTGTCCCAGTCAAGAACAGACACAAAAGTCTAGATGAGGATTAAAATACGTTGTCATGCTGCCAGCTGCATGGACGGCCATGGTCCATGTATGAGAGAGACAGACACACACAGAAAGTGCCCTACAGGGGCAGGCTCCAAGCTTGTGCTGGGGCGGAGGCAGCTCTAGGTCCTGACCTCAGGCACCTGCCACATGCTTGCAGGCATGGACAGAGAATGTGTGGCATTTGGGGACAGGAGCAAGAGAAGCCAGGCCACGGGCTTCCTCTCTAGTGCTTCCCCAAGGTGTGGAAATTGCTGGTGGGAACTCCCATTGTATAGGGTGAAGCAGGAAGGCAGAGAGGTTGAAGGGTTCTGAGTTCACCCTTCACTCAGCCATAAACATGCCGGCTTGACCCGTGTTGGTTACTGGAGACACTGTCTTCCGTGTCACTCAGATATAATACCACACTTGTCCTCTGTGGGTTCTATTGCCCATGTGCTTCATGAATGGCAACCCTCCTCCACCAAGTCCCTTCCTTAAGAGCTCAGACTGTCTTCTTTTGCCTGGACTCTTGCAGTAGCTTACTAGCTGGGATTCCCCCCCCCCCACCCCAACCCCGGCCTTTGGTCTGTTTTCCAGCCTTCCTTCCAGATTCAGCCTGTGCTAATGATCTGGCCAAACTTGGTCAGGTACTCCTGCCTTGTCCCAGAGCCTGCTCTGGGTCCCAATGTTGGAACACAAATGACCAAGACATAGCATGTTTCTCAGGCTATCTGTGATTTCTCCTCACCTTATGGAAGTCTACTTCCTTTCAAACACTTTTCTGTTCACCCAGCAAATATTGAGTCCCCACTGCGTGCCAGGGATTGTGCCAAATCCTGTGAACAGAGATGTTTGAGACTGCCCTGTGATTTCCTTTCTATTTTTAAAAAAGTTTTATTTATTTATTAGAGAGCATGAGCAGGGAAAGCGGCAGAGGGAGAGGGAGAAGCAGACTCCCCGCTGAAAAGGGAGCCCGTGAGCTGAAGGCAGACGCTTCACGGACTGAGCCACCCAGGCATCCCAGTGGTTTCCTTTCTTTGTGTCTTTTCTTACACTATTTTACCTCCTGGAGTGTTCTCCGATGGCTAAAATATTATCTTTTAGTTCCACCTCTGATGTCTCTTCCACGAAGCTTTCTCTAACCCACTAAACAAGAAATACCCTCTGCCTTCTCCGTCCTACGGCGTACATCGCAGTCGTTCTGCAGAGTTAAGCCCAGTCCGCGTGTTCGACGCCCCTCACAGGCTGCATCTTCTCTGGCCCCGCGGGCCCCGTGGCGCGTGTGCAGTTCTAGCACACGGGGGATGCTCTGCCACTGAGTCATTACAACACTGCGTTTTCTTCAAAGGAGGAAATGGAACAAAGCTAGAGGGAAAGTGTTTAAAAACACAAATAAATCACACACGATCCTAGGTATTGCTAAATATAGCCGGACAGAGACCAACATGTCATGATTAATTAGCATGCTGGTGAGCCACCTACAATCCATTCTGAAATAAAGCCGCATCTAAAAATGTTAAATACTGCTTCTTTGTCTCTTGCCTTTCATTCCTACTGCAACCAACTTAGGGTTTGTTTTTGTTTTTGTTTTACATTATTTATTTATTTGAGAGAGACAGACCGTGAAAGAGAGGGAGAGAGAATCTGAAGCAGACTCCCCACTGAGCATGGAGCCCGACATGGGGCTCAATCCTAGGACTCCAAGATCATGACCTGAGCCAAAACCAAGAGTTGGATGCTTAGCCAACTGTGCGCCCCCCTCCCCGCCACCAGCACCCCTCCAGCGTAGAGCTTTACTCCTTTACTTTAAGGACCCAGTTTTGCTCACTGATTTCTCTGAAACCAGATGCCTGCTTGTGCTGCTCCGGCCATCTGAACCCTACTGGGTTGTTTCTGCCGATGCTGGTGTGTGTGTCACTCCTGTCCTGGAGACGTTGCCCACCTTCATGGCCCTCCCCATGGCCTGTCCCAGGGGCTTGTCCTGCTTGGCCCTGGGCCTCGGGCCAGCCAGGTGGTGTTCCCTCTGTGGGAGAGCCGTGACCTTCCCAGACGCACAGCCACCCCCTGACACCTGTCCCTGTCCTGTTGCCTGGGTCAGCTCTTCCCCCCTCACCTTTACCAGCTGCTTCCAAACCCTTTATCAGTTGCTTTATCAGAGCAGTGAGCACAGCATTTGAACTACAGATCCCTCTGGAAATTCTGAAGTGGGGCCTGGCAATCTGCATTTTAGCAAAGTTCTACCCAAGGATTCTGATGTGCAGTAGTGGTAGAAACCCCACAGTCATGACAGGATCTCCCACTGCCTTGGTTGTGTTTGCGTCTCTGTCTGCTGGATCGTCCTCTTCCTGAAGGCAGGATGGCACCCGCAGTCATCTGGCCTTGGGCCCCTGGCAGGACTTGGCTTGCGGAATTGTGACAGTCTCTGCACAAGTGGTGAGGTGTGAGGGCTGGAGGGAATGTGTGTTGTGCCCAGGAGTTGAGAGAAGACACCAATGACAGGGTGACCCCTGGGGACCTTTCAGTTTTAATATTCTGTGCAAAATGCAGGCGGTCATCTGGCCTCTGGGGCATCACCTCGAAGCCTGTTTGCTTCTGGGGTCAAAATACTTCTCACAGAATTATTTCCCGTTTTGAGAACATGCTCATCTTTATAAGGGTTGCCAATGTGTACCTTATTATTTCATTGATTCGCTTCTGGCTTTCTGATGATCAGCTGGGTGTTTTTAAAATAGAACATTTTAGAATATGGTCCCCGAGGTTGCTTTGGAAACCACCTTGAAAACTCCGGAACGCTTTAGCCTGTTGCCAGACTTCATAGATTTTTCCAGCTGCCACACCGTGTCCGGGCTGTGCCCTGACGGAGGGGTTAACACTAACTGATCTTCACCGGGTCATTGATCCGAGGTGAGGGGCAGGACCGGTCGATCACGTGCCTTTGCGAAAGCAAACCTGGGGAAGGAGACCCTAGGCCCTGGCACGTTTCCAGGCCTGCCCTTCGCAGACACCTGTGTCTGAACGGCAGGGACGCAGCGGGAATGTGGGTGACCAAGGCCAGCAGGCGTTTCCTCCCCAGTGAGGTCAGTGTCCTTTCTCCTCCGACGTGGGAACTTGCCTGTCCCGATGCCGGCCTCCGCCGCCCTTCCTTACACTCACGGGCTCTTCCCTCTCCCCTCGCCCTGCACGCTGGGGGGCCCCGGGCCCAGTGCTGGGCTCTGTTTCCCACCTGCTCTGCTCAGTGCCTTCCGGCAGCTCATCCGAATTTCCTCTGCCACGTTTCCTCAGCCTCCAGGTCCCTATTGTGAGGATCGACCCATGTGCCCAGCCGTCCCAGACTCTTAGGACACAGGCCAATGCTGGGCTCACGGCCCCCCAGAACTCTTCCCCTTCCAGTGCTCCTCCTGTGTGTGAGCCCACAACCGCCATGCAGGACCTCGGAGTGACAGTTTGTCCTCTCCCTCCCGCAGGCTCTCAGTGACCAGGTGGGAATTCCTGTCTTTCCAGCCCCTCTGGGTGGCTCTGTCCCCTCTGCCTATCCTGTCCTGACAGCCACTGTCTCTTGCCCAGACCTTCCAGAGAAGGAGGGAGGCCCGAAGATGACCCTTGTCTGCCAGGGCAGCCCTCCCAGACCCCAGGCCACCGACCTGCAGCTCCTGGTGTCACATTCTTCCCTCTCCCAGCACATGTTTTCCACACCAGGATGGAAGCTTCCTACAGATGGGGTGACGGCTCTTTCCCTTTCTGTACCACCACCGCCGGGCACATGGGCCCCAAGTACAGTGACTGTTGAGTGAATGAGTAGGAGCCACAGAAGTGGGATTAGTAGTCATGGAAGTCTCTGCTCACCTCTTCCGGTCTCATGGCCGGGCCTCCTGCTGGGCCTCACCTGCCGCCCTGGACGCTCCGAGCTCGAATTGCTGAGCCGTGATCAAGTCTGCACCCCTTCTGCTTTACTCAACCCCTTAGGGACCCACTGCAGGTGCTGTGAAGGACCGGCTGGGGCTGGGACTCCCATCTGTGGGTGTGGGAGGCAGACTGCCGGCCCCGAGGCTTGCTGAGCAGCCGTAGAGTCAGCGCCATGTGTCTCCAAGACAGCTGTGCAGGTTTTACACTGAGCAATCAGTTCAGGGTGGTGATCGTGGTGTTTGCACACACACTGACCTTTCACTCAGCACAAAGTGGCACTGTGTGCCAGCTGCAGGTCCAGGTGCCAGGGAGGGAGTCGTGAGTATCTAGCAGTAGACAAGTAACCAGATGCGCAATTGACATGTTCAGACAGTGATGGTAGGTTCTGTGAAGCACTTAAAGAGAATTGAACAGAACAACTCTGGGCCCAGAGGGTGGGCTCCTTTGAGGAGGTGACTGTGCATGCATTCCAGGATGAGGAGGAGCCCGTCAAGAGGAGGTCAGGGGCGATGGTGCGTGCTAAGTCCCTGAGGTAGCAATAGGCAGGCTGGGTGTGAGGATCAGCAAGGGGATGAGTCTGGCTTGAGTGAGTGGGCAAGGGAGCGATGTGGGGTAGGGTTCAGGAGGGCAGGGGGACCAGGTCATATAGGGCCATGGAGATCATCGTAAGGAGTGGGTCCTATTCTAGAAGCAGCAGGGAAGCATTGCAGGGTGGAGCGGAGAGGCTCCTGCTAAGAGTGGGCTGGGAGCTGGGCTGAGGGGGCAGTTAGGAGGCCAGCCCCTCAAGCAGTGGCCGTCGCTCCCATGACTGGTGGCAGAGGCTGGCACTAGCCCCCGGTGTGTCCTGTTTGTGCAGTGGAGCTGCGTGCCTGCCTCGGTTTCCCTACTGCCCGTTGTTCGGGCTTGCTTACTACTAAGTATGGTGCACTTTCTGCTGCTCAGCCGGGGTCCCTCGCACCTGCCCGGGGAGCAATGGTGCAGTGCTCGACAATCGGTACCTCCAGTGCCTGTCCGATGTTTGAGCCCTTCAGGAGGCTCTCAGCGCACGTTTGTCCACGGAGCAAGTGGTGAGTTTGCTGGTGCTTACCAGGCACTGTGCTGCTGGAGCTGCATGGAGAGGGACCCAGGGAGACACACACACGGACACGTGCGGGACTCGGTGGGGTGGGTGGTGAGGATGTCACTCCTGAGGGGCATGAGAGCTTTAGGACCTCACAGTAGCTAACGGTGACATGGACAGTGATGGCTTTTCTGTGGACAGAAATGCACGTAGGGAGAGGATTTTAAAAAGATTTGCAAGCACTAGAAATGGACTGGAGAGGAAAGGGAAGACACATTGGTTTAATTTTCAAGAGACTTTAATTGTTCAAAATCTCAAAACTCAAAGTACTTGAGTTGACGTGACCCACAGTTGTGTGGGAACGTGCGGGTCAGATGCCTCTTCTCCTAGGCGCCGTTCTTAGCCCCATGTTATCGATGAAGAAACTTGACCACCCTTGACCTCAAACAGCTCACCCAAGGTTCTGACATGGGATGGGCAGGTCTAGAGTTCAGCTCTCGTTCCTGAATCAAATACTGTTTCCGCCAAGATATTGCCACTCGAGCCCTTCCTGGAAGCCGGAGTTACCATATTCTTTTGCCTTTTCTCCGAAACGTGAACTTGCTCAAATTCGCGGTAAAGTGTGGCACAGTTCTGCTACTATCTGCCTTTGCCAGAGTTTGGAAAACACACTTGTGTTCACTGTTGACCCTTGAACGGCGTTGGGGCGTTGAGGGGCGCCAACCTTCGTGAGATCCGTCAGATTATATACCATATTCTTGCAGTCAAGCAAGCTAGAGAAAATGCCACTAAGACAGGAAGAGGAAATACCTCTACCACCCCGTGTTGTAAGAAATCCATGTCTTAGTGGACCTGGGTGGTTCGACCTGTGTTGATCAGGGGTCACCGTGCTTGAACTCAGACCACCCTGTGCCCGGCACTCTGGAGGGCACTGCTCACCAGTCTTGTCTTTGCCTGAGGGCTCTGGGTTGGGACGTTGAGCCCGCCTCCCCATGTGGGTGCTGTTGGGCACGCAGGAAATAGGACTGACAACTCTCCTTCCGCAGGTGCCCATACTTGTTCTCCTGTTCAGCCTCCTTTGCTCGTTTTGAGCATAAAGTCTCCAAGCAGCTGGAGGTAACAGGTAATTAACACACTTCAGAGCTGTTAAGTAGGATAATCGTCTGTCTTTATCCTGGAAAATGCTCTCCTTTGGGAATGTATGTGCTGCTCAGGCCCCAGGCTGCTACCAGCCTCCTCGCTCTAGTAAGAAACTGTCTGTGGTGCCTTTTCCAGGAGAGATTTGGGGACAGAAGCATCCCATGGAGAGGACCGGGAGTCAGGAGGAGAGCTGGGGCTTCCTGCCTTCAGCCGGGGCTCGGAGGGCAGCTTGGGTGGGCATGTCTAGCCACTGAGCCTAGTTTCTAGGGGAGCCTTATGACGGGGACTCCGACCTGGAGACTGACTCGCCCACCGTGTGCCCCATTCTCTGCTCTGGGCCTAGAACAATAGTAGGACAGAAGCCCCCTAGCTGTCATGTGGCCTTTCCCAGTCAGGAGAGCTCTCCACAGCCATTCCCCGCTGTCTTGAGCTGTAGGAAGCTGGTACGAAGTCTCCGTCTCACCTCCAGGGGAGGTTTGTAGGTCATGTCATTCCAGAACGGAAAGGAGAATGTGATTCTTTCAAGCCACAGTGAAGGCTGACACCAGGGCCTCATGGGGATGCCCTTTGCCCAACACTCTGCCTTCCCCAGAACAGCAACCTCGGGACCTCAGCTGCGCTCCCTCCAAGGAGTGCATCCAGAACGCGTGTGTCTTGTCTCCCCTCTCCCTGCATGGAGCTGCTTGCATGCTGTGCTCTGGCTCCCGTCTGGTGGTGCTCCAGGCCCCACACACACCCCGTGCGCCTATGACACGGTCTCCACTCACCAGACTGCTCGGCGTTCATGCCTGGCTAGTGCTTATAATACGGATCTGCTGAGTGTGCAAGTGGGCTCTTCAGCACCAGCAGGCAGGCTTGTGAAATCCTTGCCCTTCTGCCCTTCTCCTTCTAGAATATTCCCCTGCCCCCTTAGCGTCTCTCCTCTCAGACAGTTTGAGCTTTTGCCTAATCACTCCCTGTATCCTGACCCCAGTTCCCACTCCCACCATCCCTGGCTTAAAGAAAAGGAATGAAGGAGTGGGGAGCGGAGTGTGACTTAAGATCTCCCTGGATTCCCAGGCATGTGTCCCTCTGAAAGCGTGGCATTATTTGAGAGAAGGCTTTTATTCTTAACTCCCCCTCGCCGGGCTCTTAGGTACTTGGTAACCGTGTGTGAGGAAGTGGCAGAGGGGTGTTTGGAATTCAAGTGTGTCTGGAAGCTGTGAGAAGACAACGGTTACAAGAGGCAGCTGGGGAGGTATGGGCGGGGTAGGGCTGGGGCCCAGAGGCTTGGTCATAAAAGGGACCAGCCCCCTCCCCAAACTGGAAAGCCCACCCGACAGGAGGAAGACTGGTGAAAGGAGCCGGGTTTGGGGGGTGGGTAGCCTGCCAGGAACAGGAACAGGGATGGGAGGCTGGCGTTTGGGTGGCGAAGGATGATGAAGGAGATGTCCCCCATCCCTGGAAGATGCCAGGCTAACCTGGGGGGTGCTTCCAAAGTGTTCTCCCACAGTGGAGGCTGGGGGAGCCGGGAGCCAGACACACTGCTCTTACCTGTGAAGGCTGCCTGCCCAGTGCTCAAGTCCGAGAGTGTAGATGGTCCTGCTGGAGGTTGGGGGTGAGGAAGGAGACCGCAGTTTTTCAGAAAGGAAGTCTCTGCCTCGTGTCCTCTTCGAGCCCTTGGTCTATGAACCTCAGCTCCAATGTTTAACAGAATCACCTGGGCCGGTCCTAAAAAATGCAGATTCCTGGCCCAGAGAGTCTTTCTGGGTAGACTTGCGTAGGACCTAGAAATCTGCACTTTAACGTGCATGCCCCAGGCATTCTGGGGCAGGTGGCGGGTGGACCCTGTTCTGAGATTCCGTGCTCAGGGGCCCTCTCGCAAACTTGAATGTGCACGTGGATCCCCTGCGGGTTCTGTTAACTGCAGGTTCTGGTTCCGCCCGTCTGGAGGGGAGCCCCAATTCTGCATTTCTCACAAGCTCCCAGGCGACACTGGTAATGCTGGTCCCGGGAGCACTGTGAGGAGCACTTTTCCCAGCAGGTTCCTGGGATCTGGTTGGGAAAGACCCCCCCAGGCCTACGAAATCTGAACCTCTGGGGGTAAGCCTCAGCCATGTGTGTTTTAGCCACACCCCCCCGCTGAGGTTTGAAATGCCCTGCTAGGAGCCGGAGGCTTAAGGAAAGGGGCTGGAGGAGCAACTGGTGTGGGTAGGGAGGTCAGGGAGCTGAGCCATCTGTTCCCAGCTTCCCTGTCCTCCAGAAAGAGCCGAGACCCGTATGAATTCAGACGTTCTTCCTCGTGGGGTTGGGCATGCACACTTCCCTCTGGATCAAAATGGGGAGTTTCCCTAGTGGGTTGATGTCTTCACAGGTGGTACGACAGGTGGGCAGGACCCACAGGGAGTGGCAGTAAGGCCAGAGGTGCTGACAGCCACCAGTCGGGCTGGGAGCTGGTCCTAGGAGCAGTCAGGGCAGGAAGGACCGGGTGGCTCTGGCGGCCGGGGCAGGGTGAGTGGGAGCCCAAGCAGCCTGTGGCATGTCTGGAGCCCGTGTGACAGGTGGTGCAGCTTGGTCAGCTGGGGCCTCCGGGCTGAGCTGTGAACTAGGCTGCGCACACGCTGGGGAGCCAGGAGCAGTAGGCAGCGGGGGAATGGGTTTGCTCCCCACCTTCTCTCCCTGTGCCTCTGTTGCAGAGAAGTGAGTCCGTGTGGGTGGGCAGGAAGGCCGCAGAGACTCCCCTGGTTTGCATAAGATGTGCTCAGGGATGGCAGGGGAAGGAGAGGGTGGGAGGCCCATGGGCTGGAAACCACGCCCCTTGGCTCCGGGCCCTCTCTGTGCCCTCGCTGACCACCCGCCTCCCCAGGGAAGGCAAGTGCTTTTGTCCTCATGTGCTGGGACCCAAGCACGGAAGTCCTTTCCTTGCTGTCTCCCTCTGATTCTCCTTGAGCTCTTGGCATTCAGAACAGGCCCACAGGGACATGATCGTGGACTGGAGTCCCTGGAGGCTGGGCCCGGTCCCCAGGAGCAGCCATGCGGTTCTGGCCCTGACCCTGACGCAGGACGGGCACCAGGGTTTGCTGCTGGCTGTGCGGGGCTCAGAGCCAGGCCCAGGGTTCTTGGGGACACGCCTCAGCACGCATCTGACTGGTTTCTGGTGGCTTTTCAAGTTACATTTCTAGACCAGGTGACCCTGTGCTGGGCACTTGGGTACCACAGTCATCCGCTCACCCCTTAGAATATTGGGTGGACATCGGGGCACATTCCAGGAGGTCAAAAGCTTCAGCTGGCTAGCACCATTAAACGGGCAATACTCAGGTCAGCCCAAACCATGCCTAGCTATCGGGGTCCCAGCTACTCAAGCCAGCTGAGGCCGGCGCGCCAGGCCCCAGCACGAGGGATCAGAGCCCTGGAGGGAGGCCACGCTGCTCCCTCCTCCCAGCCCCCAGCCCGCTTGAGCTCTTGCCCAGCTGCCCTCGAGGAGCCCTTCGCCCAGAGTTACTGCAGAGAAAGCAGCCTCCCTTGAGCAAAGGGTCTCAGAAGGGTCCTGCCAACACTTGGGGTGGTTTTCTCTTTGTCTTCCAGGTCAGCGAAAGTCCAGGTTCCCAGGCACGCGAACCTTTCCCTCCTTCCTGCGGCCCCACCCCTGAGGTGACCGCGGTCACCTGGGGGTGCGGGTCCCACCTGGGGACTAGTGACACGGGTGCTTCCTCCTGGAAGCTCCTGAGAAAATGGTCTCCTCCCTGCTCATCCCAGGAGGCCTCCTGTTTTGGGGGAATCAAATGAAAGGACATTATCCTTCCTTTTCCCACCCACCGGCCCCAAAGCAGATGGACACAAGATGTCCTTGCCCGGTGTCCTTGAAAACAGGCAGGGCTGGGTTTTCTCGGTGGGAGAGGCAGGTTTGGTTTCTGTCCCTGCTGGGGGAAGCTGGGAGCTTAGTTTAAGCAGGGGTAGGGTTGCGGTTCAGAGGAGCCTGAGCGGAGAATCCGGGAACCAGAATCGGTCCTGGGTAAGAGCGACAAGGGACCGACCCGAGGTTGGGGTCAGCTGGCATGTGATTGTTGGTGACTGTGATGGCCCCGTTCATCACAGCGCGCCTCCCGTTCCGACACTGCCCTGCCGCTGAGAGCAGCCTCCTGCAGGGGAGAAGCTGGGTCCCCCCAGCAGCCTTGCCAGTAGGCCGTCAGGGCTGCTGTTTACAGATGAGGGAGGGAAGGCCCCGTGTGGTCAGCTGCCTCGCTCAGCACCGTGCAGTAGCCATTATGTAACCGCCAGACCTTACCTAACACTTGCAGATCCTGGGCTGGTATTTTTAGCCCCACGTGGTCACAGTTGAAAAGCTTGTTGTCTGAGTCCCTGGAGAATGGGTCTCACGGTTGCCACTCCCTGTGGCCACACTCAGCCGTGGGACCTTCCCTGTGGCTTCCGTGTGTGGTCCCAGGATGTCTGACCCCAGGCACGCTTACACCGGCA
This sequence comes from Enhydra lutris kenyoni, assembly GCF_002288905.1. Lineage (NCBI taxonomy): Eukaryota > Metazoa > Chordata > Mammalia > Carnivora > Mustelidae > Enhydra > Enhydra lutris. Next base: position 30,352,789 of record NW_019154108.1, on the reverse strand, counting down.
GCTCAGCCATCTGCCTGGGACGTGTGGAGGGGGCGGGAGCAGGTGCACAGCGGTCGGGCGGGCACGCTCTTCACCATCTTCCTCTCCCCCTGTCTCCCGGGTCCCATCCTTCTACTCCATCACATCTCCCTGTGTGCAGGCTGGGAGAGCACCCTGGCGTCCCACAGTGAAGACAAAGGAGCGGCATCACTGTGCTCCGCTCCCCGAGTCCTCAGGCTAGCAGTCAGCACAGATCTTTGTGAGCTAATGCCAGGAATGAAGGTCTACACCAGCGAACGGGAAGACGTATAAATGCAGTTAAACCACTTCTAACATGAGTAAAATCACATGCAAAACACGTTTGTGGATTCAGGACCTGAGCAGAGAGGTGTGTGTGGGGGAGAGAGGATGGCCCTCCAAGACCGTGGGCATGCGTGCAAGGACAGAAACCTGCCAGAAAGTTCTTGCCCTGGCTGCGGGAAGGGGTGCTGGGACCCAGACCAGCAGGGGTGGTGCTGGGGAAAGTGGAAAACAACCACAAGTCCATGTGAAGGAGAAATGGCAAGATTTGGAAGCAGAGCGGAGAGGGGACGGGCACCACGGAGGAGCCAGAGCTGGTGGGGTTGCAGGGGTGGGAGGAACGGGGGGTGGTTGGGGAGTATCCAGGTGGAAATGTCCACCAGGACGAGGAGGTGAGACCTAGGGCCTGGGCAGGGGATCAGACCAGGAGGAGTGACGGAAGAAGCTGGGGCATGGATGAAATGGGTGAGGTCTTCCCGGCCAGTGTGCGCACTCGGCTCGGCGCTCCACATGCCGGGTCCTCGCAGCAGCGGGCAGTGAACTCACATTGGAGATGAGCCTGGAAGGCTGGCTGGAAAGGTTTTTCAAGGAGTGCGGAGGCATTCATGTTGCATATGGGCTCCTATGTTAGGGGGAAGAGGGTGCACGTCCCTCTAGGGGTGAATTTATTGGCCTGGGGACGAGGTTACTCCTTTACAGTCGCTGTGATCTCCATTACAACTTTGATTTCTATTAAACACCCTGGGGAGTTCGTGACTTGAAGGTCCTTTCACCATTTACCCTCATGTGGCTGCGCTGTGGGCTGGCGAGCTCAGTCTTCCTGCTGGTCCCCGAGCGTCGGCCCCTTCCTGGTCTGGGGTGGCCTCTCTCTCTCTCCTCCATCATCACTGCCATCTCTCTCGTGGGCTCCCAGTTCACCCACATCCAGCAAAATGCTCTTTCTCGATGCTTTCCCAGTCTGCCTCCATCTGAAACAAATACATGTGTTTGCTGTAGGAGTGTAAGTTTGTAGAGGGGGGTACGTAGGGACCGGGAAGCCAGGAGCAGGGGGGTTACAGAACCGTGGAAACCCTCTTGGGGTGTCTCCTCCTGCCCTCTGTGACCACGCAGGGGTGACCCCAGAAGCAAGTGCCCCGTTCTGGTAAGTAGGGTGCTGAGAGCCTATGTCCCTTGGACCTGGGTAGGAAGCATGACTTTGGGACCCCAAGGAGGAGAACAGAGCAGAGCTTGGCCATGGTGTCAGGGCAGCCTCAGGGTCGAAGCACGGTGGCAGCCTGTGGGGCAGGAGTGACTCTCCCTCCCGCTGATGCAGGCCTGTGTCTCTGCTCCCCCTGCAGCTGGTGCTTCCGGAATATTCCATCCACAGCCTCTTCTGCATCATGTTCCTGTGTGCTCAGGAGTGGCTCACCCTGGGGCTGAACATCCCTCTACTTTTCTATCACTTCTGGCGGTGAGTCTGCTCGGGACTGCTCTGGGCTTCTTCCCTTCTGCGTGGGCAGTCGGCCCTGCAGAGACAGTGTCGTCCAAACAGACCAGCTGCCCCGAGCCTCTCCTCCCTCCCTCCCCTGTCTTTCGGAGACCCGTTCTTCCAGCAACTCCTGGGTGGCGGCCCTGTCCCTCAAGGGACTGGTGTTAAGATTCACAATCTTATGATTTTGCGTGATTCACAATTGTCCACAAACGGAAACCATCCAGATTGTTGTCAACAGGGGAATGGGTAAACAAAATGCGGTATGTCCTTGCAAGGACGTGTGATTTGGTGATAAAAGGTAATCACGTACCGACACATGATGTAACATGGGTGACAAGGGAAAGAAGCCGGTCCCAAGAGGCCATTTATGGGAAAGGTCCAGAATGGGCAACTCCGAAGAGAAGGGAAGTAGATAGGTGGTTGCCAGGGGATGGGAGGGAAGGGATGGGGACAGCTAAGGGGTACGGGGTCTTCTTCGGGTGTGACCAGGTTCTGAAGTAGATACTACTGAGAGCCAGAAAATTCTGTGAACATGCCAACAATCACTGGATTGTATACTTTTAAAAGGTGAACTTTCTGGTATGTGAATTCTATCTTTTTTTTTTTTTTTTGATTTTTTTATCCTAGACAGCGAGAGAGTGGGGGCAGAGGGAGAATTCCAACCAGGCTCCACCCGCAGCATGGAGCCTGACCTGGGGCTCAATCTCGTGACCCTGAGATCACGACCTGAGCTGAAACCAAGAGTCGGATGCTTAACCGATGAGGCCCCCCAGGAGCCCCCGAATTATAGCTTAATAAAAAAATCACCTACCAGATGGGCTGGATTTTCTGGGACACTTCTGATTTTAAATATTCTATTCTCTGTCAAGACTACGCATCAGATCATGTGATCCGGGCTTTCTGTAAAATCTGGTCACCATCTGGACTTAGGGCGTAGGAAGGGGGGACTGGAGTACAGAAGGCAGCTGTGCAGGTGAACGAACCACCCTTTGCCCCTTGCTCCCAGAGCTTCCATCCCACCAACATCTCATCACTCATTTTACCATAAAATGTAGCCTGTGTTTGTCACGTCTGGGGTGCGCACTCCTTCATCTAGCAGACATGGGAGGCACGCCCCATACCGGGCACTGGAGGGGACTGCCATGTGGATGTGAGACAGAAGCTTTACCCTCGAGGAGTGTGTACTCCAGTGCCACAGGGAAGCAGAGTCTTAGCAGACGTGAGGAACACACTTAGGCACGCAGGGAAGCAAACATGTGAGTTAGACTGGTACGGGGACGGTGCCAAATAAGAAGGTTGGGGGGCTAGCGTGGGCACAGGCTCGGAGGTAAGACAGCACTCAGTGTGTTGGGGAAGGGCCCTGGTTCAACGCGGCCGCCTGCAGGGTCCTGGGGGAGACGTGAATGGGCGTGAATCGATGTAGGCTTGACAGACAGCAGAGGGTCCGGAACTCTCCGCTGGGGAAGTTGGGATCAACGTATTCTGTAGGAAGTGGAAACTCTCAGCAGCTTTTGGGGGAGAAAGTGGCATTGCCTGATCTGAGTTTTAGGAAAGCAACCGGTGGCAGCTGTGCAGATGGGTAGGACGGTGAACTTGTGAATCTGGAATTAGGAGGTCACCATGGACTCGCAGGGGAAGAGAGAACGGAACTTGACTCCTAGTGTGACTAAGCAGTGGATGTTGGAAGAGACAGAGAGGGTCCGTGGAGGTGAACTTGGCCTGTGAGCAGGTGCAAGGGGCGGGGCAGAGGCAGCCTTGAAGGAGGGGATGGCGCCACTGACGGGGGGCAGGAGAAAGCACAGGTTAGGAAGAAAAGAAAATGACTCACTTACACAAGAAAATCCTGCTGTTGTTGTCATTTTTTATAAATATTTAATTTATTTATTTGATCTATAGAGAGAGTAAGCAAGAGAGAGGACACAAGCAAGGGGAGCGGCGGGCAGAGGGAAAGGGAGACTCCCCGCTGAGCAGGGAGCCCACACAGGACTCAACCCCAGGACCCTGAGATCATGACCTGAGCTGAAGGGAGGACACTTCACTGACTGAGCCCCACAGGCACCCGCGAGAGAGTCCTGTTTTGAGTGAGCGTAACCCCCTGAGGTCTGAGCTTGGAGAGCAGTCAGGTGGGAACATGGTGTTGGAAAGTATTTCCTGCCGGCTCTGGGACTGTGTGGGCTCAGCTCACCCAGTATCCACACAATCGGGTGAGCACAATCTGGTGAGCCGCAGTCCCTTCTCTGATTCAACCATGGGTGGGGGGTGGGGACTGGCGGCTCACAAGGTTAAAGCACCCCCCAGGGTCGCTGAGTCAGGACAAGGAAGGGCCGGTTCAGCCCCGCCTCTGTATGGATCAGTCGTCCTGTTGCCCCGGGTATCAAAGACATGGTGGCTTTATGAGACTCTGACTGGTGCCCTGCTTCTCAGGGCCATTGGCGGGGAGGCGTGGGCGGGGGGAGGGGGGAGAGGGAGGCAGGAGGCGGGAGTGGCTATGGTCTCTTCATCCCCAGGGTGAGGACTGCCTTTGTCTGACCATCTAGCCTACTTCCAGAAATTCCTAAGTGCTCAGGAAATGAAAAGGCATGAGGAGCAGAGGGTCCTTTGGAAATCAGAGTCCTTGAACATAGACTTCCTTGGGTTTCTGCTCCCGCTTCCCCCCGGGCCCAAGCCAGGACGCTGTCCCGCCGACCCAGCTCTTTCTTAGATGCTGGTGGAAAGCAGCGGGGCACATCCATCTGGTCCTGTATCGCATCCTACACCCAGTCGTCTCAATGCATTTTTGTCCCCATTTTACAGATGACAAAGCTGAGGCTCGGAGGGGTCAGTGATAGGCTGGAGGAAGGTCGGTCTGGTGGCCGGTGACCCACAGAGCCCTGACTCTCTCCACTGAGCTGCTTGGCCGCCTGGCCCCCTGGGCCCCATGGAACGAGTTCTCACCAAAGGCCCCTTGTTTGCAACCTGCCCCTGGAGAGGCGAGGAATGAGGCCTGCCAACTGGCAGGCGTCACTGAACCCAGCTTTTGCTGTCCTCCTGGCACCCTGTGATGACCGACATTGTCGCTGTCCTTTGGGGTGTGAGGATGGGCTAGAACACCAGGGCCCAGGTTCCTAGCGACAGGGCGCTCTTCCGAGCCCAGGGGTCCTCTGCTCAGGGCCTCTCTCCGGCCCGGCCTCCAACCTCCTTCACTTAGTGACAGACCACAGCCCGCTGAGGCCCTGCCAGGGGCCAGAGCCCCGGGGTAGCCCTCGTGTCCCGCCCAGCCTCACCACCAGAGTCCGGCCTCTGCTGGGTGTTTCCATGGAGATACATATAGCTTTGCTTCAGCCTCCCCTGTCCCGCGCCCTGTGCTCTCACTTCACTGGGTCCCTCTGCTGCTCTCTCCCCGCCGAGGCCAATGCGCTTTGGCTGTTCTGGGTCCTTCTACCAAGAAGAAAAATGTCTGAACTCCACCACACTCCCATGGGAAGGTGACATCCTTTCCCTAGCATTCTGGATTTGAAAAGTGGAGCTGCGTGGAGAACAGCATGAGACCCAGGGTAGAACGTGGTCGGTGGCAATGCCACCCCTCGTGTCACCATCCCTCTTCTGGGCTGACACCCACAAGGGGCCCACAGGAGCAAGGAGGCCCTTCTCGGTGCCTCCAGGTGACTCAGTTTCCTTCCATCGGGTAGCTCGGTCTGCGGGCGCAGTCCCCCTGGTACCGGGGGATCTCAGTATCTGGAGTGGCTCTCAGGGCCAGGCAGCAAAGAGGGCAGAGTTCCCTCAGATGTCCTTTCCGAGCCCCAGAGCCAAGGATGTTGTGTTCTCTGTCCCTGCAGGTACTTCCACTGTCCGGCTGACAGCTCAGAGCTTGCCTATGACCCACCGGCGGTCATGAATGCGGACACCTTGAGCTACTGTCAGAAGGAGGCCTGGTGTAAATTGGCGTTCTATCTGCTGTCCTTCTTCTACTACCTTTACTGGTGAGTCTCTGTCCCTCTGGGCCTCTGGGTCCTGCAGGCACTTTGTACCTCCTGCTCTTGGCGGGGGTGGGGGGTGGCAGCTGTGAGGGTGGGTGTTGCAGCCATGTGGGTCTGAGGCCAGCCGTCTGACTCGGTTGGGAGCCTGGGCTTGTGCACAGAGGCAAGGGGGGTGGGGCGGGGTGGAGGGTTCTACAGGAGGCCTGGCTCCTGGCAGGCACATCCATAGGACCTCACAGAGAAATGCATTGTCCTTACCCTCTGGGTAGGCGGTTGGTGACATGCAACTAGTCACTCCTTCCCCATGGAGCTCCCTCCCCAGCTCAGCCCCTTGGGTCCCCTGCAGCCCCTAGTCTGCGTGGGAGCTTCTGGGGAACAGAACAGAGACCCTGAGGGGTAGTCGTGTGTCTCGAAGGGGCACACGAGGTCCTCATGTGCTCACATTCACGTTCTCCCGATGTTACACGGCACCACGCTAATGAGGGAAACTGTGCTGACGTTGTGATTGTTTGGCGCCCCGCCCCCTGCCCCGCCCGTCTGCACCTCTGCACAGAGTGGCCCAGGGAAGTAGATGGCTGTAAGCAGCCTGCCTATGGCCGGGCGCCCAGAGTGCCTTTTCTTAAAGTGTCTCCCTCCTGTTCCTCTTGGGGGCCCCCTCCTGGGCGCTGTCGATCCCCAGGCGAGGAAGAGGAGGGTGGGGTGTTAGCAAGGCCCCCCGGCTTGGGGCGGGCTGAGAGGGGGGTGCTGCATTGATCCACATTTAAAAATGAGCCGTGCTTTGAGTCAAGAGCTCAGCCTGGGGCTCAACACCTTCATTGCCCAGACAGTAACAATCAGGAGATGGAATCCCAGATGTCCGATGTTTTCCCATGTCGCAGCTAATAGTGCATCTTAAGTCTGATCCCAAATGTGTGTGTGTGTGTCTTGGGGGGAAGGGTGGCTCCTGTCCGTTGGCTGAGTGTGACCATCCTATAAACATCGTGTCCCAGACATTCCATTCAGCCGTCTGTCCTTTTGTTCAGTCTGGCTCTGCCTTTGTGTTGCATTTACTAATTACTTTGTTGCTAAACGTGATTGGAACTGCTCCTCTTGCCTTGCAGGGACTTTGGGTGGCAGCCAGGACTCCCCCTTATTTGTTGAACTTGGCGTCTTGGGGCTCTGCAGAGCTCCTCCAAGGCCGTGTATCTGCAGCTCTTGAACTCCCAGCCCCTTAGAGCCTGGGCTTGTGGGCACACGGAACTGTCAGCCCCGGCTACTCTCATGGGGGGCGGGGAGGGTGACCCATGCACGTGGACAGCTGCATCCAGGCTGAGCACAGTGACGGACTGAAGTGACAGCTGCTGGGATCTTGGGGTTGGCATTTCATAGGCCCTCCCAGTGATTAAGAAATGTGTCCAGGGCCCTGGCTGAGACGCGTTTGTCTGGTCCCAGAGCCCAGGCTCTTCTCCGTGTCCTGTGCTAACCACCCCAGCAGGTGCCCCGTGGACCAGGAAATGAGCACAGGTTCCTGGAATTGATCCTAGCTAACACAAACGCGAACACTAGCAGCTTAGTCCAGTGTGGGTGACCTGCCCGCACCAGATAACCATCTGTCAAACCAGGAGGGGGAAGTAGCACCAGTCCCCTGCCCGTTCCTCCAGGTCACAGCTGCCTCCTCCTTCAGGTTTTCTCCTCTCCCTGTATGAGCATCTTCTTGCCGGCTGGCCTGGTGTCAGACCCCCTGCAGGTCTCGTTTGCCATGTGTCTGCGGTGCCCTGGCCGGAGTGTGGTGCACACTGGGAGCCCACGAGCTCCTCGTTATCATGGAAGCTTCTCTCTGTGCTCCCTCGAGGCAGGTGTCAGGCTGCACGCTCAGCACTGTCTCTCAGCACCGAGGATGGGGCCTGGCATGCAGGAGGTGCTCAATAAATGCTGAATGAGTGACTGAAAGTCTGAAAGTGAGTAGAGCGGGTAAAGGACACCCGTGACCTCACTCGGTGTCATTGTGGAGAGAGCACTGGCTTTGGCCATGGGACGTGGCTCCTTGCCTTGCCCTCCCTGGCTCTGTGACCTTGAATGATCTGCTTCTTATGCAACCTCCCCCCCAACCCTGAGTGCAGGGAGACCCTCCAACTCCTGTCTGACCAGTCATGCTCCGTGGACACAGGTGTTACTGGGTTCTCAGAGACGGCACTTGAGCTGCTCAGAGGAGCTCACCGGGCCTTGGAAGCTGGATAGGGTTAGACATAAAACAGAGTAACTTCCCTTGGTTTCCTTTCTCAGATGATCCTTCTTCCTCTCTCTTATGTGAACAGGTAGTTGTTTTCTTGGTGCCAGGAGGGCAAAGTGGTATATTTTGTCATGGAATGTTCCTTGATGTTGCAGAATTAGCCCGCAGCCCTTGCTAAAAACATAGGGTTGCGTCACTCCTTCCCTGGTAGAGTCGGGGCACAACCTTAGGACACATGCTCTTAATGCATGCTCAGTGCCTGGATTCGGTTAAAAGCCAGAGTTTTCAACACGTAGGGAGTGACCCAATTCAGAATCCATGTCTTTTTTTTTTTTTTTTAAGATTTTATTTATTTATTTGTCAGAGAGAGAGAGGGAGAGAGAGCAAGCACAGGCAGACAGAATGGCAGGCAGAGGGAGAAGCAGGCTCCCTGATGAGCAAGGAGCCCGATGTGGGACTCGATCCCAGGACGCTGGGATCATGACCTGAGCCGAAGGCAGCTGCTTAACCAACTGAGCCACCCAGGCGTCCCAGAATCCATGTCGTTTTTGTGCCAGAGGGCCTGCATTCACGTTGGTCCTCGGAGCAGAGGTGACAGGCATCTCCCCAGCAGTGGGGTATCATGCGGCATCACAGAAGCATATGTGGCAGGTGGCGGGAAGAGAACCCCTCGCGCCCCACCCCGGGGACCTGCTGTACAGTTGCAGGAAGGAGGAACAGCCGCCAGATTGTCCACGCGGGTGAGGGTAACACCCTGCATGTACAGCAATCACATCTACTACCCGAGGGACTCAGTACGCGCTCACAGCACAGGTGTTGTCCGATGTGGTGGAAGGAGTGGGGCTCCAGAACCGGGATGAGAAAGAAGCCATGGGGTCTGGCGTGGGGAAGGACCCTCGGGTGAGGGTCAGTCTGAGTCCCTCACAGGTTCCCGCTCACTCCTTCTCTTCCTTTTCTCTCTGCCTTCAGCATGATCTACACGCTAGTGAGCTCTTAACTCAGACCACGCACGTCCTCCAAGGCTGAGTTCACGGGTGTCAGGCCCAGATGGGGACGCATGAGAGACAACTGTGGACTGTGGGCTCCCGCAGCAGCGGTGGGCCAAGCTTACCGAGCGCAGGGATCACTGCCCAGCCTGTGCTCGGGTCGCGATCCCTTCTGGGCCATGGGACCTCTCCTGGGCAAGGACTGCCGCCTCCTGAATGTACGCCCCTCTCCGACAGCTCCGTGCCATGCAACAGAGCCCCAACACCACGGGAGGGGCAGCTGGCAGGCTGCAAGGGGCCTGCCCAGAACAGAATGACCTAGGATCCAGGCCGAGTGTGTGGGACCCGCTGAGCCTTGAGGGTATCGTGGGCTGTCTGAGCCTCTCGTGTTTCTTTGGACCCCTGGCCATGCCCCGTGCTTCCGCGGGACAGCTTGGAGGGTGCACGGATTTGCCTCCCGCTCCAACTGTCCCTGAGCCCGCAGGCTGTCTGTTTCCACGCTCTGCCATGAGAGAGCCAGCTTGGCCATGCCAGAAATGCAGCTCGGGGCTGTACGTCAGTCATGAGTTATCTCCAAAGTCAAGGGGAGGTGGGAATTCGAGGGAAGAACGATTTTGTAAAGCATTCACAGGTTCCAAGTATTAGTTCTTGGCCCCCACAAATGGTACTCTTCAGCCGTCAGTCCAAAAGCATCACGGAACCCATGAAGGCCGATGGATGGCTTCCCCGTGTCCAGCTGCCTTGTGTCAAGGACCACACGACCAGAAAAGGCGGCAGTGTCTGCTTTGTGCCCGCACGGCCGGCGGCCGGGAAGTGACTCCGCAGTCACGTGCTGCTGCCTCATTCCTTCTGTTCGCTCCATGTGGGGACATCCGCTGGTTGAGAATTTTCCATTCCACATTTCCATTCGACATTCCCCCCTCTTTGGGTGGGAGTTGTTCCCGAGCGTTGTAAATAATGACAAGGCTGAGATGTTTGATGTTTAAATTGGACACAATGATTTCCAACTTGTTCCCCGACCCTGCTTTCCTTTCTTCTGTTTGACACGTACAGGCTATTTATACCCGCTCCCGGCTCCCATCCGAGGCCTGTGACTCAGGTTTATGAATGGTGTTTGTGTGACGTGTCGTGCGTTATGGTTGAGACGTGGTGGCAGCTTGGGCGTCTCATCCGCCTACCTGGCTGGTCTTGTCTACACCCCGATACAGGCTGCATTGGGCTCTGTGAGCTTGGTGCATTAGGAAAAAGCTTCCAAAAGGTGTTTTGCTTCTAAAAATTGTACAGAGAACAAAACACAGATTTTTTGCTCTGAGCCTGAAGCTATAAAACCAGGAGATTCCGGGTGGTGTTTTGGGGAGCAGAGCCCCCTTGTCTAGGCTGGGTAGCTGGAGGGTTGGCCGGCCCCATCTCTGAACCCATTCCTGAGAAGACAGGCTGCTGGAGGGCGTGACCCACCACACTTCTCACCCCAGAGTGTCTTGTTTGCTTTCATAATTTGCCTCCTTCCAGAAAGATGCGATGGGGCTCGTAGCAGCAGACACAAGTACAAAGAGATCATTAAAATGGAAGTAGGGAATTCGGACCCATAAAGGGGGATGCACCGACTTCCCAAGGTTCTGATTCCTGAGACCAAACCTTGAATGTTGCCTTCTCTTTGCAGTAAAAGGTAGTCCACGTTTGCCTAGAACTTCACCTTCTATAGGTTCCTTTTGCTTCCTGTTTGACCTTCCTCACAGTCCTAGGAGGTCAATAGTTTCCTTTTTCCCATTGTCTAAGTGAGGAAGCAGAAGCTCAGAGAGGGTAAGTGACTTAACTGTAGTCACACAGAATCCACAGACCTGCCTTTACACCCAGGTCGTCCGACTTCAAAGACCCCGTGTCCTTTCCATCCCCTGAAAGCCAGCGAGTGACGTAGCTTAGGCTCCTAGGACGGTTCGATTAGCATAAAAATTTTCGAGATAGGGAGACTTAAAGATGTAGAATTATAGACAAAGTGCCGGGTTTTCTTTTCCTCTTGCGTGAGCCTCAGGCTTGCTTTATCGTGGCGGGTTCTTCCCCAGGGGGATTCCTCTGAACGCTGTAAGAGGCGTGAGTGCACAGACACCCCAGGACTTCCCTCCCACAAGCTGTGACCAGGAACCCTTGTGGCTACTCTGTCAGGACCTTCAGCCATTTTTGGGTCCTGCGAGAGCTAATAATGACCACGGGGTGTGAGAGCCATGCTGGGTGCCCATCTCTGGGCCATGACGTTGCCAGACTCATGGCGACCCCACAAAGCAGGGGGTGTTTTTATCCCCGTGTTAGCGACGAGGAAGCCAGGGAAGCTCCGGTGGGTGAGTCTGCCCCAGGGACCGAGCCAGACCAGGGCTCGGGGCTGCGCCTGAGTGGCGGATGGTGATCACAGCTCTGAATCGAGGTGTGGGACGGACGTTACTCCAGGCGCTCCCCTCCTAGCAGCACCGTGGGGTCGACGTCCTCCCCATTTTATAGATGAGGACGTGGTGGGCCCTCAGAGATCTTCAGCCTGGAAGGGGTGGGCAAAGCTGAACCGGCATCCAGGCCCACATGTGCCTCCCTCCCACGTAATGTTGCGTGCTGGGGTATCTTTTTCCATCATTGTTCATCCCACTAAAATGACCACAGGCAGGGTGGAGGGCGGAACACGGGACAGTGCTCTGGGTAAATCCCCAAAGTGACTGATGGACAGCTCTGCCCGCCCTGCACAGCTCTGGCCACCCTGGAGAGAGGCTTTGGGGGCACAGGCAATAGGGAAGGGGCTCTGGGAACCTGATTCCTGCTTCCTCAGAGACACAGAACATTGGCCTGCTGTGCCCAAAGGGGCAGAGTGGGACCTTGGGGGGTCACTTATTTTCATGTCGCTAAGTCACGTAGATGGTTACACCTAGGTCACCCGACTTCAAAAACCCCATGTCCTTTTCATCCCTGACTCGTTAAGTTAAATGTGATCATATTTGCAGAGAACTGGGAAAAGTGCCCTGCATGTGGGAAGTCAGGTAAGAGATCCCCTGCTGTGGGAGGGTCGCCCTCACTGTCCTCACTCTGCCCTGTGCACATCCAGGTTCAGGACCTCGGTGGGGAGGGGACATCACCTGGACCAGCTGCCTGCCTGACTCCTCATTCCGGCCACAGTACCTCAAGCCCTCTTTCCAGCACCGTGCTCTCCAGCCCGCGACAGCTGCCCTCCAAAGCTTGCCCTGTGCATTCCCACGCAGAGCACGCCGTGCGCACGGTCTCACTTAACCCCACAAGAGTATCTCGAAGTAGGAGCTGTCCCCGGGTCCGGTTCATAGTTCCAGAACCGAAGCTGGGGACATCTCATGAGTGACAGTTACCTGGGAGGCAGGGAGCCTGGACTCCAACCCATGTCTGTTTGTCTGCTGGGCTCTGGCCACTTTGCAGTCCTGAAGGGGTGCGGCTGGACAGGGACGGAGCAGGGAGAACGGGATAGGCACAATCCCAGAAGTGTGGCCAGCGCATTTCCCTTCTCCACAGCCAGTAGCTCAGGTTCCGTGACCTGGCGGCATTCGGGAGGATCTGCTCTACTGGGTCTCGTGCAAGCTTCCCGATCTTTCTGGTACCGACCTTTCCCCTCTAAGGTGGGGCAAGAATGCCTCCCTTGCTAGTGTGGTTGTGATCATCAGAGTGAGTTATGTGCATAAGGCTTGTGCAAAAGGCTCGGCACACCTTGGTCCTCAGTGCCTGGCTCCCCTCTTGCCCTCTAAGACTTGAAGGGAAACTTCCCAGAATAGAACCTCAGCTGCCTTCCTTTCAGCCCTCTCAAGATCTCCCCTTTGCTTCCTATTTCTAGGCTTGGCCATTGCACCAATGTTGACTGAAGCTATCACTGTTGAGAAAGTTTTGTTCTCCTACGGGAGAGCTGAAGAGAGGCAGCAGGTGCTTTGGCCACTGCACAGACCCCTTTCTAAACCCTTCCCGTTACCGGGCTGGGGCTCCTCCTTTCCAAACTGCGTGCTGGTGACCGCGGTCCAGTCTCAGGGCAGCCGCCTGGGCCGTGAGGCTTAGGCGGAGGGCTGTGGTTACTGTGGTCACTGGGACATACCCTGGATTGGGTTTTGGCGGCCCCCACGCCCAGGAGCCAGGGGCAGGGTAGCAGGCCGCAGCACAGGGCCTCCCAGGATTCATCCCACACCTCATCACGACCATTTCTGCTCCCAGCCCAGATGGCTTCACCCCAGCCCAGATGGCTCTGGGCACCCCAAGAGTGTCTTCCTGTGCTTGACCTCTCAGCTGCTGTGCGATGCCCACCCAGTCTTCCTTCCCAGCTGGCAGAACGCTGGGCTGTGGGGGCTGCTCGCTACATTTCTAAGGGCTCTTGCTCTGAACACGGCCCTTATGAAAACCGCTTGTGTAAGCTCACAGTGAAATAAATCCTATTCCAAACAAAGGTAATGTATAGTCAAAGCTCACCACCTCCTGGTTATTTCACGGCATTTTGCATTCTCTGTGGTTGGAGGTTCTGTCTGCTGTGCATATGGGGGGATCCCTGTGGGCTGAGGCTGGGAGCTGGAGGTTGGCCGCAGTGGGCACATTTGCACCTGCGGGGGACCGCGTGCCCTCCTCTCCCCTGCGTGCTACCCCAGGGCCCAGTGCTGAACGTCGACCAGTACCCGGGGTTCACGTCCACTGGCTGCAGTACAGCTATGCTCCAGGAGCCGGCGATTCCATGGCAGCTGGCAGCCAGCCCCGCTGAGGCTGTGTGCACCAGAGCCCAGTGTCCAGAACCCTCAGGGCCAGACCCACCACCCCGGCAGTGACACCAGCAGCTCTCACTTATGCACTTTGTCCCCAAGAGGTGATTGGACTTCTCAGCTGAAAGTCTGGAAGGTCTGGAATGCTTCTGAAGTGTGAACGTGCTTCTGAACTTGGACCCTGGTGCCCCTGAATTACCTTGGGGGCCACCCTCCTTCCTGGAGGGTGGGTCCCATCCCAGGGGTCTTCCAGGTCCTGCAGTTGGACACCTGCATCCCATGTGAATGCTGGGGTGATCTTGACTGTACTCCACATGTTATCTGTTCCAATGGGGGCTGAGGAGGGTCTAGGGCGTCTCCGGGGTGCCTGCCGTGTGCTTTGCACACAGAATAATCCTGGGAACCACAGCTCTTCTCTGCTCGGCTCTGCAGGCTCGTGAGTGTGGTGTCTGCTCCCGGCCAGCCATGGGGCGGCGTTTCCTCTGTGCCCGCCTCCTCCGGGCAGGCCACTCTCCTGCTGGACCAGGTACCTCAGGGGCAACCACACCTCTTGGTGGAGAGATGCACCAGCACCTGGATGCTGTTTGGCTCCTGCAGTGACTGGCAGCCGGCAGAGAGACTTACAGATCACTGCAGTGTTTCTGTCCAACGCCGCGGCTAGGCTCTGAGCAGCAGACCCCGGCCCTCTCGGAGATGCTTGGCATCTCAGAGAAAAGTCATCACCTTTCCATTAGGAATACATCGCTGAGATTTCAGAGCAGGGGCCCTGGGGGAAAGGGAACCCGTTAAACACCAGTCCCCACATTAAATGATAATGAAAGGCATCCATCAGGCCCCCATGCTGGGGCCTGTCCGTTCTGACTGTGGAAAACAGTGAAAACAGCAGGGCCGAGCTGGAGACTTTCAGGGAAATGCCTCTGGGCAGGGGCCTCATGATCCTGGTCTGCCTTTCCCACAGCTGCACGGGGAGTGAGTGTGATGGTGAGGTGATGTGCAGGGCTCCACGGGCTGCAGAGAGCCCTCTGTGTGGAGGGCTGGTGGGTGGAAGCAGAGATCTGTGGTCGAGCACCCGCAGGCCTGCAGGGCTAAACACACCGTAGGCCGTCCCAACCCACTGGTGCAGGGAGTTCCAGTCCAGGCCTCCAGGCGGAGGTTGGCCTGTGGAGCACTCTCTGGGAAATGCAGCCCTGGGGACTCTGGGGGTGGAGTGGGGCAGAGCCCTCCGGTCCAGGGCGGCCTGAGACATGAGCGTGTATTCGGGTTGGAGGGGTCCACAAAGGGGGGAATGACTGTGAAAAAGTAGGGCTTGCCCCGAATTGGACGATGGTATTCAAGAGAATGAAATGCAGAAAAAGGTTGGAAAAGCCTGGATTCAGCATCCCATGGATTACAGACCCCACAAGGACAGGCTTTCATTCTGCAGCTCCAGACCTGGCTCAGTTCTCATTAGGCAGCCACAAATACACGTTGAGTGAAATTCTGTGTCCCTTCCGGAATCGGCAGGAAGCAGAGAAAGCTGCTCCGGTCGGTGGGAACCAGTGTCCTGGGAGGAATGTGGAGGCTCGTGCAGTCGTGTCCAGGCTGCACCTTGTTGGGCTCAGTAGTTCTTCTTGGAATCAGGAAAACACAAGCCCCAGACTCACAGGAGCGGATGGTGGCTCTCCAGAGTCACGGAGTGACCAAACCTTCAATGCCACCACCTTCCCTGCTTGTAACAGCTTAGAAAACCTGGAGGAAGAAAAGAGCCAGGCCTCTGCTTGCTGCTCCCTAGTCCAGCCCTTGAGCGGCGCGCCTGCAGACAGGGGCCTGGTGGCCCCCCTCTCCCCATGGGCCCTGGGGATTCTCCCAGCTGGGGCGGCCGTGGGGAGCACGAGGGTGGGAATGGTGGGTAGACGGTGAGAGAGACTTTAGCCCCAGTCACTTCTGCAACAGGCCCTCTGTTCAGGCCCAGCTTGGGGCTGGGGGGCCTGGTCCCCAGGAGGGCAGGGGAGTGGCCAGGCTCGAGCAGGTAATGTGGATCGTGGGTCTGGTTCTGATGTCCTGTGAGTCCAGGCAGTTCCAGGCGTGGTGTAACAGGGAGACTGACTCCATTTCCCATGTGTGTTTGCTGCCAGCTTCCAGGCCTCCTTGGCCCCTCCTCCTCTTTCCCATATCTGGGCTGGCTGAGGAGAGGGTTTGCACACTCCCTCCCTCGACACCAGGGAAGAGTTCCAGCTGCCCAAAACCCAGCCTGTGTGTGGGACCCCTCACTCTAGTCCCCCCCACCCCCATCACTACCAAATCCAGACCCCTCCTGGCTCTCCAACCCTCCCAACGGGAGCCTGCCCTGCCCCACTGAGACTCATCACCTCAGTTATAAACTCTTCTTTCCTCTTGGTCCACATGTGGCACCATCAGGCTCAACATGCAAGTCACATTTTGAGTGGGCGGTTGGTCCAACCCCTACCTTCCAGGCAAGCAAGCACGTGGGTACTGGTAGACCCTGGACAAGCATGAGGAGCTTATTTCTGGCTCAAGTCATGGTCGAAGGGAGAAGCTTCTGGTCCCCTGGCCTCCTGTGAGCTCATCGGCGGCTGTGCCCTTCTGTCCCATAGCCCCACCTGTTTGAGGCCTTTCGGGTTGTCTGCATCGTCAACGGTGGGGAAGAGCGGGGAGAGTCAAGTGCGCGCTGCTCATGGGCCTGGAGCTCAGGTGTGCGGCCACGCCCTCCCACGCGGAGACACGCCCTCCCACGCGGAGACGCGCCCTCCCACGCAGAGACGTGCCCTGCCGCCGGACGCTGAGCTCGCAGCAGCACCTCCCACGGGCGTGCGGACTGACCCTTCGTTGGTCATTGAGGGGGTGTGAGGTAGTCGTGTGAGGTCTCAGAAGGAAGTTCTGGGCTAGCGCTGGACATCCATAAATAACCTTCTGGGCGATGAGAGGGGACAGGAAGGAAAAGGAGCAGTAATAATTTTATTCATGATACCCATTCTGGTGGGTTTTCATCCTTGAGGCTTGACTTCTACAATCTCACCTGCGGCGGTGGGTGTTGTGGGGGGGGCAGGAGGAAACAGGCAGGAAGATGTGGGGTCCTTTCCCCGTGAGTCGGAGTCAGCCGCTTGTGCACAGTCACCTCACACACATGTGCACATGCATACACACACTCGCATGTGCACACACTCCTATATGTGCGCGCGCGCGCACACACACACACACACACACACACACTTTTTCTCACAATTGGCCCCTCCAGTCTCCTGCCCTTCTAAGCTTCTGATGACAAGGGAAAGGAAGTAGCAGAACAGGAGGGGAGGGAAGGCGGACGGCAGAGGAGGGAGGAAGCCGGTTGACTATTTTAAGGACATGAAAGTCTTCTCATAAGTCCTTATAGTCTCCTTGCCAGTTCATTTCCTTTAGAATGAAGTTGAAAGGTTATCTGATAGGTTTCATTATCTCTGCAAATAATTCATAAGTTCAGATGAACTCAGAACCATGACATAGTGTGTAGGAGGACTTCAAGGTGGTAATTACAGGACTGCTCTGGAGCTGACAGCTGGTGTTGCAATGATCTCCTTTTAGTGAGGTTTTCTGTGTGGTTAGAAAAAAAACCAAAAAAACAGCAAACTGAGTTAAGATCTGCGACCGCTGCTGCTCCAGTGTAGACCCCTGGAGCTACGTGTGGTGTGTGCGCGACTGGGAAATCCCCTGCGGCCGACGCGGGGCATTGTAGGCAGAGGGCTCTCATGTGTAACCCATGATGAGAACAGCTCAGATGTGTGCGGAAGAATGGCAGGTCCCGTTGCAGAATCCTGGAGAAGCCCGAGAAAGAGACTCGGAACTCAGTTATCAGCACAAGCCAGCTCGATGGTGAGAGCTACTGCTCTGTTCAGGCTGGACGTGTATGCCATGTCTGTTCTGCATCTCTCAGGGGAGGACAGAGCTTAAATGCTTGTCTGGTGGACCGGGAGGAAAGGTGCTGCGTGCTGGAAGCAGTAAGCATGCTTTGTGGCAAGTATGCCTGAGCTGAAGAATATCTTCCACAGCCTTGAAATACATGTAAGGATATGAAATAAATTCCTAAGTTTCAGGATAACCACACAGTGAATGCAGACATGGAGGGCATATATTAGATTAGTAATTGAAAGTTAAATCATCTATTTATTCATTTGTATATTATTTATTTACCCACTTATTTATTCCATGAAGTTTTATGAAATGTCTGTCACGTGAAACTTTGAGTGTATAAAAATGAATAAAATGAAACTGCAGCTCTCAGCCCTCAGGAAGCTGACATCTGTCTACTACTCTGCCTCTGTCTCCATCCATCCATTCATCCTCCATCTGTTCACCCATCCATCCATCCACCCATCCATCCATCTACCCTCCAACCATCCATTCATCCATCCATCCTCCATCCACCGATCCTCCATTCATCCTCCATCCATCCTTCACCCATCCTTCATCCATTCTTTCATCTTCCATCCACCCCATCTCTCCATCCACCCATCTCTCCACCCTCCATCCATCCATCCTCCATCCATCCAGCCACCCATCCTTCACCCATCCATCCATCTATCTATCCTCCATCCATCCATCCATCCATCCATCCATCCTCCAATCATCCTCCATCCATTCATCCATCTTCCATCCATCCACCCATCTATCCAGCCATCCACCCATCTATCCTACATCCATTCACACACCCATCCCCCCACCCACCCTACACCCATACACTCACCCATCCTTCTATCCCCCATCCATCCTTCCATCCATCCACCCATCCATCCATCCATCTTCCATCTGTCCATCCATCCATCCTTCCGTCCACCCATCCATCCGTCCATCCATTGTCCATCAATCCATCTACCCACCCATCCATCCATCCTCCATCCATCTATTCATCATCCATCCATCCATCCATCTACCCACCTACCCATCCATCCAACCAAGGTGGCTTGGGTCTTCAGCAGCCCTCAGAGATTCAACTGTGTTTCAACCCCCTAATATTATAGCTCTGTGAAACTCTGAAAGCCCTTCCATAGTTCCTCTGTATTCCCAACCTTTCCTTCTCCTCTCTCCTGCTGTGTCTGGACAGTCCCTAATCCAATTCATTGGTGTGAACACAGAGGCTTGCACCATCATGGTTTTTTTCTCTCTAATTCATATGCCTCACTTATTTTGTGAGTTTAGTAATTTTACATAAGATGAGGGGGAGCAAGGGGAAGAACAACAGCATGGAGTCTTTGTCCTTCACCCTCTCCTCTCCCTTCTTCTCACTCTTGTGTTTCCTCTGAAGATACACAAATAAATGTGACTTGCCACCCTCCTGGCCCCAATACACACACACACACACACACACACACACACACTACAGTCTCATATTGAATAAATCATGCCCCAGAGGCTAACTTTCCCCCAAGTTAGGTGGTCAAAACAGTTTTCTTTTTTAAAAAGATTTTATTCATTTATTTGAGAGAGAGAGAGCACAAGCAGGGAGAACAGGAGAGGGAGAAACAGACGCCCCACTGAGCAGGGAGCCTGATATGGGACTCAATGACCTGAGCAGAAGACAGACACCTAACCAACTGAGCCACCCAGGTGCCCCCAAAAACAGTTTTGTGAAGAAAACTTCCCAAAAGAAATTCTAGAAAGAAAAAGGATTCCCCCCCCCTACTGTGTATTATTTATTTGTATATATTCCATCTTAAAACCCCAATCTTAAGGCACGGCCTGGATGGATGAATGAGGGGTGGGAAATGACAGGCAGGTGAGTCATATTCCCTAAAACTAGGGTCAGCTAGTAAAAGAAAAAGAGCATGAGAAACTTCAGCTATTACAGTTTTATTTGCCTTTCTATTTTTTTTAAAAAGATTTTATTTATTTGACAGAGAGATCACAAGTAGGCAGAGCAGCAGGCAAAGAGAGAGGGAGAACCAGTCTCCCTGCTGAGCAAAGAGCCCGATGTGGGGATTGATTCCAGGACCCCAAGCTGAAGGCAGAGGCTGAACCCACTGAACCACCCAGGCACCCCTGCCTTTCTATTTCTTAAGCTAACATTCTTGAAGTAAGGACCTTGGCTTGAGATTATGCATTCAATCAGGTTTAAGCAAGAAGGCATGTATGAGTTATCTCTTGGTACATAATAAATCATCCCCAAATTTTAGCTGCATTGGATAACCAACGTCCATTTTCTGAGGGCCAGGAATCTGGGGGTGGCTTAGCTGGGTCCTTCCAGCTTCAGGTGTCTTTTGAAGTTGTGTGGGTGTTGGCTGGGTGGAGGTCACCAGAAGACTTGAGTGCTTCTGGGTGGGGGGTGCTGGCTTTCAGCTCCTCACGGCGTGGGCCTCCCCTCAATGCGTCCTCCAGACGACTCAGGGGAGAGGGAGAAGCCCCTTGTGTTTTGCGTCCTGGTTCAGTGGTGGAGGGGACAGCACATGGGGGTGGTGGTGGGCCATCTGGGAGGTTGGCTGCAGTAGGCACAGACTTAAGGGCATGGACTCAACCTTATGAGCATCTGCAAGCAAGAGGCCAGTGGAGCTGAGCTGAGAAGGTGGGCGCTGAGAAGGCGGGCGCTGAGAAGGCGGGCGCTGAGAAGGCGGGTGCTGAGATCTCTTTCATGGCCCCACATGGAAACTCAGACCCCTGCCTGCAGACCTGTCACTCGCGTCAGCAACAATGACAACAACAACAACATATTTCACAATAATATATATACAGTGACCGTGACTGACAGGGCTCACACTTCCTGTGTTAAGTGCTTTGCAGAAGTGATTACAATTAATTCCAAATCACATTCCTACTTCACAAATGAAGAGACAGATCGAGCGATATTGAGGGTTTCCTGGCTGGAGTTTGTTTACGTGGAACGGCACTGGTCCCTGTGTTAGGTTTCCACGCTCTAGCTCAGGGTCTGGTTCTTTGGAGGCCATGGGAACAGCATCCTACACTAGGGGGCGATATTCAGCACAGCAGGCAAATTGATCAGCACGTCAGCCAGAGCCAGCGATCACTACGCGAAGTTGAAGACTTTGCCCTAAAGTCCCCTCAGTAAACCAAAGTCCGCCTGTGCAGACAGCAGCTAAAAGGATTGAAAGTCCCACGGAAGGTTTTCTCTTGGACACCGGCATTTAAACATATGCAACTGTTCTTCATGTTGGATTTCCCGTCTTGCGGCTTGCCTTCCTGCGACCTAAGGAAGGGGGATTTTGGAAGGTGACCGGGTAGAGTCCCAGAGGAAGGTCCTTTCAAACATACGCCCAGCTCCTTTTGCCAACGAGGGAGACGGGATAGGAGCCGGAATTCCCCGGTAAAAAGTTGAGAAATCACTTAAATACCAAGCATTTCATCCCACACTTGTATATTTTTGTCTCATTCCTTCTTTTTATATTGTTTTTCTGTTTCTGGCAAATTTGTATTCACCAGGCTGGCAAATAAGAGGAGCGGATAAGCAAGATCCTTTTCCAAGATGGGGGGATGCTCGCCCACTCATTCAACAAACACCATTGAGCTCTGGTGTGCGGGGTGCTGTGCTGGGTGGTGGCCCTATGTGGAATTCACTCACCATCCTCTGACTATAGTTACCAAGTGTTTTTTTAGTTCCTTGGTACCCTGACAGATGCTGTGAAGGTTTAAAAAAAAAAAAAAGAAGAAGAAGAAGAAAAAAGAAAAACAGAAAGCAAGATAAGTGAGTCAAGTTTCTCCTTCCCAAAGGATCTTGAAATACCCCCCAGAAAAATAAAATTAACACAAAACAATCAAGAAACATAACAAACCAGTCATTCCCCGACCCGCCCCCACCAAATAATGGGACTTTTTAAAAAAATTATTATGGATTCTTCTGTGTTCTACACATTCCTAGAAGCTTCTCTCGTGACAAAATGTAGAAATGACCCCTGAAGGTTAGTCTCAAGACTGTGCTAAAGCATGTGTCTTTGTGGGAGCACGGGGCATACACACAAGGGGTTAGAGTCTGGGGAGGCCTCTCAGGAGAGGTGTCGGGGCAGGGCTGTGCCAGCAGCAGGTGCATTCGCAGGGGGCTGATTCCAAGAGCCCGAGGAAGCAGGGTAAGTGAGAAGGGGGTGCTCTGGGCCAAGTCTCCCCACGCTGACCGGGTTGCACCCCGACTTAGACATTTCTCGGCGTTGCACCTCATCCCCCGTGTCCCCTGAGAAAGTCCAGAGCTGAGTTGGATGCTGTGATGGGCTTCGGGCTAGGCCAGAATAAGGTAGACGTAGGCCAGAAACCATCTTAGCTACATATATACAGTGACCTTAGCTACAAGGCCAAACTGGAGAACTCGGCTTTCCATGAGATCGAAAGGGGTGTCTGTGGCAGGAAGCACAAGCTGGGGATTTGGTTGTGGAAGTCTCTTAGGGAGTTCCTCTGGGGGCCAGCCCGCAGTGGTGGGAGGGGAAGGGTGAGGGGGGCGGACATAGGGCTGGCGGAGGGAAAGTGACGCTGTGTGACACTGTCCTACCAAAGGCCTCGGTGGACCCCTTGGTGCATTCGGGTGTTTCTGCTTCTTTGTGTGCCTGTCACTGGGTCCAGACTGCCTTGGGAGATTTTGGGGTGACCTCGGGGGACAGCAAGGTGTAGTATGGACAATCCCCGGAGAGGGCTGTGAGCAGAGGGGATGAGTCCTTCAGTCCCCAGAGCAGTTCCTGGCTGCGCAGGATTGAGGGGAGGGGGGCACAAAACCATCATCTTCCTCATTCGGTTTCTGAAAGCGGCTTCTCCAGGAGGCCAGAAGCACATGTGAGAAAGGTCGGAGGGTGAACGGCAGCTCAGCACAGTCTCTGATCCCGAGGCCACGACTGAAGGTCTTCGTCTCCCTCGCCTCCGCTGACCCCTCCACCAATCTGTGTGTGGGACGAAGACCCTCATCCCAAATGACTGGCCCTTGGCCGTGGTTGAATACGTCCGTTTCCGATCAAAACCGGTCAGGGGTGTGCCAAGAGGCACAAAGCTGACAACCCCAATTCCTTGTGCCCTGCCATGGACAGCAGCCCTCCCCGCTCCTGCCGGCCAGGCTCAGCTCCCCTGCCGACAGGGTGACTCTGTTTCTTGCCAAGTCTTTCGGCATGAGCCCGAAGAGCCCTAGCTGGGCCATTACACACAGCTCAGTAGTTCTTTTGTGTGTCCCCTGGTGGGAATGCTCTCCATCCTGAACCTGGACCCCTAACCCTGAAAAACCCGGAATCCAAGACGTGGGTAGCACAAAATCCCCACAGTCACCGGCAGTGGCGGTACAGGGGGCCACCCCACTACGGGTTCCTACCGCGGAGCTCCGAACGCAGCTGGCTGGGCTCCATAGGTGGATCTGAGTGGATCCGGATTTTCCCTCCTCTCCGCCTCCTCCCTCCTCCAAGGGCAGGGCTGTCCCAGGAGCAGCCAGTTCCATTCCCACATGGCCCAAGCACGGCCATTTTGCTCTTCCCAAATTGAAGGAGAGGTGTTGCCCCCTATCCCGTGCAGCACGTGCTGCACCCTGAGCGATGGGGCTGAGGGAGCTGCACCACTACCCCCCCGCCCCCCACACCAACTCTAGGCCAGCCCAGCACTCCTTTGAGGTGGGGGCTAGTTTTGCCTCCAGTTTGCTCATGATGATGTGAAGTGTAGAGAACTAAAGAAATAGCCAAGAATGGAGGGGAATGCACCCCAAGGGTGTTTGTGATGCAGAGCACAGATTTTTTTTTTTACCTGGTGGGGCCTGGGGCAGGGCTGAGGTGGGGCAGGAGGGAGGGGTGCAGGCAGGTCTTTGAGCTACCTGACACAGAGCAGGAAGGCCTGTGGCTTCCTGGGACCCCTCCCCCACCGGCCTGACTTCTACAGGTCTGGCTGTGCTGGGGTCCCCATCCCCAAACCTCCCCCAGCCATCCTGCAGCGGGGAGCAGAGAGCGAAGCATAAAGAGACTGCTTTTGTAGGATCGGGAGCTTATTTTTGCTTTCCCGTCTCTTATCATTCAAAGAAGAAGCAGAGAAGCCATCAGAAACCTTCCTGTCAGGGGAGGGGGGCTTGGTTCACCTGCTGACAAGGAGGCAGGGAGGAAGGAGAAGGAGCAGGGGTTTGGGTGGGCACTGCTGCCCCGGGACCTTGCCTCTGCCCAGCTGGCCTGAGCTTAGCAAGGACTGGACAAGCTTGGTAATCAGTCAGATTATAAAGTGCATATTGTTTGTGGATTAATTCATTTATAAGAAGGGCCGAATTGAGCAGCCCCTGAACATGATGGGAAGCATGAAGAGATTATGAAAGGCACTTAATCTCGGTTAGCACACTTAGTCCATAACTGCACGCAATTATCATGGCGATTGTCGCTGGATTGTCGCTGGAGGTCACGCTGAATGGGCTTCACCCAAGCAAGGCCCTGTCCCAAGCGTGTGTCCCATCAGGTCTACGCGGCATTTCCCGGACCGTGTGAGGGATGACGGCGAGGGGAAGAGCCGGAGGAACCGAACCCTGTTGCCAGAGAAAAGAGGGAAAAGCAGAGAGGGCATCATAATGTTGAAATTCAATAGAGAAGCATGAAAAACTGAAACCAGTTTGAAATGCTGAGCAGACAATAAAGATTAAGCCCAGAGTGAGACCAAACTCAGAGCATCATAAAGCGAGTACAACAAACCTGTTACTCTTGGCTTCTTTGGGAACCACACCGGGTCTCTCCCAGGCCGTCCCCGAGTCCCCAGCACAGCTGCCTTCAACATGCATCGCACTGATCTCAGGTCTCAGGAAAGCATGTGCGAACTCACTTCTGAGGATTCGCTTCTAGCCTGACGGCCAAGGAGTCAGCCAGCCGTGGAGCAGGAGAGGAGAAATGTTTGCTAAGTGCGGTCAGTTCATGCGGTTAAATGTTTTCTGGATAACCCTCCCCAGTCAGGGCTGCGTGGAACCAGAGGCAGGGGCCAGGATGGCGGGAGCACGTGCTCTGTCCACTATTTCCAACCCTCGAGACGGTGAGGACATATTATGGCCGTTCATTGAGAAAGGACTTCTCAGGAATGGTTTTAGAGCTGGTGGTTTTCCAGCACTGGGATTCGCCAGGGAGTTCTAAAAAGACAGGCAGATGCCCCGCCCTGTCCCTCAAAGATTCTGCCCACGTGGTCTAGGGTGGGCTGCCCAGGTGACTTTCTGGGGGAGCTGAAGTGGAGGAAGGTGGGCTTACCTGTTGCCTCCCTGTGGTGCCTTTCTGCTAGCGACGCTGGGACCCACCTTTCGTTTCACAGTCAGCAGGTCTGAGAGCTGAGAATTCGCATTTCTCCCCGTTCCCAGGCGATGCTGGTGCTGTTGAACTAAGGCCCCCACTTTGAGAACCACTGTGGTCCCATCCTGCTCGTGGGCCCTGACCCTTCAGCTTCCTGACAGTGACCCCGCCATGATCAGCGGCCTGGAAAGGTGACTGGCTGCTGTCCCAGCATCTTTGTGGACCACTTCCCAGGGGCCTCCTTGATTTGCTCCAAATTCGCCTGCTCTGCTCCGAGGAGCTCTGCCTGGCTCTGGTCTCACTGCTCTACTTGGGTTCACCAGCGGCAGGGGGACCCACCTTCACCTCCGGCAGGACTCCGGGCACCAAATAACTTGAGTGGACCATGGGTTGTGTTTCTCTTATTTCTCCTACTCCACTGTGTGTGGCTCCCCCGACACAGGTGCTCGCTTACACCGGTGTGATGTCATGGAGCTCAGGGTCTTATGGGGCCTGAGTTCAACCCACCCCCCCGCTATGTAGCACTTCTCAGATGGAGTTGAGGAGTTAAAAGAGGGGGGAAATCTGGAGGCACAGGACAGGCCGGTCTTGGGTCACCCATGAATGTTCTGAAGGCGCATGGCGCCCTCACCAGCAGGGGGCACTGTGCTGACCGTGGTGCTGCTGTGAGGTCAGACACCACCGAAGTGACTCTGAGAATGCAGGGGTGCATGCAGAGGAGCCCGGAAGGCTTCCCTTCACCCTCTAGCAAATGCGGGCTCAAGTGCATGGAAACAGGTGTATATAACTAACTCTATCTTAATCTTGGGATGTCAGAAGCATGAGGGGAGCCCAGGACTGATGGGGAGTGTGTGGGTTAGCCAGTTGGCAAGGATCCTCAGATGATGTGACAATGGAAGTTTCTGGAATTGCTCCTGTCCTCTCTTCCAGGCAGCAAAGGCTTGTTCCAAGGCACGCAGTGAACTCCCGAGCTCTGTTCTGGGGTCATGTTCATGGATTCGACGTAAGACTCCCTCTTGTAACAGATTCAGGCTCTTTCTGAAAGCAGACCTCACAAAGGCTTTCTCGCAGAGAGAGTTTATAAATATTGGCGAATATGATGTCAGGGAGAATATCAGAATGTCAGTTTCAAGTTAGTAGCTTCTAATCAAAATAAAAGTGCGCGTGCGCGTGCGTGCGTGCGTGCGTGTGTGTGTGTGAATAGTGATTCTTCTGGCAGACTGAAGTGGAAATGATCTCCTCCTAACTAAAGTGTACCCATCTGCTGTGGACTGCGTTGTGTCCCCCCAAAACAAATCCAGCTGCATTGGAAACCCCAGTGTGGTGGTGTTAGGAGTTGGGCCCTTTGGGAGATAGTGAGGGTTAATGACAGGAGAGTCATCACGATGGGACTGATCCCCTCATAATGAGGTCTGGGAGCTGCTGGGAGCAGAGCTCTCCCCAGAGAGCAGCCATACTCGTTCCTTGACCTTGGATTTCCTGCCTCCCCTCATGTGAGGAATAGATGTTCAAGCTCCCAGGGGACTGTGTTTTGTTATAGAGTCTGACTAAGGCGCCATCCTGACGTGTGGGGGGCCGTGGCCAATTCCTCCAGGTCTCCATGCTGGCCTGTCAGAGACCCTGCGTGGGTCCTGGGCTGGGAAGGTCCTGGCGCATCCAGAGTCTGGGAAGTGACCAGCCCTTCAGTTAGTGCACAGTATGCTAGAGTGAAGGGCCCTGGGAGCGGGGTCAGCCGTCTGGCCACCAGGGCGGGTGTCTGGACACCCAGCCAGCGGGCGGCCCTGGCGGTGGAAACAGCTCGAGGCTCAGGCTTCACACAGGCCCGGTTCAGAAGGGAGCACCGCATACAGAGTCTTTGTGTTGCATTTGGGCTAGAGTCAGTGGATACACAGACGAGGAAGGGTCTTGGAGCATGACAACGAGCCACGTGTATTTCTGAGAGCTTGTTCCGTGAGACTTCCTCACGGGGGTCCTTACCCTTGGCCATGCTAAACTGAAGGCTCACTGAGATTTGAAAATGTAGAAAGGCACCGGTTGTTTTCCAAATTTTAAAGGCAGAAATCATTTCTATGCTAGCTATATTTCTGTGAGCTAGAAGGTGCAAAGCTTCCAACAATCTATTCTACAAAGCAAAACCAAACACAGATAACACAGTAACGCAGAAACCAGAAAGCAAAGACCAACCTCCCCCGGGGGCACGGATGAAGACATTGTGAATAACCCAGAGCGCCAGAGTGCGGTCCGACTCCCCTGGACATAGTAGGGTCAGTGCCAGGAGTGATGGGATTTGTTCCATGCTCGCAAACCTGCTTCTGCAGCTGGGGGGCGGGGGACCTCCACAGTGCTCCAGGTGCGGGACTGCAGGATGGGGGACCTCCACGGTGCTGGGGCTGCCAGGACTGCACGTGGGGGAACCTCCGTGGTGCTTGGGGAGCTGGGGACTGTGGGGGTGGGGAGCAGGGTCCCAGGAGGGTTTTGAGCAGAGTGAGGTGGTTTGGTAAATGGCTTCATGGTGTTCCTTTGGCTGTGTGGAGAGGAGACTGAAGTGAGGGGCAAAAGGAGCTGAGTGACACATTAGAGGCCAAATAAGGGCCTCCCAGTAACGTCCACGTCCTCAGCCCCGAACCCATGGACATGCTGTTTTACACGCATGGGGCCATAAGGCTGCCCGTGGCATCAGGTTACTAATCTGCTGCAAATGATGAATTTGTGCTGCTTTTAGCCATGAGGTTCGTGGTGGTTTGTTACCACGGTCACAGGACAGGATACTTGGGTCTGCCAGACCGTCACGCATGGGGGGGTTGGTAGTAGCTTGGACCAGCGAGGTGGCCGTTTGGTTGGTTGTTTCTGGGGACATGCCCAAGTAGCCTCAGCAGGATTTACTGATAAACCGAATTTTACAGGAGTCCAGAGGATGAGAATCAAGCCGATTCTTAGTTGAGAAAATGAGCTCTGAATTTTTGCGGAGAAGCACGGATAATTTGGTCAAGTCCCTTGCAGACTGATCTCACCTGTCTCCCCTCCCCAAGCACCTCCAACCCTCAAACCCCCGGAGCAGGGGTCTGGTCTGGAACATGCCAAACGGGCTCCGTGGACAATTTTCCAAGAGCTACACCCTAATCTTGGCCTTTTCGATGTTGCCACACTGATGAGAAGAGTCATAAAGAAAAAAAAATTAAATTATGGAGTGATAGCATCGCCTCCCTGAGTGTGAAGGAGAACCCATTGAGTGTCCTTCCCCCTCTCATTCCAAGGGAACGTTTGTGGGAGCACCTGGTGGGAGAGGCCAGAGCATTTCCATCAGTGAGGATGCCGGAGAGAGAACTAGGTCCAGGAGTGGGGGGCAGGGGCCCAAGGGGTCAAGTCACTCGGGTGGGCTCTAGGGAGGATCGTCTTTGAGAACATCTGGAAACGCTGGCCCTACGTTCAGATGCATGGGTGAGAACATCCTTTAATACCCCTGTGCAACCCTCCTCCTCTCAACCACGTAAGGTCTCAGATGCCCAGCCTCTTCTTCAGCACCAAGGCGCTAAAAATTGAACGAGTCTTCTTGAGCCTCGGAACTGTGCATGTAGTCCCTGGTGATGTAAACAGTCTTGGCCAGACACAGAGTTCTCCACTTTCTTGACACTACTCTGCCCCATAAGCGCTTGTGAATGTTAGAGCAGACTGGCCAGAAGGAAAGTCTATACATGCTGATGGCCGTGTGACCCAGTAGTCAGCTGCCCGGGTCATGGAAGGATGCTTACTCTGACAGCGGTTTCCTGAGGGGTATACCTCTTTGTGCCTTTCCTTCCATAAACCCAAAGAGGACCGCTGACACTGTGCTCTTGCCTGTGAGTGCATATAAAAATACATAACACCTAAGGCTCGGTTAGATGTCTTATTCTGAAAGAACATTTGGGCAACTGGGTCCCATTCTTTCCTAACAACACTCTGGTTTGTTGAACTGTGTTTGCTAGACTTTGATGTTGGGCAGGAACTAGTCTGGGCGGTCCACTCATGAAGTCACAGCAAGAACAGCCTTCTGGTGGCCCGAAAAGATGACAGAACTGAACTCTCCTCTGCGCATCCCTGGGGGGCAGATTGCCACCATGCCCCCAGGAGAGGAGCCACACAGGAGAGGAGAGCTTGGGGGGTGCCCAAGAGCCACCTGAAGAGGGGCCCGTTGTCAGGAGGGTGCCCGTCCTGTCCGGCCCTATTTACGAACTCTCCTGGGCTCTATCCTTGGAAACTTCTCTCTTCTTGATCCATTTCAGGAAGAGCAAAATTGGAACGGTGGAGGAGTAGAAGACTGTGAGGCCCCCAGAGGGGAGAGAGTCCAGTTAACTCTTCACCATATTTGCTTCATTCTTCTGTTAATTCAAGGACTCGGTGGTGGCCTGGCCTATTGTCACCCCTATTAGGGACATCAATGGAGTATCGGTCCGGTTTTCCCCGCATTTCCCTCAAGTTACCTCTCTGACCCTTTCTCATGGCTTGCCACCTCTCTCTTTCTCCCTGTAAGCTCTGCCGCTTTGACCACGTCTTTTTAGTTTCTGTATTTTCTAACCTTTTTACATTTTGGGGTTCTGCTGAGCCTGGGGAGGCTGCCTTTTGCAGGGATAACTGGTTCCTAGAGATAGTATAGGACCCGCTCGCAGAAGCAACGTTCATGTGCCCACCAACAAAACTCAAGCCAGGCCCCTAGGTCCTGGGCTCTCACAGGGCTCACACACTTCAGGTCACTGTCCACTGGCCCTGGTCCCCCACCCCAAGTCCTCTGCAATCATTCCAAGTAGCCAATCTCCAGTCTGCCTCTTTCCACAGGAACCACAGGCTCTCTGCCCATGTTTCCTGCCCCCTCTGCCCCCAGACTGGCCCCGGTATGCCCTGTGGGGCCCTGCACAGAACCATGCTCCCTCCTCCTGGGGACCACTAGGAGCAGACGATCATGTCCACGACAGTCTCTACCTGATCCATTGGCCTCACCAGAAAACAATAAAACCTACATTTCAAAATACTCTGGCATAATGCGGGGTGCTCAGTAAATATTTGTTGAGTGATTGCCCACGAGATGGGCAGCTGAGGGAGCCAGGGCTGTTGAATGCAGCTACCAGAAGCCTCTAAGACTGGGCAAGAAGATGTTGCACAGAAGGCCCGCTCCACGCTGACCAGACGCCAGACCCAAATGTTATGGCCAAGGTTAATTTCATATTTCACTGATGTTTGCCACGTCCTCCAACCAAACCTACCAGACCTCAAACTACACAAAGGTCCAGGAACATTGCAGAGCCGAAGGAGGACGTGCCCCAAATTGGCTGCCACCCTGTGACACTGAAAAATGCATTTCCCATTCCATTCCCAGATCCACCCATCATTCTCCCAGGAAATGGGTGTCCCCCAAGATTGCACAACGCTCCATGGCAGTCCTCACTTGGGTGTCTGCTGGGACTTGGGTCTCTTCGTTTGGAGCCTCGAGTGTCTTCCACTTGAGTCCACAGAGTTGTCTCTACCCTTCCAAGGGGGGATGACTCCAAGGCCAACACCTTTCCAGAATTGCCAAAGTACCTAAGGATGCCACGGCTGTCTCTAGAGAGACATTAGCCAATGACACTGTCAAGTGTGATTCGTGCAGCTGCCAGGAATCTAAAGAAGTCATTATCTTGCACAAATAGTCATTAGGAAAAAAACATCATGAGGGATGGCAGAAATAAAGAATCCAACACCTGTTCCTAATAAAAGCGCTTTTAAAAATTAGGACTAGAGTGACGCTTTCTTAACCTGATTAAAAAGTAGCCTATGGGGGCGCCTGGGTGGCTCAGTGGGTTAGGGCCACTGCCTTCGGCTCGGGTCATGGTCCCAGGGTCCTGGGATCGAGCCCCGCATCGGGCTCTCTGCTCGACAGGGAGCCTGCTTCCTCCTGTCTCTCTGCCTGCCTCTCTGCCTACTTGTGATCTCTGTCTGTCAAATAAATAAAATCTTTAAAAAAAAAAAAAAAAAAAAATTTTAAAAAAAAAAAAAAAAAAAAGTAGCCTATGAAACCGTGAAATTTTGACGAACTTTTCACCAAACCAGGCACAAATTAAGGAAGCCCATAATCACCATTATTTTTATTTATTTTTCTGGACAGTCTGGCAAATTTGATACAAATAGGACAGAGAAACAGGAAGTCCTAAATACTGTGAAGAAAGAGAACAAGCCTATAGTCTGCAGATTGGAATGCATCTGTGGAAAACGGAAATGGGTAAATTGTGGGGGGGGAATGGGAATTAATGAGCTCAGCAGAGCAGATGAGTACATACATAAAATAGGTATGTAATACCTACTTTATGTAAATACATAAAAATTAGTATGTAACTTACATAAAAGTAAATACATAAAAATTAATAATTTGCTTTTATGACATTAAAAACAAATTCTAAAACATAAAAAAACCTGGGATCCTGATTACAATAGCAGAAAAAATATGAAATGCCCACAAACATGCATATAGGGCATTGTGGTCTCAGGGGGAACACAGATGCCCACAAACAGGCCTACTGGGGGAACTGAACAATGCATTTGGAGAAAGCTATAAAACTACAAATAGTTCCTAAGAATTAGAAAAGAACACTTGAATAGAATTGTCTTGGAACATCAGAATGTCAATTCTTTACAATTTAATCACTCTATTTCATGTTATTTAAAGCAATCGTACCATGTGATATTTTCCTAAGTGGGGGAAAAAAAGCATTCTTACTCCTACCTGGCAGAATAAACAGGCAGGAGTAGCAGTGAGTTAGGGAGGGGACGGTAAATTATTAGATATGAAAATTCAGAGAGCTGAGGGAACGGATCGTCTGCTCTTGCAATGAGCTATCACGGTGTTCTGGGCTCTCCCTGGCTGTGTCATGCGTTATAACTCAGCGGGGGTTGGTTTGCTTACCCATGTGGTAACTGGCTGTCATCTACCCCGGGGCCCCCTGGAACCCAGCACAGAGCCGGGCACACGGCAGACACTGAAGTAATACTTGCTGGATGGGCGTATGGAAGCGTAAGAGGAAGCCAAGGAACACTTTGTATTCTAGATGAAGGATCTACTCTCTCATTAGGAAAGAGATGATCTGCAACACACAGAACTAGGTTACCTGGTTGGGACTTTGAGAGAAATTAGTTCATCTTCACTCTGTATCCTAAGTTCCACACCTGATTCTGCATGCAAAGGTAAATGCTTGATGGAATAAGGAGGTAAATCTAAAATCATTCAAAGCACGGAAAAAAACAGAAAAAGAGTAAGAGAGATTTACCAGCCTTCTAAGCTTAGAAGAGAGGGAAAGACTAGCCTTGGCAATCTGAACTTTAAAGGCAAGAGCAGGTCCAAGCCTCAGTCACACACTCAGACCTAAGCAGATCCCTAAAACCGACATTTCCCACCCCCAAGGGAAAAGGACTGAATTGACAGGACACACATGTCCTTTGAGATAATACAGTACCAGAATGAGGGGAGGAGGGAAGGGGTTGAGCAGGGGCAGTGCTGGCCGGGCTCTGTATCCGAGCAAATGAATGTCTAAGTTTCAGTTCCCCCGTTTACAACTGCACAAAGGAGCTGACGTGGGTTATTTACAGTCAGAAACACCCTGACGGCCCTCAGAAGGGACCAGCTACATAAATTAGGCTTCTTCTGCTCTCTGGAGTAACTTTGCAGTTAAGATGAATGTTTATGAAGGTAACGTTGTGGAAAAATGCTGACAGCGAGAGGCTGAGCTAGAATCTGCCTTTGTGGTGTGTCTATGGTTTTGTAAGAGACAGTTCCACGTACCTGCAGAAAAGCCCAGAAGGAAAACCACTGACATGTTACCCAGAGCCTTGTTTGCGAAGACAATCTGTGACTTATGTTCTCTTACCTTTTGCATTTCCAAGTGTTTAAGGGAACAGGGAATATTTCTGAAATAAAAATATCCACGTTTAGAGAAGGAAAAACAGAGACACAGTGAAACATTTACTTTGGCAACATGGGTGCTATTTCCAGAGTCAGTCCTGCGCAGCATGACCCAGAAACTTTCTGGAGGGAGAAAAACCATTGTGGGCCCCAGAACTGAAGCTCGGACCCGTGAGTCGCTTCCTTGAATGTCAGAATCCTTCTGAATGCTGGTGGATCCACAGGAGGAAGATTCCAGAAGCGCGGTCCCTTGGGCCTGTTCAAGGGGGCAAGAGGCTTCCGTGGAAGAGCTTGGAGTACAGGAGCCATGACCCTGTTAACGTTTGTTAGGTAGAGCACAGGGTGCTGGACGGTGAGCCACAGTTCCACGGAAGACCACGAGAGACACTGAAATGGGACCTGGAGGCAGGCCTGGCGTGTTTCCAGGGGCTGCAGAGGGCCGTCAGGGTGGGGTCAGGCAGGAAGAGGCAGGATCCTGCCTGAGGGTGGCATAGCTTGGGCTCCCTGGTCAGGACCAGTTGGGACAACTCACATCTAAAGAGTGGGGTTTGGTTCGGTCCACGGGGGTCTTTCTAAGGGGTGCGTAGGGCCTGCGGGCCCTGGGAGGAGGGCACTGCTGCTGAGCGCAGGCTGGTGGAGAAGTCCTCCCAGTAGCCGCCACGCCGGTATTGCACCCAAACGTTAAAATTCCTTTCTTCTGATGAGCCCCCAGAACACAGATAAAATTTGCTTACTCAGCCACTATAGACTGCTGCTTGAAAACTTCTAATCTATAGCTTCTGCTTAGAATAAAAGCTCTTTTTAAAAATTAAAAAAAAAAACATTTTTGAAATATTTTATTTGTTTATTTGAGAGGGAGAGAGAGAGAGAGACCAAGCAGGCAGAGCAGCAGGCAGAGAGAGAAGCAGACTCTCGGCTGAGCAGGGAGCCCTATGGGGGACTTGATCCCAGGACCCTGAGATCATGACCTGAGTGGAAGGCAGATGCTTCATCAAGTGAGCCAGCCAGGTGCCCCAAATGCAGTTTTTTAAGTAAAAACCATTTCTTTAAAATTGCTTGTTAAAAGCAATTATGGATGTTTCTCACGGCAATATTAAAATGCTTTCATAAAATAAGTGTAACTATGTAAAATTGTACTGAAATATATGAACTAACTTATTGCTCAGTTAGGATTCTGAGTTATCCTGATTCCCGAGGGTAGGAGAAGGGGGATATTTAATAAGAAAGGGTCTGCAGCCACGTTCTCTGGCATTGCCTTATTTAAAACTCTCAGCAGTTTTCTTCTTCATTATTTTGCAAATGACTCCTCTGCTGTGTGGGATTCTGCCTCCGCCCCAGCATTGAATTGCGTGCTCTCATACGCAGGGGGGATTTTAATATTTCTTTGTTTGCTTGTTTTTGCCAAAGGAGGCCAGAGGATCCAGAGACAGAGCTGCGGGAGGAGAGGGGGTTGGGGGCTACGTGGCTTCCTCATGGGCACTCGATGTTTTTATCTGCTATTTCTTGGATCCCAACTTTGGAACCCTCTTTGTGTATTTGGGACTCAGGGGCTGTGAGTTGCAAAGTGTCATCTATGCCTTCCTGTGGCCCCGGTGCTGCACACGAGCGGCCAGCAAGTGCTCCAAGGCCGGAGCCAGTGAGCTGGGGGAGGCTCGGGCCAGAAGCCGGAAGATCAGTGTTGCCAACGGTCGTTGCCAATGTTGGGAACCACTGGCATCTCTTTGGGACCAAGAAACAGTGCGGCCCAAGTTGGACAGGCGGCTGTTCCTCTACTCAGCTCCCAGGCCCCCATCTGAGGGCCATGGAAGCCCATCTGGGACCCTGGGACATCTGGCTTCTGCAGGGAAATTCTGTGGGGGTGTCCTTGGTGTCGGCATCCTCCTGGAGGGCGTGGCTTCAGGGGGGCCAGAAGCCCTGGTAGGGAGCCCCTGGGAGATGCCCCCTGCTCCCCTGGGAGTCCAGAGAGACTGGGGGGTCCTCACAGGACAGGTTTCTGCATAGGCAGGTGGGGGAAGGGCTGTGCTTCTTCGGAACAGACAGGTCTGGGTATGCAGGAGACCCACACAATCAAGAGACCTCAAGGCCTCCACCACGGAGGTTTGAAGCAGTAAGCACTGATCGCACATCCCAGCTCTGGCACAAACCGCCATGGGTGTGTCTGAGAAACAGTCTCACTTGCGTTTGCGGGGCTATAGTGAAAGGATGGGTCTACGGGAGCCCAGCTGTCACAGGAGGTGGCGGTTCAGTATGAGTGTATCTGTAGCTTAGAAAACACTGCCTTAGCCAGCGCCAGGACGGTGAGAGGCACGGCGGCACCTCATGGCTCGGCTGGTTAAGCAGCTGACTCTTGGTTTCAGTCCAGGTCATGATCTCAGGGTCGTGGGATCGAGCCCCACGTCAGGCTCCATGCTCAGGAGAGGGAGAGTCTGCTTGAGGATCTCTCTCCCTCTGCCCCTCTCTCCTGCTCACACCTGCTCTCTCTCTCTAAAATAAATAAATAAATCTTTAAAAAAAAAAAAAGAAAAGTGAGAGGCGTCTAACAGCCAAGTTTAGGCGTCCTTATAATTTGCCTCTTACACATTTTTGGACGTTCTGCTCAGTGATCCTGTGCTCTTGGCTGAGAAGCCTTCAGTTGGAAACATAGCAGAGCAGACATTGTTAGTTCTTGAGGGGAGCACCACACCCCTGCTTTAGGACGTGCCTCCCACGCCCTGTGAGGTTGTGACAGGCTGCCAGTCCTCGTGCTCAGGCTCCAGGAGTCAGTACGCAGCCCGGACACTAAGAGTGCATCTCTCGCTGGAGCCCCATTTGGGACAGAGATGCACGGGGCGACAGGCCGAGCTAGAGAAACAGAGACCGTGCTGGCCGGTCGTGGTCGCCCTCTGAAACCACCTTCCCAGCTTGTCCTGGGTTGCATGCAACCGGTCCCCGCTCCTGGTACTGTTCGAGTTCACTTCATTTGCTCAGAGTAAAACATGTCTTGGCAGACAGAGTGGTTTATAACTTACATCATGGAGAAAAGATGTCATTTGAAACTAAAACTATAGAGAGAGAGAGAGTGTGTGTGTGCGTGTGTGTGTGCACGTGTGTGTGTTTAAGATTTTATTCATTTATTTGAGAGAGAGAGAATGAACTGGGATAGAGGCAAAGGGAGAAGCAGGCTCTCCACTGAGCAGGGAAGCCCCACGTGAGGCTCGATGCCAGGACCCTGAGATCATCACCTTAGTGGAAGGCAGATGCTTCATCAACTGAGGTCCCCAGGCGCCCCTGCAAAGCAGCCTTTGATGTTAAAGGGGAGGGTGGTCTCGAGATGATGGTATTCTGAGTTACACCCCTCCCCTGGCAGGAGCTGGCAGGATCCAGGAATAGCAGATAGATCATCTACTAGGTGTAGAGATGGTGGATTCAAGGGCTGAACAGCTTTGCTAACAAAGAGGCAGAAGGTTCCAGAAGACAGCAAGCCAAGCAAGATGGTAGGAGGCTCCAACTTAAAGAGAAAGTGGCCAAAGAAATTTTGAGAATAAAGGTCACATGTCTGATGTTAAATAGTTTAAATGATTTCAGGCAACATTCATTTCCCCATGGGAAAGTCAGCTGAACGCGAATTCCTGGATGGCTGGGTGTGTGCATCTGGGTGCGCATGTCCGTGGGAGCTAAGGGAGGGTGTGAGGCTGTATGTCTGGCAGGATGTGGTGTGGAATCGGGATGGAAGATGATTCATAAGCTGAGCCCCTTTGGCAGAACAGGGCAGGCCCACCGCCCCTGGAGAGATGGGGTGGGATGCAGGCTTGCCTCCATGTGGCTTCAGCGGACATCTGGCTACAGGCCGCGCCCTCACACTCCACACGTGCACTGTGGGGGCGCAGAGGAGAGCAGGGATGCAGGCAGGCAAGAGCCTCGTGCACATTGTCTCCAGGGTGTCACTGCCCCGTGGCTGCTGGTTCTGAATGGACAGAGCTGACCTGCCCCACGGACTGCAGATGGCAAAGCCTAAAACACAAAAAGTTTTCCTGCTTCTGCCCTGGAGGCCAGAAAAGCCCCATGGAGGTAGGTCAGCCTTTGGCTCAAGGTTTAAAGAAGCTGGAGGTGAGGTTGCACTGCCCATCTCAAGAGAAAACGGAAATCTAAACCAAGAACGGCAATGCCTTCCAAAAAAAAGAAAAAAGAAAAAAAAAAAAAAAACTTTGGTCAGAGAATAGCTTAATTCTCTTCTTTCTTGTCAGCAGCCTCTGGATCAAGGGTAAAGGGCCCGGGTTTGGGCGATTCAACAGTTACAGGTCTCCATCCTGTCTCCCTAACACACGGCTTGCACGACCATGAGCCTGACTGAGAGATGCCACCTGGTTTGTAAAGAGAGCAGGGTAACGCCCAGCTCACAGCGCGGTATGAAGGGCAAACCATGTCCTAATGCTCACGGCATCTCGGAGTTTTACGTATTCCCCATCCGTGTCACCCACCCCCTCCCCCCCACCCCCAGTGTTTTGCCGTATCTGGCGCTTTCAGTGGAGGGCCTCACACCAGCCAAGCATCCTCAAGGTCAGCTGTTTCCTGCAAAACAGTCCTAACTGTCCATTCTGTGGACAGGTCCGGCCAGGAGAGGACAGGCCGATGGAACACATGTGGGTCCACTCAGAGTTTCAGCATTATTCTAGGAGGAAAGGACCCACCTGGCTCCCCAGGAACCCCTCACCTTCTGATCCCAAAATCCCACACTGAGGCCTCAGCGTGT
Source organism: Enhydra lutris kenyoni (assembly GCF_002288905.1). Classification (NCBI taxonomy): domain Eukaryota; kingdom Metazoa; phylum Chordata; class Mammalia; order Carnivora; family Mustelidae; genus Enhydra; species Enhydra lutris. The sequence goes on along the minus strand of NW_019154108.1, from coordinate 30,315,349 downwards.
GTGTGGATAGAGGGACCAAGCCATAAAGGGCTTTAAGCCAGGCCTGGAGGTGTCCCAGTGGTCCCCCGGCAGAATGGCCCCAGCAGAAGCCTGGAGATGATTTAGGACAAATGACTTCCCTTGGGTTTGTGGGAGACTGACCTGGGAACTGGTTTGCTTGAATACATTACGTGAATATGGGTTGCTGCTTGAACCAGGCGGGACCCCACTGATCCCTTGCTGGGGAACCACCAGCCTACTGCGTGGAAAGCTCTTCCCAGACAAAATGAGCCCACACCTGAGACACTAACATGACCATGAGGTTGGCCACTGGGGCTGGACCGTGTGGCAGCCCTCCTCACCCCCTCCTGTCTCCTGCTGGCTACTGTCCCAACAGCTCCTGGCAGTGAGGGAGTTAGGGGAAATGTAGCCCTGGGGTGAGGTTCAAAGTCTTCTTCAGCCTAGAGAAAGTCACTGTCACCGTGATCAGGCTGGTGTCGCCGTGGGATGAGCCCTGGCTGAGCACCCTCTCGCCTTGTCAAAGAGACCCTATTCCCCAATGGTTGCACCTTCCTCCCCATTTGAGAGATCTTGAAACTGAGGCCCTCAGATGTTAACTCGCTGGCCCAAGACAGGCTCGTCCGGTCAGCCAACTCCAAAGCCTCAGCCCCGTCTGTGCTGGCTTGCTCACAAAGATCGAGGGGAGCGTTGTTCTCACTGCCGGCCCCTCCCCCACAGCTTCTGGTCCAGTGGGTCTAGGCGGGTTGGCAGGATTTGGGATCGGATAGGTGCTTCCTGTCATCAGGGCCCTCAAACCCCTCCCCCATGGTCCCAAACTGTGACACGTGGAGGCTGAAGTGCAGACACATGTGTACACAGGAGGCCATCAGGCTTCCCAAGATGCGGTCCTTGTGAAATCCCAGAGAAGGAGGTGGAAAAACTCGAGTGGGACAACAGCTCCAATTCCTCTGGGCCTGACTTGATTTCTCAGGGCTGGGGACGGAAGACAGCGGGCCGGTAACCAGGACGACAGTAATGGTGCAGAGTTAGGGTCATTAGCTGCTGTAGACTACATGTCGCAGATGCCAGAATGACCCGACGGAACCTCCGAATGAGAGGGAAGTAGACGTCTTGGGCGGGGAGGTCATCATGCACTAGGCGGTGGGGACACTGGCAGGTGTGCGTCGCTGTCCAGCCATGCAGCCCGAGTGGCTGGGACGTCTGTCCTCCGAGGGAGTGTCCTTCCTCTAGGCTGCTGGACATGAGCACAGAAAGGCTAGCATGTCCACGGCAATGACAGGGACAGAAGATGTAGAAAACCCTTAATTTACATTGAAATATATGAGAATTCTTCACGTTGAGGCAATTCAAAGATTAAAACAAAGTCATACAGCATTTATTTCCAGGCAGTTAGCAGGACTATCAGAAATAGAATCAGAATGAAAAGGGTTGGGAGCCAAGGGAGATTTTGTCTAATGTTCTGAATGGGCATGCAAAAAAAGAGGGGGAAAAATACGGAAACAAAGACAAGAAAAGAAAAAGAGGAAAAAACAAAACAATAGCAAAGTAACTTAAAAATAGAAAAAAAAAATTTCTGATTGGGATGATGACTGTTTGGTCCTCTTACCACACAGACAGTCTTTTCTGCTAGTGTGTGTCGGCTATAGGAATTCTTTCTGAGTTAGAAGACGTATCTGTTAAGATCAGGTCCAAATGTATACGACAGAAATAAATAGATAAGCAAGCTGTGGCTTCAACAAGATAGTTCCCTCCATCATAAAAGAAGTCAGAGGGAAGTAGTACTGAGCTAATGTGTTCATTCGAGTCTCGAGAACCCAGGCTCCAGGTTCCTTCCTCCGACCTCTTCCTCCTTCAGCATTTGGCTTCTGCCCCAAGAAGGCAGCTTAGCCTCCAGCCATCACGTCCACCATCTAGTCTACAAGAATAAGAGAGAAGGTGGCAAAGTGGTAAAGTCAGCTGTTTTTTTTGGGCTGTTTCCTGGAAATTGCTACGGAACACTCTGCTTCCATCTAATTGACCAGCACTTAGCCCCATGGCCACAGCTCACTGCAAGGGGAAGGGCAAATTGGTCTTTGGGTGCATGTGCCCACTAAAAATGAGGGATTCTATCAACAAGTCAGAAAGGGCGACTGCAGAGCAGAGTGGCAAATTATAGTTCTGGCCATAAGATGCAATGCCCTAGCCAAAAGGGGATGGCCTCAGACACCTGTGGTTAAGTGACCAAAAGGATCTCGAATAAGCCTGTCCTGCGCCCCCTCCCCTAGAGTGGGGAGCCATCTCCTGACCCTCAGCCATTCATTCCACCCCCACGATGCACCAAGCAGATGCCCTGGAAGAACTCTTGCCACGAGCTCTGGAAGGCTGCCCAGGCCACTAGGTCTCACTTGTATCACATGAGCAAGTCGCTGGTTCAGAAAGTAAGGGAGGCCCTGTGTACCGCCAAGGTGCATTCCAGGAGGCAGGTGATGCCCAGGGGACCTGCCTTGGGGGCATCCCACAGCTGTGTTCTTCTCACATGAAGGCTTCCTGCTTTACCCTGCTGCTCTGAGGCCTGGAACCAGCACTCCCTCCAAAGTAGACATATCTCACCTGACTTCCGACCATGTGCAAAGACCAATTGTTCAGCCTCCCTCTGCAGGGCTGAGAAGCAGCAGAGGAAGAGGGAGGGGAGACCACACAGTTCAGAGGGCTAGGTTTGCAGGTTGGTAAGAACATTCAGTGAACCTTTACTCCATGCCAAGCACCATTCAGCATTTTATATACAGTCCTCACGGTAAACTTGGGGAAAGATGGACCCATCATACCCATTTTACAGAGGAGAAGACAGAGGCTTAAGGAGGCTACTTGCCCAAGGCAAAGCCAGCTAAGTAAGTGGCACAGTCAGGATTTGAGCCCCAGGCCCTTCTGAGCGCAGTCAGTGCCCTCTAACCCCTACAGTATGCCCTGTAGCCTTTGGAGGGAGCTCTGCAGAAAGGCTCCCCCCTTCCTTATGCCCTTCAGCAGGAGGCGGAGCCAGAGCAGAGGCACCTGACCATGACCACTGACCACTGTGGGGCAACAGGCTTCATTTTGCCTTGTCACGCTGGAAGCTAGGCCGGACCAGAGCTTCGGAGCAGAACTGGGCGGGCTAAGTGCCCTGAATAAGACTCTGCCCTGTGTGAGCTTCCATGTGGCCACTTTCTGCCTCCTTCCTCCCCACCTCCCTTCGCCCTGCTGCTTCCGAGCTGCTGTCAGCGCTGCTAACAAGCCGGCAGGGGATGCCAGGCCAGGGATCATTTATTCCCCTTCTCCGGCAGCTGAGAATATCACCTACCCAATGACAGACACTCTCTTCCTACAGAGAAAAAGAAGCAAAAGCAGGCATCCTAATGAGGGGCCAGCTGGGGCTTCCTGCCGGCGGAAGCCTTCCTTCCAGCGAGAAGGGGGGCGAGGGGCTGGCCAGTGGCTGGGGCGGCCGTGAGCGCAGGTGCCTCTGCCCATGGGCTCGAGATGCACCTTCAGGAACGGCCTGGCTTAGAAAATTAGGTTGATAATTGCTTTGGCTGTTGTTGTTTATTGAGTTTCTGTATTTTTTATAATTTTTTTTAAATTGTTCTTTTTTTTTTTAAAGACTTTTATTTATTTATTTGACAGAGAGAGATCACAAATAGGCAGAGAGGCAGGCAGAGAGAGAGGAAGGGAAGCAGGCTCCCTGCTGAGCAGAGCCCGATGTGGGACTCGATCCCAGGACCCTGAGATCATGACCTGAGCCGAAGGCAGCGGCTTAACCCACTGAGCCACCCAGGCACCCTA
>NW_019154108.1:30308798-30311457 GCF_002288905.1 Enhydra lutris kenyoni | reverse complement strand
TTTTTTTAAAGACTTTTATTTATTTATTTGACAGAGAGAGATCACAAATAGGCAGAGAGGCAGGCAGAGAGAGAGGAAGGGAAGCAGGCTCCCTGCTGAGCAGAGCCCGATGTGGGACTCGATCCCAGGACCCTGAGATCATGACCTGAGCCGAAGGCAGCGGCTTAACCCACTGAGCCACCCAGGCACCCAATTTTTTTTTTTTTTTTTAATAATAAAGTTCACCTGTTGTGTTGATGTAGCTGTTTTCCTCTTTGTCTACGGCCAGTCATAGCTACGACTTGCTGGTGGTTCTGTTGGATTTACACCCGTGGGCAGATGTCATCAGAATGGCGCCATGTTCATAACAAATGTCTAGTCCGGGCCAGAAGGAAAAAATGAACTGTTCGATCAGAAGATAATATAAACTCTTTCTGGGACCTTAAAGAAAGTTCTCCTACAGTTCTTTACAAAGGGTCCTCGGTACTATAGTGACCAAGACGTCCGGTAAGAGCATAGTCTCATGCTGAGGGTTGCCAGCTTACACCAATAAAAATACAGACTACCTTAAATTTAAATTTCGGATAAGCAATGAACAACTTTTTAGTATAAGTTATGTCCCATGAAATATTTGGGACATAACTTATACTGAAAACTTGTTTGATACTATGTGATCTCACCAATAGGTGAGAAAGTTGGTCGTGGAAGCGGACAGTAGAGCGGTGGTGTGAGGGGCTGGGTGGGGACTGGGGAGACGCTGGTCAAATGTACACGGTTCCGGTCATGTAGGATGAATGAGTTCTGGGATCTACTGTGCAGTGAGGTGATGACAGTTAATAATTCTGACTTGTATGCCTGAAATTTACTAGGTATTCTCACACACACAGAGAAAAGGTGGTGGATATGCGGGTGAGCTTGTTGGTGAAGATCATTCCACAATGGATACATACATCAAAACATCACGTTGTACACCTTAAATATATACAATTTTTTTTGCCAAAAAATCAAATTAAAATTAAAAAAAAAATTTGATGTTCATCCGAGATTCAGATTTAACGGGATTTCCATATTTTATCTCACAGACCGACTCACGGTAAATAGAGCTTTGAGACTCTGAAGGTTGCTTTTGTTTGTCTAACATCTTATTTTTCTCCACACTCCGTATGCACAGTGTCGGGGAGGTCCGAGATCCCCTTGGCAGGCTGCAAAATCTGGGCAGTTCTCTGTCCCTCTCTCTACTTTTCCCAGCTCAGAGACGACAATTTCTAGCTCCTCTGGCTTTTCTGGCGAAGGTCGTCCCATCTCTAAATGTTGGGCTTGTATTGCTGTGTCTTGATGTCTCAGTGTCTGCTGCTACGTGCTGACCTCCTTCCACAGAGGACAAGAACATGAGGCTTCCCCGCCCCACTCAGGCAAGCTTCCCTTCTCTGCAACCTCCCAAGATCATTTTATGGTGATTTTGACCCAATCCATAGTCTGGGTTCACATCATTATGACCATGCGAACCCTGTTCACCAACCCAGCCAAATATATCTCCTTCATGACATGGCTATTTAGGAGTTTTGAGGAGAGAGCTAATCTTGCTTAGGTTTTGAAAGTGCTCATCACTAGCTTGTCTCAATTATGGAACCTTCGCAGTTATATAAACCCTTTAAGACACTCACACATATCAGGCATTCAACTTTGTCTTCTGGATGGCATCCTGCCTCCTCTTCTCTTCTCCGTCGTGCCGGGGTTGACCTGTTGGCTGGCTGCACAGCCTCACCTGGGGTCTCCCTCATTCACCACTGGGGACATTCCCATGGCCTTTCCTGCCACATCACCGGCTCCCTGGAGGCAGTGTCTCCTATTTCCTGGGTGGCCCCCTTGTGCCCATGGAGTAGACTCCTTGCAGCCCTCCATGGCCGCTTGTTGAGGGAAGAGTGAATGGCCCACAGAACCATCGTGTGGGATGAAGACCAGCCCCTTGGACGGCTGCCCTGCCCTTCACTTTGCTTCACGTATGTTGTGGTTCCTGAGACAATCTCTAGATCCTGCCTTTCCACCCGCCTTCCTACCTCCCCACTGCAGCCCCTCACCCTCCGAATGAACTGTCAGGGCAAATAGCACGGGTCAGCTCATCAATGAGTGCCCCACGGGCTGGGTGCTGCCCTGGGTCATTCAGCCCCTCACTTCCTCCCAAGCCCAATGGGAGCCGCACCTCATTATTGAATCTGCATGTCCAACTTCAACGGTCTCCCCTGCATGAGCAAGGAGCCACGAAAATGTCAGGAGTGGTAGCAGGTGAGGTGATGGGAATCCATACCCCTCTCTTCTTCCGGATGCTTGTAGTGGAAGCAGTAGCTGGGTCCCAGTTTTGCGGGTGGGGAGACTGAGGCAGAGAATCCACATCTTGGTTGGGGAGGAATGTAGAGAATTTTTGCTGGAACAACGTGATTTGTTGAGCCCTGGAGCCCTGCTCATGGCTCACACTGTGTAGCCTAGAAACCATGCTCAACCAACAGTCTCGATCAACACTGTGGATTTCCATCTGTTTGGGGAGCTAGCTGTTCAATACACCTGTTCATGTGGGATGCTTCTCTGCTCTACTTGGAGAGAGGTATCTCCATGACACTGATTTCTTTTTCTTTTTTTTTTTTTAAGATGATTGATTGATTTCTGAGGGAGAGAGAGAGAGGGG